>NC_090317.1:44865936-45168967 GCF_039906515.1 Pseudorca crassidens | reverse complement strand
AAGTTGACATTGAGATTGTCCTTTCCCTGATCAAAAATGAATAAAGGCTTTTTAAACAAACAAACAAACAAAAAGACTATTCCAGGAGGTATTGGCTTACTGAAGTAATGCACGTTCTCTGTACTTTACTTTCTGTGTGAACAGAGGTTTCCTGAGCCTTTCTGAGAAAAGTGCTGAAAGTATGAATGAATAAGAACCTACTTAATAGTTTGACATCCTAAGCATTTATGAGTATTACAGCCCTGGATACAATAACATAGTTAATATCACATATGAAATTGAACAAGATTGCATTTTTAATATGCTGTACTTTCCCCTTGTATCTATTTGTAGGTGAACTTTCTATTACCTGGGGTAGTGAGGAAGAAGGTAGTATATAATTGTTTAATTAGATGTGAATTTCAACTTAAAAAAATAGAACTGAATCCTTTTTCTATTTGTAATCAGTTTTGTGGACTAGGTTAAATTCACAAACTTGATCGTCAGTTTCTGCATAGTCAAGCTCAATGGAACTTCTCCCCAGAAAAAAATATCTACCTAATTGGTCAAAATTAGCAAAGACAGTCATTCAAAGTCTCTGGAGAATGATAAAGGGATTTGCAACAAATTGAAAATCATTTATTCAAAATCTACAAAATTCAGTAATAGTAGTAGGAGTCTTTAACATGTGAGATAGAGGTTACACCCATTTTCCCACCCAACTCTGCGTTGCAGAAGAGGTATTACAGTGAGCTTGGCAGCCAAGTGGCAGCTCCTATCTCTCCCAGATACTGTTCCATAATATAGAGGTTCCAACAGGGTCAGAGAAAACCTCAAAGGCTGGCAACACCCTGGCCCTGCCTGAGGGACCTGACTTTATTTGTATTGTGGAGCAATTTGTGCCTCAAAGGAACTGTCCAAAATAAAAATCAGCAAACAATCAGTGGAGGCCAAAAGCATGGTATGATACTAATAGAGGCAGACCAGCCAGAAGTTTAACAGACCAGAGAAAGAGCCAGCAAAGGAGGCCTGGTGATAAGGAAGAGTGTGTACATACCTAAGGCCACACTCTCTCAGGAGCAACTGGAGAGGAAACTGCTTTACTATTAGTCCTTGACTAAATGTGAGACAAACTTGTAAGCTCCCTGAAGTGTGAAAGCAGTCTTTAAGCCACACAGGTCAAACAGCAAAAAATGAAAACCTTATTGGCTCAGGGGCTTAAGTACAACTCCAATCAATCAGTGGATGACTGCTAAACTATACTGACCCAGGGATTACCCTTAGGAACCCAGGTGTCAAGATGAAAAATAAAAAATCCAAACAGGAAAATTAGAGGCTCCACACTATGGGGGAACTGATTTCACAGAATTAGTCTAGCCAAGTTGCTATAAGACTCTGGAGCAGGGACAATCCAGTGCTGTTACAATATATTACCTAATTGTTCAGATTAATAAAGAAATAGGAAAGTGTGACCCATATTCAGGGGAAAAAAAGACAAATTGCCTTTGAGGGGGGATCAAATATTGAACTTGGTGGACAAGGACTTCAAAGCAGCTATTATAAATATGTTCAAAGAACTTAAACCATGTTTAAATAATTAAAGGAATATGTAATGACAATGACTCATCGAAAAGAAAATACCAGTAAAGAATCGAATACATACACACCACACCCCAAATGGAAGTGCTGGACTTGAAAACAGTGAAGAAAAATGAACAGAGCCTTATGAAAATGTAGTACAGCATTAAGTACACAAACACACTCATGATGGGTATACCAGAGGAGGAGACAAAGCGACAAAAAATATTTAAAGAAATGATGGCTGATAATGCCCCAAATTTGATGAAAAACACTCTATACATTCAAGAAGCTTGGGAAAATACTAGTGAAGCAAATCCAGCAACATAAAACGGATTATAATCCATGACCAACTGGGATTTACCCCAGTAGCACAAGGTTGGCTTAACATCAATGTAATACACCATACCAAAATGTTGTTTAAAGAAAGTAAAAATACATCTAATAAATGCAAAGATGTCCCATGATCATAGGTCAGAAGACTGAATACTGTTAAGATAGTAATACTCCCCAAACTGATCTACAGTTTCAATGAAATCCCTATCAAAACCCCAGCTGGCATTTTGCAGAAATTGACAAGCTGATCCTAAAATTCAAATGGAAATGAAAAGTACTATGAATAACCAGAACAATACTGAATAAGAAGAACAAAATTGGAGGCCTCATACTTCCCGCTTTCAAAGCTTACTACAAAGCCACACTAATCAAGACAGTGTTGTACTGGCATAAGGATACACAAAGATCAATGGAATAGAATCGAGAGTCCAGAAATAAACCCATTCATCTAGGGTCAATTTGATTTTCAACAAGGATGCCAAGACAGTTCAATGGGGAAAGAAAGTGGTGCTGGTAAAACTGGATATCCCCATGCAAAAGAGTCTGGTTGGACTGTTTATCACGTCAAATACAGAAATTAACTTAAAGTGTGTTAGAAGCCTAAATGTAATGTCTAAAACTATAAAACTCCTAGACAAAACATTGGAGTAAATCTTCATGACCTTAAGTTAGTCATTGATTTTGTAGCTCTGATAACAAAAGCACAAACAATAAAAGAAAAAATTCATGAACTTCATCAAGATTAAAAACTTTGTGCTTCAAATGAGACCACCAAGGAAATGAAGAGAAAATTCACAGAATGGGAGAAAATATTTGCAAATCATATATCTGATAAATGTCTTGTATCCAGAGTCCATAAAGAACTCTTACAACTCACTAATAAGGATAACTCAATTAAAAAATGGGCAAAGGATCTGAATATTTCTTCCCAGAAAAGAAGGGTAATAAGAACATGAAAAGGTGCTCAACATCATTAGTCGTTAGGTAAATTGAATCAAAACCATAGTGAGATACCACCTCACACCCTTTAGGATGGCTGTAATAAAAAAGAAGTGAGGATGTGGAGAAATTAAAACTTACACATTGCTGCCTGGGCTATAAATGGTTGTAGCCACTTTGGAATACAATTTGGCAGCTCCTCAAAATTTTAAACATAGAGATACCATATGACGGATATGGTATTCCATATCCATGACTGATATGGTAATTGTACTCCTGGATATATACTCAAGAGAAATGAAAACATGTCCTCACAAAAACTTGTACACAAGTGTTCATAACAACATTATTCATAATAGCCCCAAGTGGAATCAACCCAAATGTCCTGATGAATGGATAAATAAAATATGCTATTTCCATATAATGGAATACTGTTTAGCAAAAAAAAAAAAAAAAAGGAATGAAGTCATACATATTATAATATGGACAAACCTCAAAAACATTATACAAAGTGAAATAAGCCAGTCACAAAAGAGCACATATTGTATGGTTTCATTTACATGAAAATTCCACAGTAGGCAAATTGATAAAGACAGAAAGTAGTTAAATGGTTGTCTGGGGCTGACAGGGATAGGGTGGAGGTAATGGGGAGTACTATAGACTGAAATTTTGTGTGCCCCCAAAATTCATATGCTGAATTTCCAATGTGATGATATTTGGAGGTGAGGCCTTTGGGGATGATTAGGTCAGGAGAGTGGACCCCTTATGAATGGGTTGAGTGCCCCAGAGAGCTTCCTTGCCTCTTTCATCAGGTAATGTTATAGCAAGAAGATGGCTGTCTATGAACCAGGAAGCTGGTCTTCACCAGACACACTTAATCTGCCAGCACCTTGATCTTGGACTCCCCAGCCTCCAGAGCTGTGAGAAATAAATTTCTGTAGTGTATATGCTACCCAGTTTATGGTATTCTGTTATAGCAGCCCCAAAGGACTAAGACGGGAAGTGACTGCTAATGGGTATGAGGTTTCTTTTTAAGATGCTAAAAGTGTTCTAAGCTCTGTAAATATAATAAAAAACTACTGAATTTTATGTTATTAAATTATATCACTAAAGCTCTTAAAAAAAACTTACAAGAACTGTTTCAATTCCTGTTTTGGGAAAGGATGAGATGAGTAATCTTAAAGATCGCATGTTTGTATAATGATTATCTTAACTGTATAATAACAAATTTGGAAAAATTATAGTCATAAAATCATTATTTGCTTCTCTTCTATGTCATACCTTGTCCTCTTTCAGTCTAGGAAATTAGGAATATGCAAAGAGAATTTTATGTGGTAATTGTGCAGCCATCAAGCATTTTAAAGAATTTTTAAAGTTAGATACCAGATTTACATGTTTATTTGAGATATTTTAGGGTCAGTAAGGAAAAAAGATAGGCTGGAATAATTTTCTAAAGTATAGATAGGCAAGTGGAAGTAGGTTATGAAATAGTGGGTAAAAATCATTGTAATATTGTTTCTCTTTAAAAAGGTTTCTGATCAATTTTAGAGGTATTTGCATATTTTTCTACCAAAAATAAAAATATAATATAGCTATAATGGATGTATTCAAACAAATAAAATGCAACTGAATTTCTAACAAAATATTTAGTTAATTTTCCTTATTCTGAATGAGGATACAGCCAGAGTGAATGATATTTTAAATAGAAATGGAAAATTTTCACGTTTTTTTAAAAAATAAATTTATTTATTTTTGGCTGCATTGGGTCTTCGTTGCTGCGTGTGGTCTTTCTCTAGTTGCAGAGAGTGGGGCTACTCTTCGTTGCGGTGCGTGGGCTTCTCATTGCGGTGGCTTCTCTTGTTGTGGAGCACAGGCTCTAGGCGTGCAGGCTTCAGTAGTTGTGGCACGCGGGCTCAGTAGTTGTGGCTCGCGGGCTCTAGAGTGCAGGCTCAGTAGTGTTGTGGCGCACAGGCTTAGTTGCTCCGTGGCATGTGGGATCTTCCCGGACCAGGCATCGAACCTGTGTCCCCTGCATGTGCAGGCAGATTCTTAACCACTGAGCCACCAGGGAAGTCCAATTTTCACGTCTTTATATGGATAATTGTAAAGAAAAATGTATTAAACTATTTAATTTCAGGTGAGAATTGTAAAAGTTAACCTTATTTCAATTGTTTAACCGAGTTTCTAAGATGCTCTGTGTAAAACATTCTTGGTTGTGTTTAGAATTCCTTATTACTATTGAATCTAGGATATCCTACCATCTCCCCCTGCTGGACGTTTACCCCACTACAAGGAATTAAGAATTCGACCTCTGCTACTTAGCCTCTGCCTAGTGCAGAGAAAGAAGAGGAAATGAGTGTGTGGAGCTGAATGGGGAGCTAGAGTACAATTCTTCTGATTTCTGCCCTTCCCGACTTCAAAGATCCACTTCCCTTGTGTTTGGAAAGGAATTGAGTTTCCCTCAGCTTGAGGATTCTTGGTCTATGACTTAGGGTCTAGGGGTCAGACAGTAATTGAGTCTGGCTGGGACCTACACTTGAAAAACCCTACCCCTATCAGCCATTTACATAAGAGTAGACATATTGAGACATATTGACTAATAACTACGTTAGCTCCTTTTACCCTGGACCTCAGATTTTTCCTTGACATTAATAAGGGTTAATTTTTTCTTAGCATTTTGTCTTATTCTAACACCAAATAGGTTTAACTTTAACAAGTTAAACGCTTCATATTTTGCATTTTTGTGTTATTAGGTTTCTTTAAGAATTTTGTAAGACTAGGGTTTTTTGTTTGTTTGTTTGTTTGTGATACGCGAGCCTCTCACTGCCGTGGCCTCTCCCGTTGTGGAGCACAGGCTCCGGATGCGCAGGCTCAGCTGCCATGGCTCACGGGCCCAGCCGCCCGGCGGCATGTGGGATCCTCCCGGACCGGGGCACGAACCCGCGTCCCCTGCATCGGCAGGCGGACTCTCAACCACTGCGCCACCAGGGAAGCCCAGAACACATATTTTTTGATTACGTATATAACAGTTCAAAAAACAGAAAGACTAAACCATTTATGTTCAGGTATACATGCTTAGGTGGTAAAGCTATAAAGAAAGATGAGGACATGATTCTCATAAAAGTCAGGTTAATGGTTACCTTTGCTGAAGAGAGAGGACTTAGTGATTGGCAGGGGGATTCTGGGGTGCCGGTAATGTTCTGTTTCATGATCTGGGTGCTGATTACTTGGCTGATTCTTGGTAAACATTGAGCTATATGTTTTTGTGTGCTCACTTTTCTGTATGTGTTATTCTTTACAATACAAAAAGTTTTAAAACTTTTATTAATTTTTTTCCAGTTTTATTGAGATATAATTGACATACAGCACATGTATAAGGTTAAGGTGTACAATATGATGATTTGACTTACATACATCATGAAATGATTACATCGTCTCATATAGGTACAACATTAAAGAAATAGAAAAAAAATTTTTACCTTAGGATTTTTTTACACTTAGGACTGTCTTAACAACTTTCATACAGCAGTGTTAATTATCTTTATCACACTGTACATTAGATCCCTAGTACTTAATTTATCTTATAAAAGGAAATTTGTACCTCTTGACTACCTTCATCTAATTCCCCCTGCCCCCACCTCTGGTGGTCAAATATCTGATCTCTATTTCTATGAGTTTGATTGTTTGTTTTTGAAGTATAATTGACCTACATTATGTTAGCTCCTATTACACATCATAGTGATTCGATATTTCTACACATTTTAAAATGATCATCATAAGTCTAGTTATGATCTGTCACCATACTAAGATATTACATAATTATTGACTATATTCCTCACACTGTACATTTCATACCCATGACTCATTTATTTTGTAACTGAAGGTGTGTACTTCTTAATTTCCCTCACCTATTTCTCTCCTTCCCCAAACCCAACTCCAAAAGTTTTTAAGTACAATGTTTTGCTGCTTTCAATCTTCTGATGTAACTATCAGTTTCTCAAAAATCATTGAGAGGGATCCAATAGTCTCATCTGTAAGTTCTTTGGGGTTTTAAGGTCCACACAGGTAAAAAGAAATTACTCTTGGTGTTTCAAACAGGGAATTTAATAAAAAGAATTAGTTACGACAATTTTGAAAGGACTGGTAGAGCAAAATGGAGAAGGGTGGGTGGGCAAAAGGAAGAAAAGATGATACCAAGAGATCAGAAACTAATATTCTTGGAGTGTAGTTCACAAGTTTGTATCTACTATTGCACTGTTAGAGACATCACAATCAATTCTAGATCTGCCAAAGTAGTATCACCTAACCAGGGCCAGAAACTGCTATTGCTGTCACTACATCTTCTATCAGCAACTGCAACCTATCAGAGCCAAAAGCAGGAAGCATCTCTCTTCCTCCACCTTCTGATCTCCTGTCACTGCCTCTTATTGGCAGACTCCAACAGTAAGCTTAGTTAGCAAGAGAGCCTGGGAAATGCATGAAGTATAGAATGGTAGGAGTAGAGTTGAGGGGCAATGAGTAAATTACTGGCACAGGTCCCTAGAATTTAATTTTTACAGATTGTTGAGATGTTGTATTAAGTGTTGCTTAATTCATCTTTGTATATAATATTCATATGAGTAATTGTTCTACCCTTTCCAAACCAATGAATAATCATTTTCTAACACAGAGAAAATAGAAGAAAAATAGATACTGGGTAATTTTGCTTTTTCTATTCCATTCTTTAAAGTTTAAGTATCCGGAAACTTTGAATAAAAACTTGAACTAATGGTATAGTGGTTAAGAGAGTGGACACTGAGGCTAGATTGTCTAGTTTAGAATCTAGACTCTGCCACTCTCTAGGTGTGTGGCTTTGGGCAAGTTATTTAATTTCTCTGTGTCTCAGTTTCCTTATATGTAAAATAAGGGTAATAATATCACCTTCCTTTTAGGGTTGTTATAAAAATTATGTGAATTAATACATGTAAAGCACTTAGAACAGTGCTTAGTATATAATGATCACTTCATGAATGTTAACCATTATTATCATTACTTCTTCATGCAATTTACCACCGTTAAGTACTAATATGGAGGAAACAATAAGCTTTCATTTCTCCAACATCAGTTTGGTTTTGAAGGAAGTATTTTGCTTAACATGATAGTAATTGATGGACTCAGAATCCTTACCTAGCAATTCTCCTTTGAAGTGAGAATCTTTAGTCAAGAAGACACTGAGGATTTTTAGGAAGGAGTTGTGAGATAGAGAAAATAGTTAACTTTGTTCTTCTTAACGTTTGACATTGATATATATTGTCAGAAAAACATACCAAATGAAAGTAAAACTGACAATCCAGTGAATAGCCACTACGAAAAAAAGAAAGGGAAGCATTGGGAAAGAAATGGGTATGTCAGTAGTCTGCTCTTGTTAAGCATCTTTCTATTACAAACAGAAGAGGGATTTACTCCTGGAGACCAAGTGTAGGGATAAAGGTATCTATGGGATCTGTAGTTACCAATAGAAGAGTTCTAGGGCAGACATTTAGAGTTGAAAGAAAAAGTAACCAGCCATTACTTAGGATGAATTTCAGAATACTTCATCACAAGCCTACAATTACTAAAATCCTGTAATCAGTAATAGTCCTATTTTTTAAAAAGTTTAAAAAGAGTATATTCAATCTTATAAAGAGAAATTCGAAACTGCAGAAGATGTATATTAAGGCTGAATCATCTAGGTGAGTCTCTGAATGCTTGTCCTAGGATGAAAAACTTATTAGACTAGATGATAGTATGACTAGGAAAGAAAGTTCAATACAACATTAGCTAGTTTACCTATGAGAATTTTTTTTAGATACAAGGTGGAATGAGAAAAGCGTTCTGATTATCTCTTGTTGCGTAACAAACTACCCCAAAGTTAAAATTACTGTATTTTTGTCTCCTCACATTTTTGTGGGCTGACTAGGCTCAGCTGGGCAATTCTTGGCTGGGGTTGGAGTCATCAAAAGGCTCTATTGGACTGGATGTTCAAGGTGGATCATTCATATCACTGGTGGCTGATGTTGGCTCTGGGCTAGGAACTCAGCTGGGGCTGTCAACTGGAACAACTACCTGCTCCCTCTCTGTGTGTCCTGGGCTTATCACAATATAATGGCTGAGTTCTGAGAGGGAATGGTCCCAGTGGCCCAGGTAGAAGCTGTAAGGCTTTTTCTGACCTTGCCTCAGCATTCACACAGTCACTTCTGTCTATTGGTTAAAAGAAAATCACGAGACCAGTCAAGATTCAAGGGGAAGGGAAGGATATGGGATAGGTCACATAGGGTGTGAATACAGGGAGGCATGGGCTCATTGGGGGACCACCACAGAAAGAAAAGACAATAATGTGTACATTTTGGCTTGTAGAGAAGAGTCGAGGCAAGAAGGAAATGGAATGAAATTATACCACTGAGGAATTACTGGGGAATATTCAGCATGGGAAAGAGAGTGAAGGGAATTAAGTATTGTGTCTATGATGAGTAGGCACTGTACAAAGGTCTGCTCCCTCCAGGAGTTAAGGTCTTTTAGGTGAATATTTTGAAAATATCTCCTGCCTATTGGTTTGTACTGTGTGTGTGTGTCGGGGGGTAGTTGAATGTTAGCACAAAAATAGTGGGTTTACTTTACATTTTATTCAAGAGGGAGAATTGTGGGCAGGGGCTTAGTCATAAATGCCTTTTGTGCTAAGCTAAGGAATTCAAACTCATATTAAATGGTATGAAGAACCACAACAGGTATTAAATAGAGGAGCAACATGATCAATTTGGGTTTTCAGAAAGCAAGAAGACCAACTAAGAGGTTTTTGCTGCAATTAAGGCAAGACGGGGCCTGAATCAAGGCAGTAGCTATAAGAATAGAGAGACTGATTAGAAAGATTTAAGAAGTAGACTCAGTATCAGACTTGTGACTGATGATATAGGAGTATCTTATCAGCCCAGAATTCTCAGGTTTCTGACGTAACCTACTGGGTAAATAAAATAGTACCATTCACTGAGTTTGGTTTAATCAGAGTCCTTTGATTGCAAACAGCAAAAAATTAAAATAAAAATGTGTTCTCTGGTTAGGAAGGGTGAAGAAAGAGAGACGGTAATGTTTTTAAAAAGTCAAACACAAGTTCAAATGTGTGATTCCACTTATAATTTAACCTTGAGCAAATTAACCTCTACTAACTTGAATTTTTTCATTGCAAAAACGGGATAATATGAACTACCTCCCAGGCTTGTGGTAAAAAAATAAATACCATAATGTACATATTGTACAGCACAGAAGATACTCAATGCGTATTTGTTAAATTAATAAATACTTTTCTTATTATCCCATTGCATTCCTAATGTCATAAGTATATCAAGAATGGAGGAAGCAGAATATGAAGATCCCCAAGAAAGGATATTTCTGAGGCTGGTCAGTAATACTGCTGTAAAATCCTGGCAAGAAACTCCTCACCAGCCCCACAGCGGAAAACTTCCATCAGAGAAAAATCCCCTACCAAAGATCTCTCAGGTGGAGCCTCTTTTTACTCCTAGCTCTTCCTTATGTCCTACTAGACCTTATCTTTGAAAAATAGTAACTTCAGTATAAATATTAGGATCAGTCCTCATTCAGTCAACAAATATTTAATGATCCGGTACTTGTGTATTAGTCAGCTCAGACTACCAAAACAAAATACCACAGACTAGGTGGCTTAAACACAGACATTATTTTCTCACAGCTCTGGAGGCTGGAAAGTCCAAAGTCAAGGTGCTAATTTGGCATCTGGTGAGAGTTCTATTCCTGGTTTGCAGATGGCTACCTTCTTGTTGTGCCCTCACATAGACTTCCCTCGGTGCATGTGAATGGAGACAGAGAGAGAGAGAGAGAGAGAGAGAGAGAGAGCACAAGCGAGCACTGGTCTCACTTCCTCTTTGTACAAGGACACTAATCCCATCGGATGAGGGCCCTACCCTTATGGCCTCATCTAACCCCAGTCACCTCCGAAAAGACCTAATCTCCAAATACGGTCATATTAGGGGTTGGGGCTTCTACATACGAATTTGGGGGAACACAAACATTCAGTCTATAACACTATGTATAAGCATTGCGATAGATTAGATTTAGAAAGATAAAAAAGAAAAGGTCCCTGCCATGGTTCATCTCCACAGCACACACATATAGTATAGCAGAGTGGTTTTGGAATCACACAGGCTTGAGTTTGAGTCCCAGCTGAATGACCTTGTGAAAGTTACTATCAATTTGTGTCTCATTTCTCTCATTTATAAAATGAAAAAAACAAGAGTACCTAATTCATTCGTTCATTTAAAAGATATTTGTTGTGTAACTACTATTTGCCAGCTTTTCTACTAGAGCCATAGGGTTGTGGTATAACTGAAAGATCATAAAAACATATAATGTGCCTAGCACAATATAAGTATTCCATTAATGTGAGTTATTGTTATAAGGCAGAGCCTCATTGAAAATTGAATTCCAAGGGTAGGACTTCCAAGTCAACATGTCCAAAACCAAAGTCATAATTCCCTCCTGATATGCCTCTTACCTCCTAATCCTCCCCCACCACAGACAGATAAATAAATAAAGTCTGTTTTTCCTCCTGAGTTCCCTTTCTCTATTAACATCTAAGGAGTCATCCAAATTAGCCATGTCCATCACCTTTGATTTTTCTCTTTCTTCCCCGACACTGAACTGGTCACTTGGTAGTGGTATGCCGGCACACACTGGCTCAAGAGAGCTGACTGAGCGCACCTCTTCACAATTCCACATCCAGCGACGTCTAGTGTTACCTTGAAATCAGCCATGGGGAAGTATTTACACCATGGAAATCAACAAACACTGTAAATCGGGGCTTTTTTTTCCTTTTCTTTTCTGGAGAGCCAGTTGTTTACCAGCACATCACTGCTTCTTAGTGTGTTCAAATCTGCCACCTTTCAGTTCCCACTACCACTACCCTAGATATAGCTCTCATTTCTTATCTAGCCCTTTGCTAGAGCCTCCTCAATGGTCTCTTTACCTCTGTCTATCAAGCCTCCATACTCCCACAGAGCTCTCTTTGTAAATGTGGATTGGATTGTGTTTCATCTGCTTAGAACACCCCATTGCCTAGAGGAGTAAGTCCACCCACTTAACCTGGCTTTCAATGTCCTTCACATTCTGCCCCACCTTACCTTGTTACAGTCTCCTGAGCATCACTCTCACTTCACTGATACCTTCCACTGTAGTCCTGCTCAGCTATTCATTTTCTTGAATCCACCATGCACTTATGTACCCCTGAACCCTTGCTCATGTTGCTCTCATCCTGGAATGCCCTTCCCCGTCTGGTGACCAATTTAAATATCAGCCTCTGTTGGAAGTCTCACAGACTCTCCCATTGTGGTCAGAATTAATTTCTTAGTGACTGTGCTATCAGGCTGAGCTTCCCCAAGAGGAGGAAACAGTGATAAAATTCCATGCAGCTCTAACAAACAACCCAATCCAAAAATGGGCAGAAGACCTAAATAGACATTTCTCCAAAGAAGATATACAGAGTGCCAACAAACACATGAAAGGATGCTCAACATCATTAATCATTAGAGAAATGCAAATCAAAACTACAATGAGATATCATCTCACACCAGTCAGAATGGCCATCATCAAAAAATCTAGAAACAATAAATGCTGGAGAGGGTGTGGAGAAAAGGGAACACTCTTGCACTGCTGGTGGGAATGTGAATTGGTACAGCCACTATGGAGAATAGTATGAAGGTTCCTTAAAAACTACAAATAGAACTACCATATGACCCAGCAATCCCACTACTGGGCATATACCCTGAGAAAACCATAGTTCAAAAAGAGTCATGTACCAAAATGTTCATTGCAGATCTATTTACAATAGCCCAGAGATGGAAACAACCTAAGTGTCCATCATCGGATGAATGGATAAAGAAGATGTGGCACATATATACAATGGAATATTACTCAGCCCTAAAAAGAAATGAAATTGAGCTATTTGTAATGAGGTGGATAGACCTAGAGTCTGTCATACAGAGTGAAGTAAGTCAGAAAGAGAAAGACAAATACCATATGCTAACACATATATATGGAATTTAAGAAAAAAAACAAAAAATGTCATGAGGAACCTCTGGGTAAGACAGGAATAAAGACACAGACCTACTAGAGAATGGACTTGAGGATATGGGGAGGGGGAAGGGTAAGCTGTGACAAAGCAAGAGAGTGGCATGGACATATATACACTACCAAACGTAAAATAGATAGCTAGTGGGAAGCAGCCGCATACCACAGGGAGATCAGCTCGGTGCCTGGTGACCACCTAGAGGGGTGGGATAGGGAGGATGGGAGGGAGGGAGATGCAAGAGGGAAGAAATATGGGAACATATGTATATGTATAACTGATTCACTTTGTTATAAAGCAGAAACTAACACACCATTGTAAACCAATTATACTCCAATAAAGATGTAAAAAATAAAAAGTAGTAATAGCAGTAGCAGCAAGCTTTCAATAAGCAGAGATCTTTTGGATAGCTTGGTCCTTGGTAGATTTAAACAGGAAAAAAAAAAGACTAGACAGCGTGGACACTAAACAAGGTGGCTCATCTCTGTGGGGTTCAGGAAGTATAACCAGAGGTTCACATGGCTGGAAGGGGCCATCTCTTTGCTTTCAGCAGAACTATACCTAACCCACTTTAGACAAGCAAAGGAGAACTTTTTGAGAATGTCATATAGAAGAGAAAAATAATCCTAGCAAACTACTTGCCCTGCCTGGTACCTCCCCCTCACTGTGAGCCTTGTTACCCTAAGTGAGAGGTGTGAGGAACTGGGATACAGGAATCCAGAGAGTGTACCGATGCGTGGGTTGGTAGCTCATTGGAGCTTTGGGTTCATTCTGCTCAGTCTGCCATTGCCTTCGTTCCCTCACAATTAGATTGGTCACAAATGGTTGTTCACCAGCCCACTGTTTCTGAGGTTCAGCCCATCATGAGTGGAAAACAAAAACAGGGCTTTCAAATGGCACAGGGATTGAGAGGAAACAGCAGACCTGGCACAAGAATGCCCAATGATGTTAACACACTGTGTGTATGCCCTTGGGGCCCTCCAGCCCTTCCCTGGGAGGACCAGAGACATTTTACTGGGTTGGTTGTTGTTTAAAGACTATGGAATGCCAGTTCAATGAGAGACTGGTGCAGTAGAGAACATAAACAGAGAATTTAATACAGTTCTGGCTACAATCCTATAACAAACAGAAGTGCCCACGTATGCTTTTATGTCACTTTGTGAATTGAGTTCAAGAGGTTCTGACTCTATGCGCTGTATGTAAAATGAAAGCAGTTAGTGCAGCTGTTACCATTGTACTCTCCAATCTGGAATTAAGTTACAGGCAGAAAGTGTAGACTATTTTTCCCACTTCAGTTTAATCACAGTTTGGAAGCAGGAAGCACATTTGTTGCTTCTTTTGGGACCCTTGCAATACTCAGCATTACTGTGCACACAGGAAACACTCGATAAACATGAAAGCAGGAAAGGGTTTTAAAGATTCCTGCTTGACAGCCATTAGCATGGTCAAAACAGTATTCTCACTTTCATGCCCCACCCTCCCTCGTTCCTTTTGAGCCTTGTCTCAGCAAAAGACCCTCTACTCCCTCAAGTTAGTCCTAAATCAGTCTTCTCCTAAGTTGGCTCATCAACTGGATTTTCTCTCTGCCATATTTGTCTTTCCTTGGGGTCAATTGGGTACCCCAACTCACAGGACTAATTCCAGGAAAAGTGTTGCTGGGAGGAAGTTAAAATAATTTGTTAGGTTCCGGGCTTTGCACCTAAAAATCACTTCCCTAAGTCTGCATTGTCCTCTTTGTCGTGTGATGGAAAACTGGACAGGGAGGGGCTGGGTTGTGATAGCAGGAATCATTTACCCTAGAGCAGAATGCATTGATGTGCAATAACTTCTTCTTTGGTGTTGATATTCTTCTGAAACTTCCATAGTGCAACAAGTAGTTCCCTGAAATCCAAGTGTTTCTACTTTACCTCCTCCAATCATGACACTTTTCCTACCACTCTTCTCAGCATGTGCTTGTTTCCCAGAGAAGTTCTAGCAATGGGCCCATGAAACTGGCCGAAGGGCTGTAAAATTTTACTCTCATCCATTGATCCCTGACAAGTTTGCTCTGATTCTGCATGAATAGCAATATTAGCTAGCATTTATTGAAAACTTCCCACGGGCCAAGCAGTGCACTAGCCACTTCACATGTGGATCTCATTTCGTCCTCATGTCTACTCTATGGCATGAGTAATTTTATTTTCATTTTACCAAGAGAGAAACTAAAGTCAGTAAGCAGGCATTAGAGTCAGGATTTGAGCCCAGGCAGTTGGCCTTCAGAACCTGTGCTGGTGACCCCTCTGCTATTACTACTCTGAAGTATTCAGATAGTAAGTGCTCAATAAATATTTGAATAAACAAAGAGGTGATTAGAGGTCTCTGTTTTCCAAAGAGCTTCCTCCAAGTGCTCCCTCAGGCAGAATCATGTGTTTTTACAACGCCCTGGCCCATTTCCCTGAGCAGGGTTTAGACAGATGGTTGAGGGCAATTAGGTTGTGCTTGACTTTTTCAAGCACAATTGAGTTCCACTTCAGAAAAGTAGAGAGCAGTTCAAAAATGAAATTACCTGGGCTTCCCTGGTGGCGCAGTGGTTGAGAGTCTGCCTTCCGATGCAGGGGACACTGGTTCGTGCCCTGGTCCGGGAAGATTCCACATGCCGCGAAGCAGCTAAGCCCATGAGCCATGGCTGCTGAGCCTGCGCACCCGGAGCCTGTGCTCCGCAACGGGAGAGGCCGCAACAGTGAGAGGCCCGCGTACCGCAAAAAAAAAAAAAAAGTGAAATTACCTTCTCTGGTCTGTTGAATATGAGTGAGCTGTGCTCAGGCAGCCTGCTTACTCTTAGCTACTCTCAGGAGAAAGGCTTGGAACCTGGGGAGTAGGTATCCCAATCCCACAACCTCAATAGCTGTAGTTTTCTCATGGGTAGAGGTAGGGGTAAAACAGGGAGGACACACAGAACTTCAGTCTGATAACATGATTTCTTTAAAATTATTGGGTCACTTAATCTTCATATGCCTCAGCCTCTCCATGATGAAATGGGAGCAATCTCCTTGGCTTGCTTTCTATTTCCAAAGCAAAATACAGAATCAAAATGCTTCTAAGACTGCAAAGGTTCTCTGAAGGCTTAGCTGATTGTAAGCATCATCTCCAGAAGTTGGGGTGTACTGGTGCAAAGAGGTGTGTTGGGAACAATTCAGGTAAAATGGTAGATTGGGGAGAGGGCAATGAGGAACTTCCGGGATAAGACTTGTTTTTTGTTGCTAAGAAGGTTGCAATAGGAGATTATTATTTATAATGCACTTTAGATTTACAAAGTACTTTACAACCATTCTTCAGTGCAGTCTTACAAATTGATGTAAGACTGAAAGTAATGAGGCCAAGTCTGAAAGAGCCAGCCAGTGGGTAGTAAGTATGAATAGTAATTGAAATGAGAAGATGACAAATATACTTCTCAGGCTCAGTACAGTATATCTCTAAGAGCCTTGTTCCCTGCTCTTGTAACTGTTTCCAAGAAGACTCTGGATTCACGCTGTGGCTGGGTAGGGATGGAGAGCCAGTTTGCTTTGGTGATGTTTGGAGTTGCTTAGCACTGTATTTTGAGAGAACTGCACCTGGTTTGTCCTGATACCCCTCTGTACTTCCCTTGCCTTATTATAGCACTTTCCTCATTCTACTTTGTTTTGTAGTTGTTTTGGGTACGTGACTGGCTCCCCTATTAAACAGGAAATGTGGCTTAGTCATCTTTGTGTCTTGGTTTGGTGTTAGAAATGTTTTACCTGATAGGCCCTCCCTTATAGCCCTCCAACCCGAGGAACCAAATCAGTTCTAGCTGATCCCAGTCCTGGATGCTTTAATAATAGGCAGATCAAGCATATACTTAGGAAACCAACTAAATAGAGGCATTAAAGATTTTTTTAAAGAATTGGATATTTGGTATTTCAAAAAAGGATTGACACAATGAAATACAAATTCATACCCTCTAGTATGGGTATAATCAAAAAGACAATAGCAAGTATTGGTGTGGTGGGAATGTAAAATGGTACAGCCACTTTGATAAACAGTCTGGTAGTGCCTCAAAAGTTAAACAGAGAGTTACCATATAACCCAGCAATTCCATTCCTAGGTATATACTTAAAAGAATTGAGAACATATGTCCATACAAAAATTTGTACACAAATGTTCATAGCAGCAATACTCAATAATAGCCAAAAAGTGGAAACAACCCAAATGTCTATCAACTGATGAATGGCTAAACAAAATGTGTTATATCCATACAAGGGAATATTATTCAACCATAAAAAGGAATGAAGTGCTGATACATGCTACAACAAAGAATAACCTTGATAACATTATGCTGAGAATAACATTATGCTGAGTGAAAGAAGCCAGACACAAAAGACCACATATTGTATGATTCCATTTATGGAGAATGTCCAGAATAGGAAAAATCTACATAGACCAAAAGTAGATTAGTGGGCTTCCCTGGTGGCGCAGTGGTTGAGAGTCCACCTGCCAATGCATGGGACACAGGTTCGTGCCCTGGTCCGGGAAGATCCCACATGCTGCGGAGCGGCTGGGCCCGTGAGCCATGGCCGCTGAGCCTGAGTGTCCGGGGCCTGTGCTCCGCAAAGGAAGAGGCCACAACAGTGAGAGGCCCGGGTACCACACACACACACAAAAAAGTAGATTAGTGGTTGCCTAGGGTTGGGAGGGAGTGGGGGGTAAAGGGAGTGACTGATATGGGGTTTTTTTGGGGAAAAGTGATGGAAATATTCTAAAATTGATTGCTGTGAGGGTTGCACAACTTTGAATATATTATACGCCATTTAATTGTACACTTCTAACGACTGAATTATATGGCAATAAAAAAGAATTGCAACTGCCAGGTTCCCAGGATCCAGGGACAACTTCCCCAGGAGAACGCACGGCGAGCCTTATTTTTTTATTTTAATAACTTTATTATATTTTATCTTACTTTATTTTACTTTATCTTCTTTCTTTATTTTTTTCCTTCCTTCCCTCTTTCCTTCCTTCCTTCCTTCCTCCCTCCCTCCCTTCCTCCCTCCTTTCTTTCTTTCTTTCTACTTCTAGTAATTCATTCTTTCTACTTTTTCTCCCTTTTATTCTGAGCCGTATGGATGAAAGGCTCTTGGTGCTGCAGCCAGGAGTAAGTGCTCTGCCTCTGAGATGGGAAAGCCAACTTCAGGACACTGGTCCACAAGAGACCTCCCAACTCCACATAATATCAAACGGCGAAAATCTCCCAGAGTTCTCCATCTCAACACCAGCACCCAGCTTCATTCAACGACCAGCAAGCTACAGTGCTGGACATCCTATGCCAAACAACTAGCAAGACAGGAACACAACCCCACCCATTAGCAGAGAGGCTTCCTAAAATCATAATAAGTCCACAGACACCCCAAAACACAACACCAGACGTGGACTTGCCCACCAGAAAGACAAGATCCAGCCTCATCCACCAGAACACAGGCACTACTCCCCTCCACCAGGAAGCCTACACAACCCACTGAACCAACTTTAGCCACTGGGGACAGACACCAAAAACAACAGAAACTATGAACCTGCAGCCTGTGAAAAGAAGACCCCAAACACAGTAAGATAAGCAAAATGAGAAGACAGAAAAACACACCGCAGATGAAGGAGCAAGATAAAAATCCACCAGACCTAACAAATGAAGAGGAAATAGGCAGTCTACCTGAAAAGAATTCAGAATAATGATAGTAAAGATGATCCAAAATCTTGGAAACAGAATAGAGAAAATGCAAGAAACATTTCACAAGGACGTAGAAGAACTAAAGATGAAACAAACAATGATGAACAACACAATAAATGAAATGAAAAATACTCTAGATGGGATCAATAGCAGACTAACTGAGGCAGAAGAACGGATAAGTGACGTGGAAGATAAAATAGTGGAAATAACTACTGCAGAGCAGAATAAAGAAAAAAGAATGAAAAGAACTGAGGACAGTTTCAGAGACCTCTGGGACAACATTAAACACACCAACATTCTAATTATAGGGGTTCCAGAAGAAGAAGAGAAGAAGAAAGGGACTGAGAAAATATTTGAAGAGATTATAGTTGAAAACTTCCCTAATATGGGAAAGGAAATAGTTAATCAAGTCCAGGAAGCACAGAGAGTCCCATACAGGATAAATCCAAGGAGAAACACGCCAAGACACATATTAATAAAATGGTCAAAAATTAAATACAAAGAAAGCATATTAAAAGCAGCAAGGGAAAACCAACAAATAACACATAAGGGAATCCCCATAAGGTTAACAGCTGATCTTTCAGCAGAAACTCTGCAAGCCAGAAGGGAGTGGCAGGACATATTGAAAGTGTTGAAGGAGAAAAACCTGCAACCAAGATTACTCTACCCAGCAAGGATCTCATTCAGATTTGATGGAGAAATTAAAACCTTTACAGACAAGCAAAAGCTGAGAGAGTTCAGCACCACCAGACAAGCTTTAGAACAAATGCTAAAGGAACTTCTCTAGGCAAGAAACACAAGAGAAGGAAAAGACCTACAATAACGAACCCAAAACAATTAAGAAAATGGGAATAGGAACATACATATCGATAATTACCTTCAATGTAAATGGACTAAATGCTCCCACCAAAAGACACAGATTGGCTGAATGGATACAAAAACAAGACCCATATATATGCTGTCTACAAGAGACCCACTTCAGACCTAGAGACACATACAGACTGAAAGTAAGGGGATGGAAAAAGATATTCCATGCAAATGGAAACCAAAAGAAAGCTGGAGTAGCAATTCTCATATCAGACAAAATAGACTTTAAATAGACTATTAGAAGAGACAAAGAAGGACACTACATAATGATCAAGGGATCGATCCAAGAAGAAGATATAACAATTGTAAATATTTATGCACCCAACATAGGAACACCACAATACATAAAGCAAATACTAACAGCCATAAAAGGGGAAATCAACAGTAACACATTCATAGTAGGGGACTTTAACACCACACTTTCACCAATGGACAGATCATCCAAAATGAAAATTAATAAGGAAACACAAGCTTTAAATGATACATTAAACAAGATGGACTTAATTGATATTTATAGGACACTCCATCCAAAAGCAACAGAATACACATTTTTCTCAAGTGCTCATGGAACATCCTCCAGGATAGATCATATCTTGGGTCACAAATCAAGCCTTGGTAAATTTAAGAAAATTGAAATTGTATCAAGTATCTTTTCCGACCACAACGCTATGAGACTAGATACCAATTACATGAAAAGATCTGTAAAAAATACAAACACATGGAGGCTAAACAATACACTAGTTAATAACGAAGTGATCACTGAAGAAATCAAAGAGGAAATCAAAAAATACCTAGAAACAAATGACAGTGGAGACACGATGACCCAAAACCTATGGGATGCAGCAATAGCAGTTCTAAGAGGGAAGTTTATAGCAATACAAGCCCACCTTAAGCAACAGGAAACATCTCGAATAAACAACGTAACCTTGCACCTAAAGCAATTAGAGAAAGAAGAACCAAAAACCCCAAAGTTAGCAGAAGGAAGGAACTCATAAAAATCAGATCAGAAATAAATGAAAAAGAAATGAAGGAAATGATAGCAAAGATCAATAAAACTAAAAGCTGGTTCTTTCAGAAGATAAACAAAATAGATAAACCATTACCTAGACTCTCCAAAAAAAAAGGAGAGGACTCAAATCAATAGAATTAGAAATGAAAAAGGAGAAGTAACAACTGACACTGCAGAAATACAAAAGATCATGAGAGATCACTACAAGCCAATAAAATGGACAACCTGGAAGAAATGGACAAATTCTTAGAAATGCACAACCTGCTAAGACTGAATCAGGAAAAAATAGAAAATATGAACAGACCAATCACAATCACTGAAATTGAAACTGTGATTAAAAATCTTCCAACAAACAAAAGCCCAGGACCAGATGGCTTCACAGGTGAATTCTATGAAACATTTAGAGAAGAGCTAACACCTATGCTTCTCAAACTCTTCCAAAATATAGCAGAGGGAGGAACATTCCCAAATTCATTCTACGAGGCCACCATCACCTTGATACCAAAACCAGACAAGGATGTCACAAAGAAAGAAAACTACAGGCCAATATCACTGATGAACATAGATGCAAAAATCCTCAACAAAATACTAGCAAACAGAATCCAACAGCATATTAAAAGGATCATACACCATGATCAAGTGGGGTTTATTCCAGGAATGCAAGGATTCTTCAATATATGCAAATCAATCAATGTGATAAACCATATTAACAAATTGAAAGAGAAAAACCATATGATCATCTCAATAGATGCAGAGAAAGTTTTTGACAAAATTCAACACCCATTTATGATAAACACCGTGCAGAAAGTAGGCATAGAGGGAACCTTCCTCAACATAATAAAGGCCATATATGACAAACCCACAGCCAACATCATCCTCAATGGTGAAAAACTGAAAACATTTCCACTAAGATCAGGAACAAGACAAGGTAGCCCACACTCACCACTCTTATTCAACATAGTTTTGGAAGTTTTAGCCACAGCAATCAAAGAAAAGGAAATAAAAGGAATCCAAATTGGAAAAGAAGTAAAGCTGTCACTGTTTGCAGATGACATGATACTATACATAGAGAATCCTAAAGATGCTACCAGAAAACTACTAGAGCTAATCAATGTATTTGGTAAAGTTGCAGGATACAAAATGGATGCACAGAAATCTCTGGCATTCCTATACACTAATGATGAAAAATCTGAAAGTGAAATCAAGAAAACATTCCCATTTACCACTGCAACAAAAAGAATAAAATATCTAGGAATAAACCTACCTAAGGAGACAAAAGACCTGTATGCAGAAAATTATAAGACACCGATGAAATAAATTAAAGATGATACAAGTAGATGGAGAGATATACCATGTTCTTGGATTGGAAGAATCAAAATTGTGAAAATGACTCTACTACCCAAAGCAATCTACAGATTCAATGCAATCCCTATCAAACTACCACTGGCATTTTTCACAGAACTAGAACAAAAAAATTTCACAATTGGTATGGAAACACAAAAGACCCCAAATAGCCAAAGCAATCTTGAGAACGAAAAATGGAGCGGGAGGAATCAGGCTCCCTGACTTCAGAGTATACTACAAAGCTACAGTAATCAAGACAGTATGGTACTGGCACAAAAGCAGAAATATAGATCAGTGGAACAGGATAGAAAGCCCAGAGATAAACCCACGCAAATATGGTCACCTTATCTTTGATAAAGGAGGCAGGAATGTACAGTGGAGAAAGGACACCCTCTTCAATAAGTGGTGCTGGGCAAACTGGACAGGTACATGTAAAAGGAGGAGATTAGATCACTCCCTAACACCATACACAAAAATAAGCTCAAAATGGATTAAAGACCTAAATGTAAGGCCAGAAACTATCAAACTCTTAGAGGAAAACATAGGCAGAACACTCTATGACATAAATCACAGCAAGATCCTTTTTGACCCACCTCCTAGAGAAATGGAAATAAAAACAAAAATAAACAAATGGGACCTAATGAAACTTCAAAGCTTTTGTACAGCAAAGGAAACCATAAACAAGACCAAAAGACAACCCTCAGAATGGGAGAAAATATTTGCAAATGAAGCAACTGACAAAGGATTAATTTCCAAAATTTACAAGCAGCTCATGCAGCTCAATAACAGAAAAACAAACAACCCAATCCAGAAATGGGCAGAAGACCTAAATAGACATTTCTCCAAAGAAGATATACAGACTGCCAACAAACACATGAAAGAATGCTCAACATCATTAATCATTAGAGAAATGCAAATCAAAACTACAATGAGGTATCACCTCACACCAGTCAGAATGGCCATCATCAAAAAATCTAGAAACAATAAATGCTGGAGATGGTGTGGAGAAAAGGGAACACTCTTGCACTGCTGGTGGGAATGTGAATTGGTACAGCCACTATGGAGAACAGTATGGAGGTTCCTTAAAAAACTACAAATAGAACTACCATATGACCCAGCAATCCCACTACTGGGCATATACCCTGAGAAAACCATAATTCAAAAAGAGACATGTACCAGAATGTTCACTGCAGCTCTATTTACAATAGCCCGGAGATGGAAACAACCTAAGTGCCCATCATCGGATGAATGGATAAAGAAGATGTGGCAGATATATACAATGGAATATTACTCAGCCCTAAAAAGAAATGAAATTGAGCTATTTGTAATGAGGTGGATAGACCTAGAGTCTGTCATACAGAGTGAAGTAAGTCAGAAAGAGAAAGACAAATACTGTATGCTAACACATATATATGGAATTTAAGAAAAAAATGTCATGAAGAACCTAGGGGTAAGACAGGAATAAAGACGCAGACCTACTGGAGAACGGACTTGAGGATATGGGGAGGGAGAAGGGTGAGCTGTGACAGGGCGAGAGAGAGTCCTGGACATATATACACTAACAAAGTAAGGTAGATAGCTAGTGGGAAGCAGCCACATGTCGCAGGGATATCGGCTCGGTTCTTTGTGACCACCTGGAGGGGTGCGATAGGGAGGGTGGGAGGGAGGGAGACGCAAGAGGGAAGAGATATGGGAACATATGTATATGTATAACTGATTCACTTTGTTATAAAGCAGAAACTGACACACCATTGTAAAGCAATTATACCCCAATAAAGATGTTAATAAAAAAAAGATGTGGCACATGTATACAATGGAATATTACTCAGCCATAAAAGGAAACGAAATTGAGCTATTTGTAATGAGGTGGATAGACCTAGAGTCTGTCATACAGAGTGAAGTAAGTCAGAAAGAGAAAGACAAATACTGTATGCTAACACATATATATAGAATTTAAGAAAAAAATGTCATGAAGAACCTAGGGGTAAGACAGGAATAAAGCCACAGACCTACTAGGGAACGGACTTGAGGATATGGGGAGGGGGAAGGGTGAGCTGTGACAAAGCGAGAGAGAGGCATGGACATATATACACTACCAAACGTAAGGTAGATAGCTAGTGGGAAGCAGCCGCATAGCACAGAGAGATCGGCTCGGTGCTTTTGACCGCCTAGAGGGGTGGGATAGGAAGGGTTGGAGGGAGGGAGACCCAAGAGGGAAGAGATATGGGAACATATGTATATGTATAACTGATTCACTTTGTTATAAAGCAGAAACTAACACACCATTGTAAAGCAATTATACCCCAATAAAGATGTTAAAAAAAAAAAAGAGATCAGGAGTAATGCAAATAAGAACACATGAAAAATAGGGTAAAAATAGCATAATTAGTGCTATTTTTTTAGCACTCATCAGTGCTAAAAACTTAAGCAATCAGTTTTAGTTTTTGTGAAGTCAAAGTTTATAAAAAATAATAAAAAAAAAAGAATTGCAGTTGTAATTACGGGAAAGGTCAGATTGTGTTGAACCATCTTATGCTTAGTTTATAGGTTTCCATCTTATGTTTAGTTTATAGAGTTTGTAACACTATCTCTTCGGTGCTTAGTGTTTCTAAATGTCTTGATCTGGACTTGCTTGACTCTAGCTGCCCATTATATATCACACTGAAGCTTCCTCTCTGTCTTCTCCTTCAATATGATTTGCCCTGTATCCCATACCTGTCTGGTGATTAGAATGAAAGTGATAAATGAATGATTATAATATATCATGACTGAAGACAGCACTTACATTTTGACAGATGCCTTAACCTGAAAGAAGTGATTAGTAGGAAATTGCAGGTCTCATGGCAAGGCCAGGAGGGGAAATCATTTTGATTAGTGATAGCATTTCAGTTCTCCTCAAATCATACCAGGTAGATACCTACCAACTCTATTCACCCCTATAAGGTTGAATCTAAGGAGTGGCCAGTGTGGTAGCTCTGAGTTTGATTGGTTATTGGCCAGAGAACACTGTGTGAGGCATCCTTTTAACACTGATAGTCTCAGCTTGAAATTGTCACTTTGCCTCTGCCAAGCAAATATCTTGCCTGTCTTGCGAGATGTGTAGAGCTCACTACTTGATGTAAAAGATAGCTCTTGTCTGTTAGGTCCAGGCTTTCTTTCTTTCTTTTTAAAAATATATTTATTTATCTATTTATTTTGGCTGTGCCAAGTCTTAGTTGCAGCACGTGGGATGTTCGTTGCTGTGTGTGGGATCTTCATTGTGGTGTGAGGGATCTTTAGTTGTGACATGCAAAATCTTTTAGTTGCAGCATGAATGTGGGATCTAGTTCCCCAGCTGAGGATCGAACCTGGGCCCCCTGCATTGGGAACGCAGAGTCTTACCCACTGGACCACCAGGGAAGTCCAGGTCCTGGCTTTCTTTAGATTCCAAAACAACTTCAGGATTTAGAGGCATCACTGAAAGGGGACTCTACCTGTTGGTGGCCAAGGTACTTGCCAGATGTTATGGCAATATGTACTTTTGAGTGCAACAAGAAGTGGTAATTTCTAGGATGTGCCCTGCTTTGAATATTGATGTCCTGCCTAGAAGAAGGAGAGAAGTGGGAGGAGCATCAGCATTGGAGTCAGATGGATTTGGGATGGAATTCCAGCTTTCATGTCTTATTAGCTTAATGAACTTGAACAAGTTACTTAACATTTCCGAGATGCAGTTTCCTTGTTTATAGAGTTGGGAACAATAATCCTTACCTCACCTAGTTGTTGTGAGCATTTTTTTTTTTTTTTTTTTTGCGGTATGCGGGCCTCTCACTGTTGTGGCCTCTCCCGTTGCGGAGCACAGGCTGCGGACGCGCAGGCTCAGCGGCCATGGCTCACGGGCCCAGCCGCTCCGCGGCAGGTGGGATCTTCCCGGACCGGGGCACGAACCCGTGTCCCCTGCATCGGCAGGCGGACTCTCAACCACTGCACCACCAGGGAAGCCCCATTTCTTGCTTGTAACTTGCATTGAGAGGAGAAGGGAACTAACATTTTTGGAGCTCATCCTCTGTGCCAAACACAGTGTAAGACACTTGACAGCTATTACCTCTTGTAATACTCACTAGGTGTAATTACTAGGTGTAATACTCACAACAACTGCAGATAGAAGAATCACCAGGACGTTGAAGCAATGGAAATAGTAATCTCTTACATTTAAATAGCATTTTATAATTTCAGTATGTTCAATATATATTCATATCCATTATCCTGTTTGATTCTCAACCTAATCATGTGAATAGGACAGATATTACCCTCTTTCTGGTGAAGCAAAAAACCCTAAGGCTCATAAAGGTTAACAGCAATTTAATAGCAAAATTGGGACTAGAACCTTTGTCTTCTGACTCCTAATTCAGTGTTCTTTCCACTGTACCAATTTTACCGTAGCTTGAATGGTTTTGGTCTAAATGGAATATATTTAAAAACATAAATAGAACATAATATTTGGTTATATAACATCCCAGCTGCTGGGTCTGGTGCAGCAGAAGCTTGAAAAGCAGGAGAAGAGGGTGGGAGGTAACCAAGTGTGTAAGATGAGTTCCACATTTTGAGATGTTCAGCAGAAACAGCAGAGGGTGCTCAG
Source organism: Pseudorca crassidens (assembly GCF_039906515.1). Taxonomy (NCBI): domain Eukaryota; kingdom Metazoa; phylum Chordata; class Mammalia; order Artiodactyla; family Delphinidae; genus Pseudorca; species Pseudorca crassidens. The sequence continues at coordinate 45,142,479 of NC_090317.1, read as the reverse complement.
GACATTGACTGGGACAACACTGATTCTTCAGCCCTTCTCTGTTGTGGCTTCACCTTATTCCTTACCAACTTCAATGACAAAATTCAGCCTTTTCAGCAGTGCGCCCCTACATTCCTAACATGTTCCTCCAACTTATCACCCAATTTCCTGCTCTGTTGTCTATGTCATACACACTTGGGGAAACTCCCTCCCCTCTACTCTCTGACTCATTCTCACAATCCCAACTTCTCAGGCATTTCACCTCTGTCTGCCCCTCTACTTAATCCTTTCTGTTTTGCTACATGAAATTCCCATTCGTTGGAAGCAATCTCTGCTAGATAAATAAAACAATGTGGCAACTACTGAGCCCACGCACCTCGAGCCTGTGCTCTGCAACAAGAGAAGCCACTGCAATGAGAAGCCCGCGCGCTGCAACGAAGAGTAGCCCCCACTCTCCGCAACTAGAGAAAGCCCGCATGCAGCAACACAGCCAAAGATAAATAAATTTATTTAAAAACAAAAAAAAAACCAAAATAAAAAACAATGTGGCAAAAAGCACTCTGCAAATAACTGGCCAAGGTTTATTATTCTTTACTTTAAAATTTTTTTATTGAAGTATAGTTGATTTACAATGTTTCCGGTATACAGCAAAGTGATTCAATTATACATATATATATATAACTTTTTGAGGTTCTTTTCCATTATATGTTATTACAAGATATTGAATACAGTTCTCTGTGCTATAGAGTAGGTCCTTGTTGTTTACCTACTTTATGTATAATAGTGTGTATATGTTCATTTCAAATTCCCAATTTATCCCTCCCCCCTTTCCCTTTTGGTAAAAATGTTTATTATTCTTATTCTCTGCATTTTCTTAGTTCTACTTTTTATGTCCTAACCTTACCTGAAACCTGGGAATTCTTTGCCCTGATGACGTTTCTTCCCTCCAAACTTGTTGGTAAGACAGTTTTGACCGGGTTGTGTGTGTGGTGGGTTCCTACAGGGCAGAGGGGAGGGCTTTCTCTAGTGGGGGAACATTCTTCCCCCTTCCCAGCTCACTGGAGTCAGCAAACTTCCTTCTCCTCACATGTTTTTAGAAAGCAGGGAAAAGTGTCAAAAGCAAGGATTAGGTTGAAGATGAAAGCCAGAGAGAGACAAAAATTTATGAAGTTACCAGAGAAGATAGGAAGAGAATGGTGTGAGGTCATGAGCAGAGGTATTGACCTTGGTGAGGAAAAAGCAGGGGGAGGTTCTTTGTCTGGGGATAATGGAAGGGGAAGAAGATAGAAAGAAGTTCTGAGGCAGAGAAGACTTTTGCAGGAATAGCTTTCACCTTCTCAGCAAAACAAGAATGGAGGTTATTTGCTGAGGTAGGTGGGCATGGGTTGGGTGTTTGAGAAGAGTAGAAATGATTTGAAGTAATACTTTTGGTAAACATGGTCGGCGGTGGGGGGGGGCAATGAATAAGGTTGTGGAATGACAATGGGAATTACCTATACTACCTCTCCCCCACCCACCAAGGACAAAAAAGCTATTCACAGTTTATTTCTCTTTTAGCAACTTGGCAAGTAGTAAAGCTAGGCTAGGAAGAAATGATAAAAGGGAAGGAGAATATGAGGAAGATTCATTAAGGCTGGAGGCACTGCCCCACCCTCACTACCAACTGCTCTGCTTCAGGCCCTCATCAGATGAGTGCTACAACCACCTCCTACTAGGTGTCCAAGCTTCCAGCCTTCCTCTCCTCCAATTCATCGTTCATTGCACTCGATTGTATTTATGTTTCATTAGTTGTCTCACCCATTAGACTGTGAGCAACTTGAAGGTAGTTTTCAAGTTTTCTCTGTGCTCTTGGGGTCTAGCACAGACCTAGCATGTAGCGGGCAATAAATAAATAATTGTTCTTCACAAATGTTGGCGAGGATGTGGAGAAAAGGGAACCCTAGGACATTTTTGGTGGGATTCTAAATTGGTGCAGCCACTATGGAGAACAGTATGGAGGGTCCCCAAAAACCTATAAATAGAACTACCATATGATCCAGCAATCCACTTCTGAGTATATATTAAAAGAAAAAAAACTAATTAGAAAGGATACATACACCCCTATGTTCATAGCAGCACTATTTATAATAGCCAAGATATGGAAGCAACCTAAGTGCTCGTGAAATTTTGCCATTTACAACAACATGAGTGGACCTGGAGGGTATTATACTAAGTGAAACAAGTCAGGCAGGGAAAGACAAATACTGTATGATGTCACCTATATGTGGAATCTAAAATATACAACAAACTAGTGACTATAAAAAAAAGAAGCAGACTCACAGATACAAAGAACAAGCTAGTGTTTACCAGTGGGGAGGTGGGAGGGGTGAGATGGGGGAGGGGATTAGGAGACACAAACTACTATGTATAAAATAAATAAACAACAAGGATATCTTTTACAGCCCAGGGAAATATAGCCATTATTTTGTAATAACTCTAAATGGAGTAATAATCTATAAAAGAAATTGAATCACTATGTTGTACACCTGAAACTAATATTGTAAATTAACTATACTTCAATTTAAAAAAATTGTTTCTTCAATGAAACCCATTAGAATGATACTTCTAAAACATAAATCTGACCATGCCACTTCCCTGCTTGAAACAAAAACAACAAAAACATAAATGACCCTAGTGCCTCTGTGTGTGCTTCCAAAGCTTCACCTCCTGCCACATCCTGCCATTTCCCACCTGTAACCCCATCTTAGGTTAATCAAAGTGAGTTAGTACTTACAGTCCCTTAGCAAGCTGTGTTCTCTCAGCTTTGTGCCTTTTCACATGCTTTCTCTCTGCCTGAAATGCCCCACCTATCCTTGTCCACTGAGCAAAGTCCTGCTCAGTGATACTAGGATGGGTCTCAAACATCCTCCTGTAGGTTACCAGGGTGGAGAGACAATCAAAGCTTGTGGCCTGACCCCCTTTCATCTTTCTTTGTCCTCATCAGAAAACTAGTTGAAGCTAGCCTATGTGCTTGCTCTGGTTTGTTGAGATGTCTCCTGGGTAAAAATGCCTCTCCCTGGGATTTAAATGTCAGAGTGAACTTTTCTATCCAGTTGTGATGTTCAAGCCAAGATATTACCTTTCCTGAAACACAGCTAGAGACTCTACCCATCCTGACACTCTCCAGGAAGCAAAACCCAAACAATCCTCTTCTAAATACACCAGAAGACCAATGACAGTAAGGAATGTACCTTCGGTAGCCTATGAGACGGCACCCACTGAAAAGCCACAGGAGCTGAACAGGTAATATAAACGACTAGAGTACAGTGGGCAGTGTGGGAACCATAGCAAACTGGAGCACTCCACCTCATCTCAAGGTCATTTGTCTTTTCCCTTTCATACTCCATTCATAGTCTTAACCAAAATTTGTATGGAATCTACTCACTTGGAACTTCTCAGAGAGAGAAATCTTACGTCTAAGGTCCCTTGTGTTTCTGACCTCTAAAGGGAAGGGAGACATTTTGAGTAGAGGAAATAGCCTGAGAAAAGACTCAAAAGATTAGAAAAACTATCCAGGGACTTCTGCCCTAGTCACATTTGTCTCAATGACCTACCTAGGCTTGACATCTGATCAGACCACTACAAGATAGATGGAGACAGTATAGCATCATGGTTAATCATGTGGGCATTGCCCAGAGAGATCTAGGATAAGTCTTAGCTCCATAATGCATAGCTGTGTGACCTTGGGCAAGTCATGTAACCTCACTGTGTTACAGTGCTTTATCTATAAAGTGTGTGGGGGGATAATAGAAGCTATTTTTAATCTGCTATGAGAATGAAATGAGCTAATAACATGTTCAAAGCACTTCAAACAGTGCCTAGCCTGGAGTAAATGCTCAATAATGTTAGCCATAATTATAATCTAATAATTAAATCTTAAGTGTTGCTAGCTGATAATAGCATAACGTTTTTTGTCTCACTGGTAATACCCTCATTTTACACAAGAGCTCTGAGTGCCTAAAGCAAAGGAACAAGGAGGGGAGGTCTTTTCCATCATAATTGAGTCAACGGGAGAGAGATTTAGGGAAAGATTTTGTTGTATCCCTCAAAACAAACTCTGTGGGTTTATTTTCCTGGAGGTTTGTATTGTCTTTTTGTAACAGCAGCCTGAATGCTTTCTCTAGAGATAGAAAAATTAAGGAGGATTCTGACTGCTCATGGTGATCTGGGTCAGTCCAGGTGCAGTCAACGTGGGTAGCAAGGGCTTCCCTGGTGGCGCAGTGGTTAAGGATCCACCTGCCAATGCAGGGCACACGGGTTCGAGCCCTGGTCCGGGAAGATTCCACATGCCACGGAGCAACTAAGCCCACGAGCCACAACTACTGAGCCCGCATGCTACAACTGCTGAAGCTCGCATGCCTAGAGCCTGTGCTCCGCAACAAGAGAGGCCACTGCAATGAGAAGCCTGTGCACCGCAACAAAAAATAGCCCCCATTTGCCACAACTAGAGAGAAAGCCTGCCCGCAGCAACGAAGACCCAATGTAACCAAAAATAAATAAATAAATTAAAAAAACAAGTGGGCAGCAAGTACCCCATCCGGCTCACTCTCCTTCCTCCTTCGAAACTCAGGTTCGGCTTTGACTTGGTGTGCCAGTGCACTGGTGCCAGGAGTGAGCATGGAGTCAGGTCCCCATGTGTTCGGTGTGTGTTCTGTGCTGTGCCAGCCCAAACAGTTTCTCAGAGTGTTCCTCTGGTCTTTCTTCTAGCCAACTGCCCCCTCCAAGTCATTCTGAGTCAGTAGTAAAGGACTTCTGGGGCCCTGGATCTGGATGGTACTGAGAAACCCTGCATGCTGCCAGGACTAAGACTGGGGCCAGGCCGGGTGAGGCTGGGGAGCTCAGAACTGCTCTGTCGGGGGTGTGTAGACTGAGAAGCCGGTTGTGCTTCCAAAACCCCTTCAGAAATCAAAGGCCCTTTCTGCGCCTGCATGGGGGTTGGGCAGGGGGGGGCCACTCACACAGCTCTAAAAGCCTCGTTTGGGGGAGGGAGCAGTTGGTTCCCATTTTCTTTGCTCGTTTTAAAGAGGAGATCAGGCCTTTATGGCTAATCTTTTACTGAAACCAGCAGCTTAAGTTTTTAACATTTTTATCTCAAAAGAAAACACATACACACTAGTTATTTCCTACCTGAGGGTTTTCCATAAAGATAATAATTAATAATAATAATAATAATTCTCAGTCTTTGTAGAAACTTTGTAAACACTAGTCCCAAGTCCTTTGGGCCAGGAAGTATTTTGTCTTCTAAATTCCATTGCCATCAGAGCTTATAGAGTTCTTAGAGGCAAATCAGTAAAGTTAAGCAATCCACCCCCAAACCAACGCGTTTCTCCTTCTCATACACACCCTGTTCTCAGAAATGGAGAGAGGAAAGAAGAATGCTTCTCTTATCCTTTGCCCCAGGCTGGAGCTGCTGGGGCTTTAAATATGTCTGTGTAGGAGGATGGGGATGGGGGCCTTCTGACTACTAGCCACCCATCCATCCATCCATCTATCCATCCATCCATCCAGCATTTCAATTTACTCATTCAATAAATATTTATTGAGTTAACGTACTGTGTGCTGGGCACTCCGTAAAGGGGTATAATCCCCTCCATCCCTTTAGTGGCTTCTCCCAGGTCTCTCAGTGTGTTTGGCATTCATACCCTCTTCTCTTTAACAGGGGTGACAGTTAAAGTTGTAAGGGCTGGTATGGACAGAAGGAAGGAGAGTGACTGGGGTAGTGGGTGAGGGGAGGCACGGAGGAGCTGTATTTTCTTAAATCATTCAAGGTGCACTTTGCTGCTCTCATTGTCAAGGCTTTCTCTACATTTAGATCTAAGAGGAGGTAAGGATGGAACTTACGGGTGACTGGCAGACTGCCCTGGGCCCAAGACTCTACCTTGGGTACAAGTGATGATTCTAGAGCAGAGTGTTTCAACCTCTAACACAGAAACTGAATCCTGGACTGGCTAATGAGGGGCCCTGCCAGCTGCTGGCTCTGAAGTTGGCTTTGGCTCTGAGCTAGATCTGTGGAAGTTGAGGCCCAGGCTCCTCGCTCAGCAGCTTGTATTGATCTCTCAGCCTCTTTTGTCTCCTCCTCCCCAGTGGAAGCCTCTCCCCCTCTCCCCCTCTGCCTCTCAGCGTCTTCCGCTTTCCTTCTCTGCTTCTAATAAATTGAAATCTCCGAGAGAGCTGCCAAGGCTCCGGTAGTTCTACAAAACTGTCCTTCCTCTTCCTGCATTTGCCCAGTCAAGGGTATCTTTGCCTGAGGTGGGAGTGATGCTGTTAGTCCTGTGATATGATTGCATAGCAACACAGAGCGGTTCCGAGAGGGGAGGAGGAGCAGGAGAAGGAGGGCAGGGAGGTGGGAGAGACAGAGGGAGAGTGTGCATACAGCAGCTGTCAGCATCCCTGTCTCAGGGACTTCTTTGCTGATTCACACAGGCAACCCAGCCCTGGCCGCCCAGCTCCCGGTTGTCGCCTGCTCCTCAGACCTGCTGGAATCAGAAGGTAGGCCACAGAGAAATGATTTCAAGCCTCACCCTTTTTCAGCCCACTGAGGGGAAATGACTGAGGGAGGGGAAGCTCCAGAGGTACTCTGTGTGCGCCCGTGTGTGTGTGTGTGTGTGTGTGTGTGTGTGTGTGTGTGTGTGTGTGTATGCACCTGCCTGCCTGCCTGCCACCTGCTTGTGCCTTTAGGGGAAAACTTGCATTTAAAAAAATGCCCACAATGAAGTAGCCACCGCCTGGATTTATAGAAGGAAAAAAAAAAAGATGCCCAGGAATAGAAACTCCATCCAATTTGAGCAACTATGGTCTAAAAATGAATAAGAGGAAGGTCCACAGTTTGCTGCTTTGAGAGTAGAGGGGTATTTATTTATTTACATGTTTGTTTATTTATTTATGTCTGTTCTCAATGACAGGCTTTTTGTCCATGGATGGATTTCCTGGAGGGAGGGAAGGGAAGGGGTGTGGAAAGCATTAGCTGAAAAGGGAGGAGAGAGGAAACGCGGGACCTTGGAGCAGGTTTCCTGAACAAATGAGTGTCTGGCCAGCAGACAGGACACAGGAGCACTTCCTTGGAGCAAACCGGGCTCTGACCTAGGAGCCTGGGGTTGAAGGTGCATCCTAATCTCTGCATTTACTTCCTGGCTCAATCCGGCTTCCCCCGTTGCAGTTTTCCTCTGATTGCTTCCCTTGATTTCCTTTCTACCCGCTGTAACCAGGAGGCTCCTCTCCATTCTTGAGAGCAGAGCTTGGAGAGCTTTGAAATGGGGATCACCTCTTCTGGCATCAAACACCCTGTTCCTTTTTCTCTCTTCAGCTTTCCCCAGCATCAGGCCCAATGCCCCAGCCTGGTAAGTGGGCCTGACACTGTGTGGGTAGTTAAGGCTTATCTTGCCTTCGGTAGGCAGGGAGAGCCAGGCCTCAGAGGTGTTGGGTCCAAGCAGGTAGCTGGGCAGGGCCAGGCTGGGGTGGAGTGGGGTAGAGAAGGAGGAAGGGCAGCAGCAGCAGCTGCCTGGAAAAGAACATACTTTTCTCATGTTTTCTTTTTGATTGTTCAAAAGAACAAAAGCCTTTAAAAAAAATCTCTCTGCCTCATTCACCTTAGCATCTGACTTTTCCAAAGGAATCCTTGTTTCTAGATTAAAGGCCCTCAGGTAAATCACCTTTTAAAAGGCCCTGTGGGAGCCACAAACCTCAGGAGATTTCCCCTCTGGGATTTGGATGGGGAGATAGTTCCAGAGGACCCTGGGATCTTCTAAGGAACCCCTCCCGCCAAAAGGCAGTGCTGCCAGTGGAACTGATAAGTGTCCTGTCCCTGAAAGAAGTCGGATCCCCTCTTTTCCTGGGTGGACTGGCCTCGGCTCTGCAGTCCTGTCTACTGCAAACCAGTGCTGGGCGATGAAGGCACTTAGGGCTCCTCTTCCCTTGAGGCTTGTCCCACAGGAATTCGGCCCTGAGTTCCAGGCCAGAGCACTCCTCAGCTCTGCAATCACCCAAAGGAAGGGAGCACGGCTTGAAGCAGCAAACTTAGCAAAGGCCCAAGAGCCAGCTACAGAGGGCACATCTGGGATGCAGCACTTCTAACCAAAGATACTCAGAAGTTTCTCATGTTAAATCTGCCAAAATGTGAGATAGGATGGGCTCTCACTAATGAAGCCTAAGAAGATAGCCTTCTACAATGGCCAGGAGCACTCACTCAAAGGAAACCCACTCTGTGGAAGTTAAACTAGGAAACTACATTCCACTCTTTAAAAAGATTCTAAACATCCATCAGCAACTGAAAGAGCAAGTGAGATAAATCCTTCTAGGATGACATTTACCAAACCAATATTCCACAGAACACTGTTAAGAAAGAATGTTAATAGATTCTGTTTTAAAATAAGGAGTGGTGGTGGTGTGTTGCACGTGGCGGGGGACGTTTTCTTTCTTTTTTTTTTTAAATTCTATTTTATCTTTTATACAGCACGTTCTTATTAGTTATCTGTTTTATACATATTAGTGTATACATGTCAATCCCAATCTCCCAATTCATCACGCCACCATCACCCCACCCCCCACCCCACTTTCCCCTCTTGGTGTCCATCCGTTTGTTCTCTACATCTGTGTCTCAATTTCTGCCCCACAAACCGGTTCATCTGTACCATTTTTCTAGGTTCCACATATATGCGTTAATATACGATATTTATTTTTCTCTTTCTGACTTACTTCACTTTGTATGACAGTCTCTAGATCCATCCACATCTCTACAAATGACCCAATTTCGTTCCTTTTTATGGCCGAGTAATATTCCATTGTATATATGTGCCACATCTTCATTATCCACTCATCGGTCTATGGGCATTTAGGTTGCTTCCATGACCTGGCTATTGTAAAGAGTGCTACAATGAACATTGGGGTGCATGTGTCTTTTTGAATTATGGTTTTCTCAGGGTATATGCCCAGCAGGGGATTGCTGGGTCATATGGTAGCTCTATTTTTAGTTTTTTAAGAAACCTCCATACTGTTCTCCATAGTGGCTGCATCAATTTACATTCCCACCAATGGTGCAGGAGGGTTCCCTTTTCTCCACACCATCTCCAGCATTTATTGTTTGTAGGTTTTTTGATGATGGCCATTCTGACTGGTGTGAGGTGATGCCTCAATGTGGATTTGATTTACATTTCTCTAATGATTAGTGATGTGGAGCATCCTTTCATGTGTTTGTTGACAATCTGTATATCTTCTTTGGAGAAATGTCTATTTAGGTCTTCTGCCCATTTTTGGATTAGGTTGTTTGTTTTTTTGATATTGAGCTGCATGAGCTGCTTGCACATTTTGGAGATTAATCATTTGTCTGTTGATTCATTTGCAAATATTTTCTCCCATTCTGAGGGTTGTCTTTTCATTTTGTTTGTAGCTTTCTTTGCTTTGTAAGAGCTTTTAAGTTTCATTAGGTCCCATTTGTTTATTTTTGTTTTTATTTCCGTTACTCTAGGAGGTGGACCAAAAAAGATCTTGCTGTGATTTATGTCAAAGAGTGTTCTTCCTATGTTTTCCTCTAAGAGTTTTATAGTGTCTGGTCTTTCATTTAGGTCTCTAATCCATTTTGAGTTTATTTTTGTGTATGGTGTTAGGGAGTGTTCTAATTTTATTCTTTTACATGTAGCTGTCCAGTTTTCCCAGCACCACTTATTGAAGAGGCTGTCTTTTCTCCATTGTATATGCTTGCCTCCTTTGTCATAGATTAGTTGACCATAGGTGCATTGGTTTATCTCTGGGCTTTCTATCCTGTTCCATTTATCTATATTTCTGTTTTGGTGCTGGTACCATACTGTCTTGATTACTGTAGCTTTGTAGTATAGTCTGAAGTCAGGGAGTCTGATGCCTCCAGCTCCAGTTTTTTCCCTCAAGACTGCTTTGGCTATTCAGGGTCTTTTGTGTTTCCATACAAATTTTAAGATTTTTTGTTCTAGTTCTGTAAAAAATGCCACTGGTAATTTGATAAGGATTGCATTGAATCTGTAGATTGCTTTGGGTAGTATAGTCATTTTCACAATATTGATTCTTCCAATCCAAGAACATGGTATATCTCTCCAACTGTTTGTGTCATCTTTGATTTCTTTTATCAGTGTCTTATAGTTTTCTGAGTACAGGTCTTTTGCCTCCTTAGGTAGGTTTATTCCTAGGTATTTTATTCTTTTTGTTGCAGTGGTGAATGGGATTGTTTCCTTAATTTCCCTTTCTGATCTTTCATTGTTAGTGTATAGGAATGCAAGAGATTTCTGTGCATTAATTTTGTATTCTGCAACTTTACCAAATTCATTGATTAGCTCTAGTAGTTTTCTGGTGGCATCTTTAGGATTCTCTATGTAGAGTGTCATGTCATCTGCAAACTGTGACACTTTTTCTTCTTCTTTTCCAATTTGTATTCCTTTTATTTCTTTTTCTTCTCTGATTGCTGTGGCTAGGACTTCCAAAACTATGTTGAATAATACTGGTGAGAGTGGACATCCTTATCTTGTTCCTGATCTTAGAGGAAATGCTTTCAATTTTTCACCATTGAGAATAATGTTTGCTGTGGGTTTGTCATATATGACCTTTATTATGTTGAGGTAGTTTCCCTCTATGCCCACTTTCTGGAGAGTTTTATCATACATGTATGTTGAATTTTGTCAAAAGCTTTTTCTGCATCTATTGAGATGATCATATGGTTTTTATTCTTCAGTTTGTTAATATGGTGTATCACATTGATTTGTGTATGTTGAAGAATCCTTCAACCCCTGGGATTAATCCCACTTGGTCATGGTGTATGATCCTTTTAATGTGTTGTTGGATTCTGTTTGCTAGTATTTTGTTGAGGATTTTACATCAATATTCATCAGTGATATTTGTCTGTAATTTTCTTTTTTTGTAGTATCTTTGGTTTTGGTATCAGGGTGATGGTGGCCTCATAGAATGAGTTTGGTAGTGTTCCTTCCACTGCAATTGTTTGGAACAGTTTGAGAGGGATGGGTGTTAGCTCTTCTCTCAATGTTTGATAGATTTCACCTGTGAAGCCATCTGGTCTTGGACTTTTGTTTGTTGGAAGATTTTTTTTTTTTTTTTTTTTTTTTTTGCGGTACACGGACCTCTCACTATTGGGGCCTCTCCCGTCACGGAGCACAGGCTCCGGACGCGCAGGCTCAGCGGCCATGGCTCATGGGCCCAGCCGCTCCGCGGCATGTGGGACCCTCCCGGACCGGGGCACGAACCCGCGTCCCCTGCATCGGCAGGCGGACTCTCAACCACTGCGCCACCAGGGAAGCCCTAGAATTTTTTTTTTTTTTTTTTTTTTTTTTTGCTGTACGCGGGCCTCTCACTGTTGTGGCCTCTCCCGTTGCGGAGCACAGGCTCCGGACGCGCAGGCTCAGCAGCCATGGCTCACGGGCCTAGCCACTCCGCGGCATGTGGGATCTTCCCGGACCAGGAAGATTTTTAATTGCAGTTTCAATTTCAGTGCTTCTGATTGGTCTGTTTATATATATATTTAAAATTTTATTTATTTATTTTTGGCTGCATTGGGTCTTCATTGCAGTGCATGGGCTTCTCATTGCGGTGGCTTGTCTTGTTGTGGAGGACAGGCTCTAGGCACACAGGCTTCAGTAGTTGTGGCACGTGGGCTCAGTAGTTGTGGCTTGCGGGCTCTAGAGCACAGGTTCAGTAGTTGTAGCACACGAACTTAGTTGCTCTGTGTCATGTGGGACCTTCCCAGACCAGGGCTTAAACCTGTGTCCCCTGCATTGGCTGGCAGATTCTTAACCACTGTGCCACCAGGGAGGCCCCTGGTCTGTTTATATTTTCCATTTCTTCCTGGTTCACTCTCGGAAGGTTGTGCTTTTCTAAGAATTTGTCCATTTCTTTCAGGTTGTCCATTTTATTGGCATAGAGTTGCTTGTAGTAATCTCTGATGACCGTTTTTATTTCTGACATGCCTGTTGTAACTTCTCCTTTTTCATTTCTAATTTTATTGATTTGAATCTTCTCCCTTTTTTTCTTGATAAGTCTGGCTAAAGGTTTATCAATTTTCTTTACCTTGTCAAAGAACCAGCTTTTAGTTTTATTTATCTTTGCTATTGTTGTCTTTGTTTCTATTTCATTTATTTCTGATCTGATCTTTATGATTTCTTTCCTTCTACTAACTTTGGGTTTTTTCGTTCTTCTTTCTCTAGTTCCTTTAGGTGTAAGGTTAGTTTGTTAGAGATTTTTCTTGTTTCTTGAGGTAGGCTTGTATTGCTATAAACTTCCCTCTTAGAACTGCTTTTGCTGCATCCCATAGGTTTTGGATCGTTGTGTTTTCGTTGTCATTTGTCTCTAGGTACTTTTTGATTTCCTCTTTGATTTCTTCAGTGATCTCTTCATTATTTAGTAATGTATTGTTTAACCTCCATATGTTTGTGTTTTTTATGTTTCTTTCCCTGTAATTGATTTCTAATCTTATAGCGTTGTGGCCGGAAAAGATGTTTGATATGATTTCAATTTTCTTAAATTTACCGAGGCTTGATTTGTGACCCAAGTTGTGATCTATCCTGGAGAATGTTCCGTATGCACTTGAGAAGAAAGTGTAATCTGCTGTTTTTGGATGGAATGTCCTGTAAATATCAATTAAATCTATCTGGTCTATTGTGTCATTTAAATCTTCTGTTTCCTTATTTATTTTCATTTTGGTTGATCTGTCCATTGGTGTAAGTGAGGTGTTAAAGTCCCCCACTATTACTGTGTTACTGTCAATTTCCTCTTTTATAGCTGTTAGCAGTTGCCTTATGTATTGAGGTGCTCTTATGTTGGGTGCATATATATTTATAATTGTTATATCTTCTTCTTGGATTGATCCCTTGATCATTACATAGTGTTCTTCCTTGTCTCTTGTAACATCCTTTATTTTAAAGTCTATTTTATCTGATATGAGTATTGCTACTCCAGCTTTCTTTTGACTTCCATTTGCATGGAATATCTTTTTCCATCCCCTCACTTTCAGTCTGTATGTGTCCCTAGGTCTGAAGTGGGTCTCTTGTAGACAGCATATAGGTGGGTCTTGTTTTTGTATCCATTCAGTGAGCCTGTGTCTTTTGGATGGAGCATTTAATCCATTCATGTTTAAGGTAATTATCAATATGTATGTTCCTATTACCAGTTTCTTAATTGTTATGGGTTTGTTTTTGTAGGTCCTTTTCTTCTCCTGTGTTTCCCACTTAGAGAAGTTCCTTTAACTTTTGTTGTAGAGCTGGTTTAGTTGTGCTGAATTCTCTTAGCTTTTGCTTGTCTGTAAAGGTTTTAATTTCTCCATCAAATCTGAATGAGACCCTTTCTGGGTAGAGTAATCTTGGTTGCAGGTTTTCCCTTTTCATCACTTTAAATATGTCCTGCCACTCCCTTCTAGCTTGTAGAGTTTCTGCTGAGAAATCAGCTGGTAACCTTATGGGAGTTCCCTTGTATGTTGTCATTTTTCCCTTGTTGCTTTCAGTAATTTTTCTTTGCCTTTAATTTTTATCAATTTGATTACTATGTGTCTCGGCATGTTTCTCCTTGGGTTTATCCTGCATGGGACTCGCTGTGCTTCCTGGACTTGAGTGACTATTTCCTTTCCCATCTTAGGGAAGTTTTCGACTATAATCTCTTCAAATATTTTCTCTGGTCCTTTCTCTCTCTCTTCTCCTTCTGGGGCCCCTGTAACGCGAATGTTGTTGCATTTAATGTAGTCCCAGAGGTCTCTTAGGCTGTCTTCATTTCTTTTCATTCTTTTTTCTTTATTCTGTTCTGTGGCAGTGAATTCCACAATTCTGTCTTCCAGGTCACTTATCCATTCTTCTGCCTCAGTTATTCTGCTATTGATTCCTTCTAGTGTATTCTTTTCTTTTTTTTTTTTTTTTGAGGTATGCGAGCCTCTCACTGTTGTGGCCTCTCCCATTGCGGAGCACAGGCTCCGGACGCGCAGGCTCAGCGGCCATGTCTCACGGGCCCAGCCATTCTGCGGCATGTGGGATCTTCCCAGACCAGGGCACGAAGCCGTGTCCCCTGCATCAGCAGGCAGACTCTCAACCACTGCGCCACCAGGGAAGCCCCTTCCAGTGTATTTTTCATGTCAGTTATTGTATTGTTCATCTCTGTTTGTTTGTTCTTTAATTCTTCTAGGTGTTTGTTCTTTAATTCTTCTAGGTCTTTTTTAAACATTTCTTGCATCTTCTCGATCTTTGCCTGCATTCTTTTTCAAGATCCTGGATCATCTTCACTATCATTATTCTGAATTCTTTTTCTGGAAGGTTGCCTATCTCCACTGCATTTAGTTGTTTTTCTGGGGTTTTATCTTGTTCCTTCATCTGGTACAAAGTCCTCTGTCTTTTCATTTTGTTTATCTTTCTGTGAACATGGTTTTCCTTCCACAGCTGCAGAACTGTAGTTCTTCTTACTTCTGCTGTCTCAGGGGGCCGTTTTCTATGGTCCAATAATTTTTTGAAAATGCTTCATAACTGAATTATCCTCTTGAAGAGTCATAATATATATAAATGTGTTAAAGGCTCTGAGAAGTACTGCTGTAATCTATTTAATTCTGTTTGTTTGTTTGTTTTGTGGTATGCTGGCCTCTCACTGTTGTGGCCTCTCCCCTTGCGGAGCACAGGCTCCAGACACGCAGGCTCAGTGGCCATGGCTCACGGGCCCAACCGCTCCATGGCATGTGGGATCTTCCTGGACCGGGGCACGAACCCGCATCCCCTGCATCGGCAGGTGGACTCTCAACCACTGTGCCACCAGGGAAGCCCTGTTTAATTCTGTTTAACCCAATATATCCCAAACAGATTTGACCAGGGAACTCTTTTCTACATGGAAAAAATTTTTGTATCTTGCACACACAGTTTTAGAAATTGCTGCCCAAAAAAATTCCTGGAAGAAATTAACATATGGAAAAAAACTTTAAAGTAATCTAATCCAGCACCACATTTTTAAGTGTGAAAAAACGAGAGGTTAATGAAATTGTTCTTTCTGAGTATTTGAGAGAATGGAACCCTTATCTCCTAATTCTTAGTCCCCCTGTGCCCATTTGCTGCTCCTCTAGCAGGTTCCCTCCTGTTAAATTAGTCCCAGGAAGATGAAGCAGGTTGAAGGAATAATCCTGTCATTTTGAGTGAGATGTTTGTGTCTTATACATTTCTTTAGTTATTTTGTTATATCTGAAAATTCTGAATTTCCCTTTCAGCCTTGGATTTTTTGCATTCTTTTAAACAATATGCTATGAAAATTTTTAGACATTCAAAGGGGTATAAAGAATAATATAATGAAAATCAGGATATCCACCATCCAGCTTAAGAAAAAACATCTCCAGTAGACTTGAAACCCTCTATCCTTCTGTGATCAAACTTCCTCCTTTCCTCCCTCCAAAGTAACCACTCTCTGGATTTGGCATTTATTATTCTCATGCATCTATTTATACTTTTACTATATATGTATGGGTCTTTAAGCAGCATATGCCACTGCTTTATGTGTTTTTAAAATGTATATCAATGGTATGTATTCTTTTCCAATTTGTTTTTTCCTATTCAATGTTATATTTGTGAAATTCATCCACATTGTGATATGTGACTCTAGTTCATTCATTTTTCACTATTGTATAGCATTCCATTTAATGAATGTGCCATGATTTATTTATCCATTCTGTAGTTGATGGACATTTAGGCTGTTTCCAGTTTCTGGCTCACAGTTAGGGCTACTGTGATCATTCCTGTGTAGATATTCTTATGTGACTATTGCTATTGGGTATATATCTAGGAGGGAATTGCCCCATTGCAGGGTATGAGAATTTTTCACTTTGGGGAGATATTGTCAGATTGCTCTCCAAAATGGTTTACAACTTATACCCCCACCAGCAGTGTATAAAGGTTTTAGATGTATTGCATTAATTGGTTCTTTCTTTTTCCCTTTCTAATTCCTATATCTTTTATTTCATTTGGTTTTCTTTTTTCTTTTTTTTATTGGAGTATATTTGATTGATAATGTTGTGTTAGTTTCAGGTGTACAGCATAGTGATTATGTTATAAACACACACACACACACACATACATATTCTTTTTCATATTCTTTTCCATTATGGTTTATTACAAGATGTTGAGTATAGTTCCCTATGCTATACGGTAGGTCCTTGTTGTTTATCTATTTTATATATAGTAGTGTGTATATGTTAATCCCAAACTCCTAGTTTATCCCTCCTCCCCCCTTTCCCCTTTAGTAACCATAAGTTTGTTTATTAATTGGTTCTTATAATACAATTCTCCTCATGAGGATGCATCTCTGATCTTTCTTCCCACTGGAAAAGAAATTGTATTTCTCAAAATTACTTGACATCTACCTTCTCAGGAACACATTTCATTGTTTCCATTTGTAAATGAAGGGGTTGGCCTAAGTAAGCTCTAAGGTCCCTACCAGCTTCACAATCTGTGTTCCCTGTGTTATTCATTAGTGAGAGCATCTGAAGCAGAACCTTGGTTTTTGGCTACATTGCAGGAATTATTTTAGGAACACATAACAAGGTTTGGTACAAATGAAATGTGTGTCTCGTCTCTTAGTGCCATGCTGTCAGGTAGAAAGGCAGTGCTGTGAGAGGGAGGGCCATCATGCAATGTCACCTTGGACTGGAGAGAGGAAACTGTAGCTCATAAGAAGGGGTCTTCTTTTCACTTCCCTGTTCTTTCCCGAGCCTCTCATGATTTAGAAGTCTTCCTTATTTATTTTCTTCCAAGAATAATAAATGATTGTTGTAAAAATTATATATATATATATAAAATATATGTACACACACACAAAGTGTATAAAGTCAAAATGAGGGTCCCCTTCATACAACTCTCCAGAAGCAATGTCGCTGAACAGTTTTTTGTTTTTGTTTTTTGTTTTTTGCGGTACTCGAGCCTCTCACTGTTGTGGCCTCTCCTGTTGTGGAGCACAGGCTCCGGACACACAGGCCCAGCAGCCACGGCTCACGGGTGCAGCCACTCTGCGGCATGTGGGATCCTCCCGGACCGGGGCACAAGCCTGCGTCCCCTGCATCGGCAGGTGGACTCTGAACCACTGCGCCACCAGGGAAGCCCATGCTGAACGGTTTTGTGTATCCTTGTAGGCTTTCTTTCTGTGCATACACAGAAAGAAGGTTTTTTACAAAACTGGAGTTATACCAGACATGTTCATTCTGACACTTTTTTTTTAACCTAAAATATATATCTTCAGCATCTGTTCAAATTAGTGAGTACAGATCTACCTCTTTCTTTTTAACAGCTACATAATATTCCATGGCATGAGTGGCTGCAATAATAGAAAAGATTTCAGTACTTACTAGATGTCAGAAACTATGAATTAACTCCTTACAACAAGGCTATGAAGTACGTCTTTTCATTATCCCCTTTTTTACAGATGCAGGGACTGAAGCATGAAGTCAGGGAGCTTGTCCAAACCTGTGCTGTTAGGTCTTGGAGCCAGGATGCAAACTCTAGTGTTGTGGCTCAGAGCCCACACTCTACACTGCTATGCGGTGCCGCCTCTCCGATACTTAACCAGTCCCTTGTTGATGGAGATTTGAGTCAATTGCAGTTTTGCTATTGCAAACAATACTGTAGCAGACACCCTCGTCCACTTCTGCAAGTACTTCTGTAGGGTAGGTTCCTAAACTTCTCCAGTTTATAGGTGGAAAGAGCTTATTCATTTGTTCAAAAAGCATTTACTGAGCTCTAAGGCACTGGGAAAGGTCTTAGGTCAGACTGGGAGAGTTGACTAGCATTTTACCTCCCAGATGTCCTTGGAAGGTCATTTAAATGCTCTGTAGGATTTGCCAGCTGGCTGATACCCCAGACCCACTGCATCCTGTCCATTCTTAATTGCTTGTGTCTTTGCCTGGGTAGTGGCATGTCTGAGTCAGCCCTTGGGCTCCCACCTGGTGGCCCATAGCCAAGAATCTTCCCTACTTACTAAGTGTCAGTGACCACAGTGCCTCAGAGCCTGGGTTCTAGAATTTACAGATGCAGAATAGTGTAGCAGTGAAGAACTTGTATTCTGAGACACACTAGCCTGGATGTAAATCCCAGTTCCTCACCTCAGAGTAACGATATCACTTTGAACAAGTTACTTACTGCCTATGTGCCTCCGTGTTCTTACCTGCACAATGCAGACAACAGTAGTAACTACTTCATAGGATTGTCCTGAGGATTCAATGCTTGATGTATGTAGACTGATTAGTTAATATATGTAAAACATGGAATACAGTAAATTTTAACTGTTATTATTTATTTGACTGTGGAAAAGCTGCTACACCTACCTTTCCATAAAACAGTTGAAGATGTCCATGGCACTTTGGTGAGGAGTGGGGAGGGAGGGAGAGAATAGCCGTTAAATAGCTAATATACTCACACAGCTCCAAATTCAAAAGGTACAAAAAGATATTCAGTAAAAACTATATCTCCTATTGGTGACATGGGGCTTTTGTGGGTGTGAGTAATTATTCTATTTCTCAACCCAAGCCATGATTATATGGGGATTTACTTTGTAATAATTCAATATATTTTACACATATGTTTTATGCACTTTTTTGTAAGTTATATTTCTCAGTTTTAGAAAGAGAGAAAATAAGGAAAAATCCCAAAGGAATGGAAGGAATTCTCCCACCTCTGTCTAGTAGCCACTTGATGCCATTCTCCAAAGGCAATCAATGTTAACGGGTTCTTTTCTATACTTCCAAAGATATTTTATTGCATATATAAGCACATATTTTCCTTTTTTAAAAACTAATGTAAACTAACCACTTTATTTTTTATTCTTGTTTCCTTTTTACTTAAAAATATATCTTAAGAGATCATTCTATATTGGCACATAAATAGTTCTTAATTCTGTTTTTAACAGCTGTATAGAATTCCATTGTATGGATACACAATTATTTATTTAACAAGTCCTTAGTAATGGACAATTAGGTTGTTTGCAGTTTTTTTGCCATTTCAAGCCTTGCTTCAAATGCTAATGTTCTGTATACATCATTTCACACAAATGTAAGAAATGTGTATATCCAGAGCCTTTCTCTTCATGCCCCTTGGAATTTGTACCTACAAAATTGAGGACCTGTACACTCACCTGTTTGGAGTTCAATTCAGTAGATCAAGTTAGTTTTTGTCTCTTAATCCCATACTCCTATCTCACCTCTTCCTGATTCCCTCTCCCCACTGGTAGCCACTAGTTTGTTCTCTATATCTGTGAGTCTGTTTTCTTTTTGTTATATACACTTGTTTGTTTTATTTTTTAGATTCCACATATAAGTGATAACATAGAGTATTTGTCTACACATAGAATAATTAAGCAACAAGGATATATGTTGTACAGCACAGGGAATACAGCCATTAGTTTATAATAACTTTAAATGGAGTATAATCTATAAAAATACTAAATCACTATGTTGTACACCTGAAACTAATATAATGTTGTAAATCAACTATACTTTAATTAAGAAAATCAAGTCAGAAAACATTCACCGAGTGCCTGCTCTGTGCCTGGCTCTGTGTTAAAAATATGTGAGGTAGAAATAAATATTGGGCATGAATCTTGTCCTCCACCAGCCAACAAACTTGCTTTCATGCTGAAATCCTGGTATTCCACATATATTTAAAGCTTTTATCTCTGCCTAAGTTAAACAATGTCTCCTCCCTGAATCCTCCCAGAAGGGCCTGTATATGGCTTTGAGAACTAGGAAAAGAGTATTCCTATTGGGAAAAAGCCACAGTTTGGTATCTAGCAGGATACCTAGGGGAGAGCACAGACGAGTTGGTTCCACTGCAAAAGCATCCTCCATACTACTTCATGCATCCAAATCTTCTCTCTCACCTTAGCTCAAAAACATCCATAAATATATCCTATATCCCTCCAGCTTGAAGTGAACAGTTCCTGCTCTGTGACCTTTCAGAGTATGATTTCTGTGCCCCACGTAAGGTATGAATCATTTCTCCCCTGTGATACTTGTTTATATGTCTTATTTCCCACACTCGACCTTTTGGGTACCAAGTCAGATTCATCTCCAATTCCTCACAGACTCTGAAAGTTAAAAGGAGGAATAGGAAGAGAACAATCAGTATGTACAGGTAGTAACTGGGACAGGATGGAGATAAATAAAGAGGCAGAAAGAAGAATCTTTATGTAGAACAAGGAGCACTGGCCAAGAGTCAGGAGGTCCAGGTTCACTTGTGTCTCAGAATCTTCATCTGTCAGATGGGATCATAATTCTGGCTGGGCCAACCTTACCAGGTCCATTGAGGATCAAGAAAAACAGTACAGCAGGCTACAAAAGCATGCCCTACAAATATAGCAAATGCTAGCATTTTGATGTGTGGCAACTGTTAAACATTAACATTTTAGCAAACCAGGTCTAGAGAGGTGAAATGACTTGTCACAATCAGTGGCAAAGTCTGAACATAACAGAAGGTAGTCACGCTAGTACTAGAAAGAGTTTATCCCTTTTTAGCCTGTGTTGGGATTAGAAGATCTGAATTCCCTGATTCCTGGATTTGTTTTATTTTTATTTTGTGAAGCATCAAACTGACATCAGGTCAGTAGAGGAGAATAGGAAGGAAGGAATTTTATCTGTAGAGTGGTGAACCTCAAAAGAGAAAAAGGGATAGTTTATGAAAGAAGAACTACAACTGGCCACTAAAAATGGAAGGAAAAAGCTAAGCATTTCTAGTAGTTAAGGATGCAAAGTAATCCTCAAGATGCCATCTTCACTTACAAAATTGGCAAAGGTATTTTAAAAATAAGAATACTAACTGCCGGCAAGTGTGCTGGGAAACTGGCTTTCTCATACATTGGGAGTAGTACAAAGTGATCTAACTTTATTCTAGGGCAATTTAGAAGTATGTATTACAAGTCTGGGACTTCCCTGGTGGCGCAGTGTTTAAGAATCTGCCTGCCAACACAGGGGACACGGGTTCTATCCCTGGTCCAGGAGGATCCCACATGCCGCGGAGCAACTAAGCCCGTGCGCCACAACTACAGAACCTGCACTCTAGAGCCCATGCGCCACAGCTACTGAAGCCCGTGTGCCTAGAGCCTGTGCCCCACAACAAGAGAAGCCACCACAATGAGAAGCTGGTGCACTGTAACAAAGAGTAGCCCCCGCTTGCCGCAGCTAGAGAAAGCCTGCGTGCAGCAATGATGACCCAACACAGCCAATAATAAAGTAAATAAATTAACAAATAAAGAAGTATGTATTACAAGTCTGAAAATGGTTCATGCCCTTTGATCCAGGAGTTTTCCCTTCTAGGAAATTATCTTACGGAAAGAATCACAAATATGCACAAGGCTGTTCATTGCAGTGTGACGTGTTAAATTGTTAAAATAAATTATGGTATATCCATTCAGTGGGATAGTATACAACAATGATTACAGCTAACATTTATTGAACAGTGTGCCATTGCCAGACACTGTGCTAAGTTATTTAAATACATTATTAATTTTAATCGTTAGAAGTAGTCTACGAGGGCAGTCATCCCCATTTTACAGATGAGGACACTGAAGCTCAGAAAGGTTAACTTGTCCCAGGCCACACTGATATTAGGTTGAATAGTGTGGGTTTGACCCTAGGTCTGTCTGATGCAAAAACCCATGGCCTCAACCATAGCACTCTAACAGCTTTGCAGCCATTAGAAATCATCTTTTAGAGGAATAGTTAGTGAAATTCTAAACTGATCATGATATAAAAGGAAAATAAAAAAAGCATGATACAAAATTATAAATATATAATGAATATATAAATAATATGATGACAATTTTATTTCCAAAGTGTAAGTATATATTTTTCATAGGAAAACTACCATAAGGATTCACACCTGTTAGTAATGGTTATCTCTGGATACTAGTATTATAGGTTATTTTTAGTTTCAGTTATGTTTTTTTATATTTTCCAGTTTTTCTATAAACATGCATTATTTGTATAAAAATATTAATGTAAAAAGAGGGCTGAAAGCAAGACTTTTGTAGCCATCATACTTACAATATGTCCATAGCAGTACTTCATTTTTGATCTGAGTGGTTAATTCTTTTATGTTGGCGTTGGATCAGAGGGGAGCCACCTTTTCAACCATTCTTTAGGGCAATCTCTTTGGGGATGAGGAATGATGTAGTTGTGTGATCTCTAGGGACTTTGACTACAGTAAAATGTCCTTCAGACAATAAATTCTTGCACCTTCATGATCTGTAATGGTCCCAATCTTTGGACCATAGACCCATGAGGAGGAGGGAAGGGTACTTAATGTGAGGAGTCCACAGATCTTTAAATGTATAAGTGTTTTTCTCACTCCGTAAGTGCTAAAAGTACAGCTACTATGTAGGTGTGAGTGGGTGAAGTGAGATGTTTTTATTTTAAGAAGAGGCCTTTATACCTAAAATGTTGGGAACCACTGAAATAGAGACTAAAAATGGTGGCTATTTAATCATCAGGATCAGGAATCAAAGATGTTCACTTCCTGCCCATTGGATCAAAGCTGGCACATCTTTGCCCAGCACTAAAAGATATCACTTTTATCATCTGCAAGCATTGTTTTAGCCACCCATCCTCATCACACTTGTGTACATTCACTAAACTGTCAGTTGGTCTGTACATTTAACTTTTTCATTCATGTCTTTTCTAAGCTTAGCTCTTGACATCAAAAGCTGAACATGTCTAAAGAATAGTTTATTACGGAATACTGCTCTCACCTGCCCCTGCCACACCAAATTTGCTTCTTCTCTTGTCTTTCCTTTCCTGCTGTTGGCAATATTATCCACCCAGCTCCCAAATTAAAAACCTTTGACTCCTTCACCTCTCTCACCCTTCACCTCCAAGTGATCACCGAGCCCAGTGTGTTTTACCTCTTCAATGTAACTCAAAGCCATGTTCTCTGCTCCCTCCTCACTGCAACTGCCTGCCTATTTTGACAGCTCCTCAATGGGTTTTTGCCCAAGAGAATCTCTCCACAAGGTAGCCAGAGGGCTCTTTCTAAAATGCAAATCTAGTCATGTCACTCCCCTGCTTAAAGTCTTCAGTGCTTTCCTATTGTCTACGAGATGAAGCCTTAGAATCCTCTGCTTATCATTCAAGGCATGACCCAATCTGGCCACAGCCTCACCTGCTACTCCCCACAAAGCACCTACCTTGTACTCTGGTCACACCATACATTTTATTTTTGTGCTGTTTGGAATGTTCTTTTTTGTTTTATCTTCTCTGCTTAATGGCAATCTGATTTCTCTTTTATGACTCACTTCAAGTATATTTCCTCTAAGGAGACTTTTCCTGACATGGCCAGGTAGAACTCACCTCATCCATCCCTTCACTACAACCCATAAATACTTCTACAATTAATGCAAGTAACACTTTATGGCTTGATTTTCCCCATGTCTGTTCTCTCCGTATGTGAACTCCTCAGGGACAGGCACCATGTCTTTTTCATCTCTGTGCCTCCCAAACTCCAGCCATACTGAACTTACTGTTCTCTGAACATGCTGTGCTTTTTTTGTGACATCCGCCTTTGCACAGGTGGGTCCCTCTGCTGGGAATGCATTTCTCCCTTTCTTCCCTTCTCTGCACAGGCAAACATCTACTGAGTCCTTCAAGACTCATCTCAAATGCAGTCTCTCTGAAATCTCAGATAGAGTTAGTTGTTCCCCACTCTGTGCTCCCCTAGCCTTCTGGTCAAACCTCGATTATAGCATTTTCCACATAAGTGTTTTATTATCATTATCAGCTTATATGACTGCCCCCCTCCATCTCCCACACCCCATCCCCAGGCAGCGAAATCTCAGCATATAATCTTTGTGTCTCTAGCACAAAGCACAATAGAGAAACAATAAATATTTCCTTGATCAATAATTAAATCAAATTTTGATGGTACATGATAGCCTGGGAAAAACTATTGGATAGGTAAGTAAGCTTTGAATACTTATTTACATAACTGGTCAAGGCACCTCTAGGGAAGTGGTGGATTTGCAGTCCTTTTCTAGATCTTGACTCTAAATTTCTCCTTGTTACTCTTCCAGGTGCTTATGCTCAGCGGTTGGTGCACTGCCTATCCTCACCGCCCCCCCATGAGCCTCAGTTCTGATGCAACCTATGGTCATGCAGGGATGCCCTTATACCCTCCCACGATGTCATGAGTGGCGGGCAGCTGACCACTTCCATCACAGCAGCAGCCTCCGAAGCACCTGCCCCCAGCCTCAGGTAAGAGGCCGAGAGCAAAAGAAAGACCTGTGGAGACAGGGTGGACACATGATCTGTGTGTGATCTTGTGGGTATCCATGCTTCCTAAAGCTCAGGGGTACTGTCCATATACATGAAACCTCTTGGACAGCACGAGGTCTCCTTTGGCCCATCCTTGTCACTCATGAGGCCTTTTATGGGGGGGGCATGGGGCAAAGGAGGTGTGTTGAGCTGGACAAGCCAAAGGGCCCACAATGGCTGAGGGGGCTGGTTTTATGTTAACCTCCCAAGGGAGGTCCCAGAAAAGCATGATCCTTCAGGGTATAGCCAAGGACAAGACAGGACCTTCCTTTGTCTTGACTTCTCTGTGGCTTACCTCATATTCCATACCTGCAGAATATTCCCTCTCCTTCCATTGGCTCTTCTTCTCAAGTCCCTAGTCTTACTCACAGTGGGTTAACCCCACTAAGGCTCCCCTGAGTTTCATACTGGCCTCTCCTGTCTCTCTCCTCCTATA
Source organism: Pseudorca crassidens (assembly GCF_039906515.1). Lineage (NCBI taxonomy): Eukaryota > Metazoa > Chordata > Mammalia > Artiodactyla > Delphinidae > Pseudorca > Pseudorca crassidens. The sequence goes on along the minus strand of NC_090317.1, from coordinate 45,117,760 downwards.
GAAGTGGAGTGGTGGTGCTGCGTGTGCCCACCTGCATATGTTCTAGGTGGTCAGAGTATGTGTGAGAGGCAGTAATCCCAAGAGGGCAGACCCCTTTCCTGACAATTAGGGAGGTCCAAGGGAAAGCTGACTAGACAAGAGAGAAGTATCAGCGTACTTTGGCTTGCCCTACAATGCTTTGGGGTCCAGAGACCACAGGAGTATGTGAAAGTACTGTTTCTTAGTATCTCACAGATGGACTGCAGCGCTGAGTCACTATTCAGCTGCAAACAGCAGCTGAATATACAGGGAGGAGGAAGAGAGCGACACGGATGGAGAGGTGGCGTGGATGGAGAATGTAGGTGCTGGGGAGCCCATCTGGGGGAGAATAATGAGGGAAAGTCAAGGTCCAGAGAGGCATAAGACCCAGGTCCTCCCAAGCTGTTTTCACATGTCTAGCCAGAGAGAATTTGCTGCTTGTAACGTATTCTCAAAGTCAGTGTCAACTGAGAGTCCCCCTGTGCACCTACCCCTTCCCCAGACTGGGGCTTTCAGAAGGTTGAGGGATTGAGAAGCATGGGTCCTTCCATAAGGCTTGCCCTGCTCATTGCCCACCCCCTCCAAACTTCTCCACCTGGCAACGGGACCTGAGGGCTTCATTTTGTGACAGAGAATGGTGAGACCAAGTCCTCTCCTCGGTCACTGTCTAGTTTCTTCTCTTCCTTTTCTATGGCTCTGACTTTGTCTTAAAGTTTCAAGAGATAAGGAGAGAGCCCTATGGGGAGTGGGGAGTGAGAAGCAAACATTTTGGCCACAAAAGCCAGAAGTAGAAGGCTATTGATAGGGAAAGAAAACTATGATTATTCATTATTTGCCTATTGCGTGCCTGGCTCTGCCCCAGGGGACTTGTGATTATTAGGGGGAACTCGGAGGGGAAAACAGGGTGATGGAGCATAGTAAAGGAGCCAAATGGGGGCATAGGAAACTGAGAAGAAGGCTGGAGGGAATGAAAGGCTAACATGGGTGGAGCCCAGCTCATCGTGGGTGCTTCCATCAGAACCAGACAACTAGGCTGTGGCTGGATCACAAGAGGCCATTTCTAACTCTGGGGCATTCCCAGTCTGGGGAACTCTGTGAGACTGGCTTGGGACCAATTATCCCAGCATAAGCCAAGCTGCGACACAGAGCTAGAGCCACTCCCTGCTCTTGGCCTGCTGTCCCCTGCCATCCCCCATCCACCCCGCAAGGCTCTACCCCGTAGTCCCAGAAAGGGTCAGGCAGCTGCTCTAACTATTCCTGTAGGTGGGCCTCAGCATGGAAACAATGTGGAACTGTGGAAAGCCCAGAAGACTCTGTGGGAGATAAATGAGGATTGGAACAGAACTCTTTTTGGTCAAAATGAAGGGTTTTGCCTCAGTGCTGAGGGGTGGGGGCCCAGCTTGGGAATGTTAACCTTTCTCCAGCCAAGTCTGCTGGCAAAGGAGAAGAGTGGCCACCTCCAGAAGGGGCCCTGCCCCTCAGGCCAGGGACCAATGACAGCACAGGCAGGGCACAGGAGCCTCTCTGGCGCTGGATCCCTGCATGGAGTTTCTGGGTTCCCTCTTGCCCTCTCCCCACCCTGCAAAAGTCCAGGGGGGATTGCCCATTGACCATCCATCTCCCCCTGGCCTTAGAGTGCAGGCGGAGGTCTGTGGGGACAAGGCTCTCCCTCTTCTCTCATTTTCACTGTGGGCTTGGGTCAGTCTTCTGCTGCCCACCTTCCCAACCACAGCTCTGTCCCCAGGTGTGCCACACACATCTCTCACTGCCTCTGAGGACGCTTACTTGGTCAAGGACAAGGCTTATCACCAAGCTCATTGTCCTTCCAGACCTTGGGGAAATTGCTTACCAGAGGTTTGTCACCAAAGCAGTCTGATCCTTTCCTTCACCTCAGGGGGTGGGGGTGGAGGCAGAGTGAGTCCTTTGTGTCTTCCAGGGAAAGGGAACATAAATCAACAGAAGCTCCCCTCTTCGTGCCCCTCCTCAGCACCATGGAATGCTCAGTCCCACTCTCACCATCCTTGCCAGTCTGGGAGGGCCCTCCTGGCCCCGGTGTGGCGGGCCCAGTTGGGAGTGAGCCGGAATTCCCCAGGGACAAAGCCCTGATTCACCGTCTGGAGTCCTGACATAGCCGCCCCCTCTGGATTCCTGGGGGGTCAGTAAACAAACAGGGTGACAGATCCCGCCTCCTGGCCTGGCTCAGCTTTGCCCACCCTCCCTGAGGGAGCCTGCTCAGAGCCTGTCAGGACTCTGCCTTTAGCTCACCAGGCACTGGGTCCAGATTTGTGTGGAGGGATCATCATGGAGCTGTCCAGTCCTGCAACTGGGTCCCCAGGCGGCACAGGTAGGGTCTGCTCCCAGGGATGCAAGGCAACTGCACTCAGAGCTTTGCCCCAGAGCCTGGCTGCTCTCCCGCTTCTCCTTCCGTGTGTGGCTGCGAGCTGTGGGTTCTTTTTTAAATCTTGAATATTTTTTATTCTATAGATTGGGCATCATTAATTTTATCAACAGATATTTATTAAGCACCTACTGTGTGTTAAGCACTTCGAGCCGTGGTCTGAATGGGATGATTGGTTTCCCAACTTCCTGAGAGTCTTGTGTGGGGAGGAGGTATGGTTTGGGGGCAAGGGGAGACAAGAGGAGGTTCAGCCACCAGGACCGTGTGCTTTCCACAGGAGGTGAGGAGGTAGACAGGCAGGCAGGCAGGTGGGTTTCCCGAGGCTGAGATTTCCTCTCCACACTCCCCTGCTCTCCACACCCTTCTGCCCCTGGCTGCGCAGGTTTGGCACTGCATTGAAGGTAGCTAACTCCTGAAGGGCTACTTGGCACAACCCACACTCCCCCAAACCCCACAGTACCCTACAGGGTGAGCAAGTGACGGGCTCTGAACTTGACGGCCCAAGGCGAGACTTTGGCAGGCTCCACGGCTGGTCCTCTTAGCTGTCGACTCTGGTCAGAGTCCTTTGGAGATCAGGACCCAAAATGCTGCTTTAGCCCTTTCTCAACCCGTGGAAGATGAACAGTGCTCTTTAGGACTCTTTCCAGCCTTCCTGACTGTGGCGGAAAATGTGAGCGGGGAAGAGGAAGAGGGAGCACCAAGGCCTAGATTCACTTGGAAGTAGGACATCATCTACTACTGATGGCTCTCTCTGGCTGCTCTCTCTCTCTCTCTCTTTCTCTCTCTCTGGAACTTTGTGGGACAGCCCTTCAGCTTTCTTTTCTAGAAGGTTGGCTAAACTGTGGGACACTGAAGTAAGAGTTGCAGCTCACCTTGAATGTCATGGTTGCCTATGTTTGGGCAATTCTGAGCAGCTCTTATCTAACACAAATACGTCTAGGGTCCCATCTGGGCAGTAATCCTGGCACAATTTGCAATTATAAGAGTGATAATGATAGGAGTCAGCAGTTAAAAGTGACCGACCTGTACCAAGAGAGGACCTTGCCATGAACAGAGCCATGGAGTCATCCTTCCTCTCAACCCCCACCCCTGAACACACCCCAGAACCAGCCCTTCTCTCCCTCTGTTCACACTTGTCCCACGCTTGACTTGGTGCAGACCAGGGTGTGGCACACTCCAGGGCTCACAGAGGTGCCTGTGTTTCTGTCCAGGTTAGAGCTGCTGCCAGCACCCCTGCGCCTCCTCATGATGGTGCTGGGGTGCCCTACCTAAGCCCAAAGCTATTCAACGGGTCTGTTGGTGCCGCTGGACCCCTGGAACCACCAGCCATGAATCTGTGTTGGAATGAAATCAAAAAGAAGTCGCACAGCCTCCGGTAAGGCCTGGCCCCTCGAAACAGGGGCTTTAGGGAGTTGTCTGGGAAGGTGTTGGGCTCCTCTTGCTGCTGTAGCTCATCATCCTCTTCTCAGCCTTCTCGTCAGCCTCACCCTCTGTTTCTCCTCCTTTTCCTTCTCTGGAACTGGGGGAAGAACACTGGGTCAGAAGTCAGGGGACTTGGATTTGAACCTCAGTCTTGAATAGCTGTGTCACCTTGCATAATTGGTTTGAGTAACCTCTGAATTTTAGCTTCCACTTGTTTGTATTTTTTAAGGAAAAAAAAATGAGTAGAAGAATAATAGATGTCCTAACTATCTCCCAGTGTTGTTGTGAGGACTCAAATAAGATATGAAAATGCTTTCTGAACTTAAATGTATAAGTTCAGATGTATAAATGGAGGATATGATTACTGCCTCCCCCTCTTCCTCTCATAACTGTCCTCCATCTTGGTAGATCTCATCTACTCTCTTTCCCATCTTTTTATCCCTCTATTCCTGTCTATTGCTTATCACCCACCCATGCCTCCCCAAAGTAAGGGCGAATCAGTAAGAGCCTGCAGGCAATTTCTGTATCAGTTGTTCCTCTTTCCTCTACCCTTCTCTATAACCCCTGCCGCCCCCACCCCCCACCCACACTTTTCCTTTCTACTTCCTATCATCAAAGACCAAGCTCCTGGCTTCTGGTGGGTTCTGGCGGGGATGAAGAGTGTGGAGAAGTTGAAAGAATGCAGGCTCTGGAATCAGACAAACCTGAGTTCAAATCATCGCTGTACCAGTGACTTAACTGTGTGACCTTGGACAAATTACTTAACCTCTCTGGGTAATAGCAGTGCCTACCTCACGAGGTTGCTCTGAGAATTAGTGGAAGCAAAAATGTAGTAAAAGGCTTGGCCCACGTGGTAGGGACGCAAGAACTAGTTAGCACTGTCGGCTGAGGGGAATGGGCTCGATGGATGCACACAGCCTGGGCTGGCCTCTGGCTTCCTACCACTTGGACCTCAGCTCATGGCTCATTTGTGGGGGAAGGCAAGCAGAGGTGATTATGCGGTACCCATTTTCCTCCTTCCATATATCAAACTTCCAGCCTATGTTGTCCTCATCCTTTGGGACCCCTGGGCTGCTTGTATTTGTATGCAGCCTCACACACGTGCATGCCCAAACTCAGCCACCTGACGCGCCCTTTCCACCTACTGCATCCGCTTCTGCTCAGAAGGCAGCCTCCAAGAAGCCTCTGAGGATGAGCAGTTTGGCATGACTTGAGGTCCTCTAGGACAAGAGGGCAACCAGACAGCTGTCACCTCTAATGGCCTTGCTCAGTTCGCTACCCTTCCCAGCGTGATGCTGGACACTCAACTGAATTAGCTGACGTCTGCCAAGTGTTTTGGTACCGTACTCCCTCTGGAGGTGCCTTGGGAGCCTTTGTGGGTGGGTCAGAGGGAGGGCTCTGGGCCTCCTCTCACTTCAACCAGAGCAGCACCTCTTTCACCTGTTTATATATTAAGGTTCCACATATGTATTTGTTGGGGAAAAATGTTTTGCAACTTAACAAGAGGATTGAAAATCACTGGTCTTACCATTGTGTGCAGCGCCCGCCTAGAGGCCTTCTCAGATCACAGTGGAAAGCTTCAGCTCCCTCTCCAAGAGATTATTGACTGGCTCAGCCAAAAGGATGAGGAATTGTCAGCTCAGCTGCCCCTACAAGGGGATGTGGCCCTGGTGCAACAGGAGAAGGAGACGCACGCGGTAGGTTAGAGTTACAGAGGCCGTGGTGTGTAGCCTCTCCATCGGGAAGGGATCTCTTCTGCAACACCCTGACTGATGGATGCCCAGTCTCTGCTTAGATGCTTAAAGTCACAGGAAGCTGTGTACAGTCCTACTGGTCTGTGGATAGTACTCCAGAGAATAAGTCAAATCTTTCCCCTCTATTCTTCCCATCAAATATTGACCTCCCTTAAAATTCTGCGCTGATTTGTAATGGGGACATGGGAATGAACATAATATAATATTAAGTGAAAAAACACAGGATACAAAACTATATACAGGTGGATCTCAACTGTATAAAAATCAATATAGATATGTATGTATGTATACACATGTATACAAACAGAAGAAGAAACTGTATCAAAATCTTCACAATGGTTAAATCCAAGTGATGAAATCAGAGTTCTTTTTAACTTTCTTCTTCATACTTTTCTGAGATTTCTAAGATTTCTGTGACATATATTACCTCTATAATCAGAAAATAACAACATGCTTCTTAAAATGAATCCAGAATGCACCGGAAGGAATGATAATTATGTGATGTGACAGAGGTGTTAGCTAATGGCAATCATATTACATAAATGTTTGAAATCAGTATATTGTGCACCTTAAACTTATGCAATGTTATATATCATTTATATCTCAATTTAAAAGATGAATGCAGAACGGAATACCATACAACAAGAAAATAAACTATAAATGTGTGCCACAGCATGGATACATCTTAAAGACAATATGCTGAGTGAAAAAAAGAGCCAAATACAAACAAGAGCACACATTGTATGATTCCATTTATATAAAGTTAAAAAATGGGCAAAATTAATCGGTGGTGTTACAAGTCAGGATAGTGGTTACCTTGGGGGAGGCGGGAATGAGAGAGTGACCAGAAGGGGTCATGAGGGAGCCTTCCAGGATGCTGGTGGAGTTCTGTTTCTTTATCTCAGTACTGGTTACAGAGATTGAATCACTTTATGGAAAGTCATTGAGCTGTACACTTTTGATTTGTATACTCTTATTGGTGTATATTTCAACAAAAAAACTAATTAAAATTTTAATATAAATCTTGCCCATCCTGGCTTTGATTTCTCTAAGCCCCTCACAGAGGACTTTCTGAGTCTTCCAGAAAACCAAGATTCCCAGAACCAAATCCCCACATTTCACTCTACCCTGTGGCATAGACAGACCCGTTTCAGAGTAAATAGACCTTCCAGTGTCAGAGTTATTCTTCTGCCTAAGGAGAAGACTGCTCTTCTTTAGTCTGAGTAGCCCAAAGATACAGGATAACGCCAAAGGATCAAGCTGCACTGAGGAGAAGAAAGATTGTCAATTGCAGGATGGATTTCAAAGCAATTGAAAGACTTTCCTTCCCCATTGACCACGTTGCTAACTTCACAGGCCTTTATGGAAGATGTCAAGTCTCGGGGCCCCTATATCTACTCTGTGTTGGAGTCAGCTCAGGCCTTCCTGTCCCAGCACCCATTTGATGAATTAGAGGAGCCTCGCTCTGAGAGCAAAGGTGGGTGATCTTCCCCTCTTTCATCTTCTTCTTGAGCTGTGAACCATTAAACACCTTCCTGCCCTCCCCAAACTCATTTTCTCAACTGTTACCTAGGAGGATAATTTTCTCCTGGGAGTCCAAAGTTGGGAAGAAGCCAGATTCACACTATAAGATAAAGCAAAGAGAACAGAGCCCGGAGCAGGGGAGATGACCGTGTGGCCTAAAGCTGTATGTAGCTCTCTGGAGCATCATGTGTGGCCATTTAATAAGGCATGAAAAAGAAAAAAAAAGACTCAAATGCATTAAACTAACTCAGTAAGTAAAAGTAGTAGTATGTCCTTTAAAAGCATACTGCTTTATTACAACATAGAGAGGCATGTGGCACTGCTATAATCAACCAGAAAATAAAAAAAACCTTTCAAAAAATTCTAAAAGGTTTGGTGATTGCATTTGAAAAGAAAAATGATTGTGGCTCTTTAATTCTGACCCTGGTGAGTTCTGGCCCTCTTTCATCAATAGAGTCGGTCACTGTAGGTCTAGGTTTAAATAAGGCAGCAGGGTGGGATCCGTGGTGCTCAGGTCTGAGTGGTGGCCCAGCACGCCCTCTTCTCCAGAAAGAGGCTTCAACCCTCTGAGATTGGTTATGTATAGCTTGAAAGGACCCTTTGTTAATGCAGCCCTTTGTCAATGCTGTCGACCCTCTCAGTTTACCTCGAGCCCCTCCTACTGAGTACTAACTAGTACTCAATTTACTGTCCAATGGGCCTCAGATAGAATGAGCTCAAGAGAGCAGGACAATTCCAATTAGTCTGGAGTTTGGGGGCTCTGAATATACTTCTGAGGGGAGATCTGAGGGAGGAAGAGGAAACTTACAATTTAGGAGCCTAGGTGGAAAGGCTGGGCAAATTATACTAACCTCTCCTTTGTTGGGTCTTCATAAAATACCTCCCTTTTTCGGAAGGAAGTGGGCAGCAGACACTAATGCAAAATCGCATTCCAAGGTCATGTGAATAGGACTCAATGATTTGTCTCACTACACATCTTAAATATTTTACTCACTCTTTACCTTGCCCATTTTTTAAGAATATGAGGAAATCCTCATGATATAATAAGTGGAAAACACTAGTATGGTCTCCCGACTGTGGTGGTGGGTCCATGAACCTACACATGTGATAAAATCGCATAGAGCAAAACACACACACACACACACACACACACACACACACACACAGAGAGAGAGAGAGAGAGAGAGAGAGAAATGAGTACAAGTAAAATTGGGGAGGTCTGAACAAAATTGGTGAATTATGTCAATGTCAATATCCTGGTTGTGATATTATACTATAGTTTTGCAAGATGTTACTATTTGGGGAAACTTGCTAAAGGGTACATGAGATCTCTGTATTCTTTCTTTCTTTCTTTCTTTTTTAAAGAATTTAGGCAGGAGCTGGAAGTGATGTGAGACCACAGGAAAGCTTTATTTATTTATTTAAATTTATTTTTGGCTGCGTTGGGTCTTTGTTGCTGCGTGCAGGCTTTCTCTAGCTGCGGCAAGCGCGGGCTACTCTTCGTTGCGGTGCGCAGGCTCTAGGCACGTGGGCTTCAGTAGTTGTGTCCCATGGGCTCTAGAGTGCAGGCTCAGTAGTTGTGGTGCACAGGCTTAGTTGCTCCGCGGCATGTGGGATCTTCCTGCACCAGGGATCAAACCCATGTCCCCTGCATTGGCAGGCGGATTCTTAACCACTGTGCCACCAAGGAAGTCCCTCTGTATTATTTCCTATAATTGCATGTGAATCTACAATGAACTCAAAATAAAAATTTTAATTTTTTAAAAAGCTGAATCTTCAAAAGGAGCTCAACTATGAAAAAATGCATTTTTGTGTGTGTGAATATATATACACACGTACATGCACACACACACACACATTTTACAAAGGGCTATCTGTCTCTGTCTTTCCATGGCTATCCTTGCCTGGCTGGCCTGACTTGACTTCGTGCCTGCCCTTGCAGATACCTCTCCCAGACAGCGGATCCAGAATCTTAGCCGCTTTGTGTGGAAGCAGGCAACGGTGGCCAGTGAACTATGGGAGAAGCTGACAGCCCGCTGTGTGGACCAGCACCGCCACATTGAGCGCACTCTGGAGCAGCTGTTGGAGATCCAAGGGGCAATGGAGGAATTAAGCGCGACTCTGACTCAGGCCGAGGGAGTCCGAGCCACTTGGGAGCCCATTGGGGATCTCTTCATTGATTCACTTCCTGAGCACATCCAGGCTCTTAAGGTATGCAGGCCCCCTCCTGTGGCTACAGTCCACCCCGGGACCAGATGTTCCTCCCAGACCCTGACAGTGTTCCTGCTGCTGAGGCTCCATTGTTGCCCTGGACTTCAATAGAGTCTGTCCCAGTTTCTGTGCTAGATTTGGGGGCTGGTTTAGCTGAAGTCTCCTCTGTCCTTCTACTGGCTTCTCTTTCCCTGGTGTCTTCTGAGAGTAGAAAAGGAAGAGGATAAGGACAATGCCCCCCACACACACACCTTAGTCTGGTTGCCCTAATAGGCAAGCACTGAGGTTGCGCTATTAAAACAAAATGACTAATGGTTCCTCTTTCCTATTTTCTACCTACTGTGGCACTTGGGTTTTGGTTCTATAGCTATTCAAAGAAGAATTCTTCCCCATGAAAGATGGAGTGAAGTTGGTGAATGATCTGGCCCATCAACTTGCCATTTCTGATGTGCACTTGTCAATGGAGAACTCCCGGGCCCTGGAGCAGATCAACATCCGGTGGAAACAGCTACAGGTAAAAGAGAAGCCTGGAGTGAGGCATGAGGAAAAGGCTTGGTATAACTAGGCTTGGAGGGCAACTTACCCAGGCCCAAAGGAAGTGAAGGGGCATTGAAATGGAATCTATGTGGGAAAAGAGTTGTAGAGAATTTGGGGCTAGGAAACAGGCTTCTCAACCTCTAAACTGCAGGAAGTGATTAAAATGGTCTGAGAGGGGCCTGTCTGCCCCTCAGGGTAGACAGGGGCAGATGAAGGGTGTCTGTGGCCTGGAATTAGGGATGCTCTTCTCTGACCCCTGGGAGTGCCATGGGAAGGCTAGGATTTGGGTGAATGTTGGGAGGATCTGGAACTGAAGAGGCAGCCTCTGAGGGAATTCACAGAGATTGTCGGAGGCATGTGGAAATCCTACCCTGGATATCTGAAATGAGTCCACTGACTTCTTGCATCTTCTTTCCATAGGTGTCAGTTGGTGAGAGACTTAAGCAGCTCCAGGATGCCCACCGGGACTTTGGGCCTGGGTCACAGCACTTCCTCTCCTGTATGTGAGACAAACTGGGCTTCACTTGGTAGAAACTCAGCCACCTTCCAAGAGGGTCTACTCTTGTCCCTTGGGGGCCTAGTGGGAGCGGAGTGTACCTTGGCATCTAAGAAGCAGTAGGATAAAACAGTGTAGTGTAGTGGTTAAAAGGACAGGCTCTTGAGTCAGAGAGACCTGGATCTGAGTCACAGCTGCTCGACTTTATATCTTTGCAAGCTTGAAAAAAATAGCTTAACCTTTTTGAACCTCAATTTTCCCATATGTAAAAAGAGGGAAAATATTACATAGCTGGTAGAGTTATGGGAATTAAATGACTTTATTGTTCCAACAATATTTCTTGATGGCCTACTGTGGGCCAGGTACTGTTCTAGGTACTGGGGCTACATCAGTGAACAAAATAGACAAAAATCCTTGGACGTGGAGAGCTTACATTCTACAGGAGGAAGCCAGACCATAAACAAATAAGTAAAATATATATAAAGTCAATCGGTGACAAGTGCTATGGAAAAAAAATAAAGCAGGGAAGACGTGAATTAGGGAGTGCTGGACTTAATGAGGGAGGCAACTGAGTGGAAACCTCAAGGAGGTGAAGGAATGAGCCATGTGGATATCTTAGGGAAGAGCAGAGGGAACAACTTCCAGGACCTTAAGGCAGGGGCATACCTGAGGAACAGCAAGGAGGCCAGTGTAGAAGTGAGTGACGAGGGGAGAGAGCAAGAGGTCAGAATGGGAGCAGGAGGCCAGAGCATGGAGGGCCTGGAGGGCTATGGTAAGAACTTGGTATTTTATTCTGAATGGAATGGAGAACGATTGCAGGGATTTGAGCAGAGGGATGACATGATCCGACTTATGTTTTAACAGAGTGTTGGGGGGCAAGAGTGGGAGGAAGGAGACCTATTAGGATGCATATTGCAACAATCTAGATGAGGGATGATGGTGACCCAGATCAGGGTGGCAGCAGTGGAGATAGTGGGAATGTACAGATATGAAAATTAGATATGCACACAGAGCATTCAGCAGAGTATCTGTCACATAGTAGGAACTTAATCAATGTTAATGGTGATTAGAACTATTGAATTATAATCACTGGCATGCAGATATACCTGCAGAGGGCTCTTGTACCCAGGGAAACTGCAATGAGGAGGTTCACCAGGTGACTGAGCCTCTCCTGGAGCATCTGGATGTTAAAGACACAGAGCAGAGAGAGATATCCTTTCCCAGAGTTCCTCACCAGAGAGAAGTGAGCAGTCCCATTCTCCATTGTCCCACAGGACTGAGAAGCTTGACCTTCTGGGGGATGGGCTTTGAGCCCCATGAGGAAAGTAGAGTCCACTTCATATCCACAGCAGCACACCAGCTGCCTTCTGCTGAATGGATAAAATGGCAGACAGCTCAGGGAGAAGATAGGGTGGCCAAGGCCACCTGTTCATGCCCTTGTCATGTCTCTGGCACATGAGGGTATCAGTGACAACCTCTTCTCCTTCCCTCACCCAAACGTCAGGGAGAGAAGTGTGTTCCTTAAAAGTGTTTACCTCATGCTCAGGGGCTGTTAAGAGCTGGCAATGAGAGTCAGGCATCCCCTTTTGGGCTTAATTACTTCTTTGAGAGGATAGAGCAGGGGAGTAACCAGGGGCTTGAAGAGCATTAGTGGTCAGCTTCTTTCTCTTTCTCTTCTCCCTCACCAGCCTCTGTTCAGGTTCCTTGGGAAAGAGCAATTTCACCCAATAAAGTTCCCTACTATATCAAGTGAGTGACCATCTGAATCGGAAATGGGTCAGTCACCTGCCCACCCCCTCCTTTTCCTGTCTTTTTTTCTATCTATCCCTCTCACCCCTTACCTGTTGGGATTCCTCCATCCACTCCAGTTTTTCCTCCTACTCATCTCAAGAGCTCAAGATTCTACCTGGTAAAGGTGAACCCTTGTGCTTTGGGATCCTCAGGGTTCACCCTCAGATCCTGTTGCTCCTTGCATCCAACCTATTGCTGAGGGGTGTGTGCATGTGTGTTTGAGGGGTTGGGGGGTGGTATAGACCCTGGCACTATTGATGCTTTTATTTGTAGCCACCAGGCTCAGACCACATGCTGGGATCATCCCAAGATGACTGAGTTATACCAAACCCTAGGTAAGAATTCAAGTTTCCTGTATAGTGTGGAGATCTATACAGTTGCCTTTGTCCTATAAGAATATAAGGGAGTAGTATTCCATTGTGTGTGTGTGTGTGTGTGTGTGTGTGTGTGTGTGTGTATATATATATATATATATATACCATATCCTATTTATTCATTCATCTGTCTACAGGCACTTAGGTTTTTTTCATGTCTTGGCTATTGTAAATAGTGCTGTGATGAACATAGGAGTGCATATATCCTTTTGAATTAGTGTTTTTATATTCTTTGAATAAATACCCAGAAGTGGGATAGCTGGATCACACACACACACACACACACACACACACACACACACACACACACTCAGCCATAAGAAAGATGAAATCTTGCCACATGTGACAATACGGATGGACCTTGAGGATATTATGCTGAGTGACATGAGTAGAAAGACAAATACCATATGATTCCATTTATATGTGGAATATAAAAAGAGACGATCAAAATAAATGAACAAAACAAAAACAAACACATAAATACCAAGAACAGAGTAGTGGTTACCAGAGAGGAAAGGGTAGGGGGAAGTTGAAATGGGTAAAGGGGTTCAACTGTATGGTGACAGATGGAAATTAAATCTTGGTGGTGAGCACTTTGTAGGGTATACAGCAGTAGAAATAAAATTTTGTTCACATGAAAGTTACAAAATGTTATAAACCAATGTTATCTCAATAAAAAATAAATTAAAAAAAATAGAAGGGAATCCTATTCAACAAGCAGGTGAGGGTGGAAGTAAGTGCTTGTGCTTTTTCCAGTAGCCTTCTTTCCTTTCCCCTCTGCACCTCCCTCAACTGGAAGCTCTATACTCTTCCTGAACGATTTTATCATCACATTAGGTAATTATGCTTATAGATGTGTACTAGAGCTTCTTTGAAAGATACTATCCAGGCTACGAATATGACGCTCATGTGCCTTATCTTTGACTGCCAAGAGAGACTCACTATTATGTTGTAAATTTTACCCATGTTGATGCATGTGACTATAGTTCATTCATTTTCACTGCCATGGAGTGTTCCATTGTATATACCACAGGTTCCTCAACCATTCTACTGTTAATGGACATTTCGGTCATTTCTAGTTTGGAGCTAACAAGAACTATGCTGCTTGGTCAAACAAACAAACAAAACATGTGAAAATCACTGCTCTAGGATATATAGCTGGCTGGGTCATAGAATATATGAATGTTCAATTTTACTAGGTAATACCAAGTTGTTTTCCAGTGTGATTGTATCAGTTTACACTTCCACCAGCAATTCTCATTCATCCATATCTTTGCTGACACTTGCTATTGTTAGACTTTTATTTTTTGCCAATCTGGCAGGTATAACATGGTATCTTGTTGTGGTTTTAATTTGCATTTCCGTGATCTGAGTGGGTCTCTTTCCATTCTCTGCAGCTGATCTGAACAACATTAAGTTCTCAGCTTACCGCACTGCCATGAAGCTACGCAGAGTCCAGAAGGCACTGCGTCGTAAGTCTCCTATTACACTTCCCTTATAGCCTTCATCCCACTCCTACCCTTCCTCATCTGTTGACTGTTTCCCACTTTCATCCCACCTGTCCAGTGTTGTAGATTGGCTTTGTGGGGACTCTCCAAAGGCTGGGATATGCTGGCTGTGGACACCTGATTTTTCCAGGGCCCTTCTATTTTCCCCAACCCCCAGACTTATTTCCAAATTAACGCACAGCTATCCTCTTCCTTTTACCTTCTTCCCTGCCCAAAACGGATAATCAAGCAAGTGTTTTATGGCAAGAAGTATCCCAGCAAATGGTTTGGAGCCACTGGAGGCTTGTTCTTTCACCATCTTGGGGTTATTGGATGTAGCAGCAGAACTGTTGAAGCAAATGCCAGTGGTTAGGGGACAACATGGCTGCAGATATAATGTGCCTTCTGTCTTTTCTCTGAGACACTGTCCATTCAGTCTTCCTGGACCAGGTTATCTGGCTAGGCTGATTCCAGCATTGGAGGTAGTTAAAAAATCCTCCTGAGTTATGTCACATTTACCCAGGCATACCTGAGCCTTCATAACCAGTGTCTAGGTTTTCAGAATGAGGTTCACAGACCAACTTATTTGCAGTTGAAATGCATGTAAAGACAAAGAAAGTTTAAAATAATGGTATTCAACCCCTGGGAGTTTACCCAAATCCCACCATCTTCTTGAAACTGATGTCAAGAAACATTTGGGTATAGAAACATTTGGGGTTAATTTAGGGGGCCTTCTGCTGCCTTCTCCTTACTTGGGTTGAGGGTCTTGGTAAACGGCAAGCTTGTTTCATACTTACAAATGGTTAGTCTGGAGATTGAGTCAGATTTGGTGATGCTGGTGGCCATATCTTCCTGTCTAGTCCCTGGGGTTCTACTTTTGGCTATACTTTCTCCTTCTCTCCTTTCCTTCCCAGTGGACCTGGTAACTTTAACCACAGCCCTGGAGATCTTCAATGAGCATGATCTGCAGGCCAGTGAGCATGTAATGGATGTGGTGGAGGTCATTCACTGCCTGACTGCCTTATATGAACGACTGGAGGAGGAAAGAGGCATCCTTGTCAACGTGCCACTCTGTGTGGACATGAGCCTCAACTGGCTCCTCAATGTTTTTGATAGGTAAGGGCTTGCAGTCCTGACAGCCTCCATGGTGAAATTCAGTGGGACATCTGGAGTGGGCATGGTGGGAAGGAATTGCTCCCCTGGTGCACTTGGACTCAGCTCAGCTTGGGGCATGTCTGGCACAGAGCCCTGCTGGGATCAACCCTGTGAGGGACATGACTGCCAAGATGTTAACCCTTTATAGATATTCATATTCTCAGTCTCTTCTTTTAAACCTAGTGGTCGCAGTGGAAAGATGCGGGCATTGTCCTTTAAGACTGGCATTGCATGCCTGTGTGGCACAGAAGTGAAGGAAAAACTGCAGTGTAAGTACAACTCCAAAGTTTGGAGTAGAGTTGTGTGGAGGGAGAGGTGTGGTGGGAGGAAGAAAAGTCTAAGATAAGCAGAAGATGAGTCTTATGACTCAGCAAAGGGCTACTCAGGCTACCTTGTAATGCTTCCTGGTCCAAACTATTGCAAAGAATCCACAACAGCCAAAGGCCAAGATGGGTCTAAGGCCTGTTATTATTCCCACTGTTACTCCAAGGGCATTGGTTTCTTCTGATCTGGTGTAATTACTTGATGGGGATCTGAGTTGGGATCCTGGGATACCCAGGACCTGGACTTTCTAGTTCCATTTCCCTTTGGCCTATCAGGCTTAGCCCTCTCCCAATCTGAAGCTCAAACCACATCACGCAAATGTGGAAGAGGACAGTTTTATTGTTTACGAGGCAGGTGTGTGCTGGTTTTTATAAATGGAATGGTTTTTACTATATAATACATCACTGAGAATTGTTCAATTTACCCTGACTGTCAAAAGCTTTGAAAGGCATTTATAGTTTTGGGGGTTTCCTGAGAACCTGCATCATCAACACAGGCATCTGAAATAGAATAAAAAACTATACATTAATTAAAAAAAAACTACATCACACATTCTGTTGGAGACTTCCCATGTGATAACGTGGGTGGTGTGCAATAATCCCCATTATCTGGGAAGTGGACAACATGTAATTCTGTAGGTTTGAACCTCTCTGGTGTACAGTACCTTTGCTTTCCCCTCCATCCTCCATCATTTGTACAGCATTTTGCATTTTTCTGCAACAGCATCATTAGTGTCAAGTGTTTAACGTGCGTTGACCACTGTGCTACATGTGGTGAGTACAAGGTCCAGTTAGACATGGTCCCTGCCTCAAGTGGTTTATAGTCCAGAAGAGGATACAGAAGTACACAGAAAGCATTTTTTAGAGTGCTAATTAGAAGAATCTGAATGGCAAAGGATATGTGCTATATCAGATCACAGAAGAGTGAGGACAGCCGTCTAGGAAAGATTTACAGGGAAGAAGACTTTTCAAAGTATGTTCATATCTATGATATAATTTATTTCTCCCAATGTTCCTTTGAGACAGGATGGACAGTGATGATTTAGTCTGCATTTATAAGTAAGGAAACTGCAGCATAGAGTGGTTCATGACTTACCCAAGGTTTCACAAGCTAGTCAGTAATGGATCCAGAAATAAACCCCAGGCCCTCTGCCTTTTGGTTTTCTTCCATTTCTGGGCCTTAGGTGAGGTATGAAACGGACAGACAAGAACCTCTGGAGGAGGTTTTCTAAAGTTGGGGTGGGACGGGGGAGTTCCCACAAGGGCAGATATAGACCATGCTCAAATATATAAGTACCATAGTCTGTTCCACAATGATTTAGAGTGAATTCTTAGATGATCAAATGTTTTGAATTATCCCCTTTTTTTGGATTATCCATGCCAGTGTTTCTTTTCATTTGTGTGGATAACTGAGAGATTACTGCAGTATCAGACTACATGGGCTACATGAACAAGAGGGGATAGGGCAGACTGACTGCAACTCATATTCAGGCACCCTTGAATCCCACACCCCTTCATCTTTCTTCTTGAGACTTTGTTTTCCCAGCAGTGTCATATCTGTGTCTGGCACCGCTCTCACACACAGCTTGCTCTCTGTCTTCACCCCTCTCTCCCCTTCTCTTTCTGATGCTCTCTGTCTTTGTGTCTGACTCACTTTTTTCTCTCTGAACCCAGAGGAGTGCTGCTTTTAGAACACCTGGACTTCTAGAAGGTCAGGGATGGACCTTTAGGTATTCCAATTTCAAAAGTCATTAGCTAAGTCAATGTGCTCTTTCCCTGTCTTCTTTTTCTGTTCTTTCTCCCCACACCAATTCTCTGGCCATTCCTGTATCGGGCTTGGCCATGACTTACGGTGGGGCCAGCAGACCTCTTCAGCCAAGTGGCCAACTCAGGCAGCCAGTGTGACCAACGCCACCTTGGTGTCCTGCTTCATGAAGCCATTCAGGTGCCCCGTCAGCTGGGGGAAGTGGCGGCCTTTGGGGGCAGCAACGTGGAGCCCAGCGTCCGTAGTTGCTTCCGTTTTGTGAGTATGGAACTGGGGAGGGAGGAAAGGAGGAATGATGGGACAGACGGTGGGAAGAAGGGAGGGAGGACTGAGAGCTGGGCTTTTGATCTGAAGTACTCAGATGCAAGGGAGTTTGTTGGGCTGGAGCGACAGGGCAGAGGGTTCTCTGGGCTTTTAGGGTCAGAGTCCTGAGGGGAAGGCACCAGGTCAACTAGGACAGGGTAGAAGGTGGACACCTCTGGAGAACAGTCTAACCCAGAGTCCAACCAGGTCTTGCTGTTTCTCCTCCTCCCCTGAGGGCTGCCATTCTGGGCACAAGACACTGGGCCTCAGACATCACTACTGGGCTTCTTGTTTCTCTAGAGCACTGGGAAGCCAGTCATTGAAGTTGCACAGTTCCTGGAATGGGTCAACTTGGAGCCCCAGTCCATGGTGTGGCTGGCTGTTCTGCATCGGGTCACCATTGCTGAACAAGTGAAGCATCAGACCAAGTGCTCTATCTGTAGGCAGTGCCCCATCAAAGGTTTCAGGTAGGGAAAGCAATACCTGCTGGAGTGATACTAATAATAAATAGGCCATGTTACATATAAACCATATATTGCAAAACAGGGCATTACATAATTATATAATTACAATTAATCTATTGTATGTTGTGATATACTGTTATAATCCTTTCTACTGCAGAATGTTTAACTTTTAAAAAACTCAAAAATGATGAAATTTTTTTCTGTTAGTTGTGTTATGAAGTATTCAGACCTATAAAAATGTATAGAGAAGCAAAAGGGGGTGGGGTGGGAGAACAGCACAGAAAGGGAAGTAATTTGTTCATTGTTTCTCAGGGAGCATTAAGTAGAACCCAGAAGCCCCAGCATCCTGACATATGAGAACACCTACGCACCAAAATGTGTGCTGGCAAATGTGCTACTCTCTAGAAAGCAAAAGAGAAACGTGATATAGCATTGGCTAATTTCCATGATGTAAATACTCCCACTGTGGCCAGTGTTAGGCTACCCATAGGAGGTCAGGAAGAGACACACAGTTGCACACCATTTATAGTATTTCCACCACCAGGTATAACAGATGTAGACAACCTCGAGAGCATAGATAATAGTGAAATAAGAAGTGATGAGTTTGAGTATTTATTACCTTTGTTTTTAATACCATTTGCTTAATTGTGAGTTTATACAATTTAATTTTTAAATAATGGCTATATTTAACAACTGGCTTGGAAAATTCCTGAAATTTTAACAACCAGCTCTCGTGAGCTTGTATGAGCAGGCTCCAGCGCCCCATGGTGGGCACCCACCATCAAGCTGAAGAAACAAACAATATTTTACAATATATTTATATATATTATATAATATATTTATATATCTACGAATTTATATATTATATACATATTTTATATAATATATAAAACAATATATTTGAAGTTTCCTTGATTATATTTCCCTCCTGTCCCCACAAAGGTAGCCGCTACCCTGAATTTGGCTTTCATCATAAAATGCTTGTTTTTACCACTTTAAAGCACTAGCACATACTCTCTTTACAACCACCCTGCTTTTTATAAGCAAATGAGGCACAGAGGTGGAGTTCACACTTCTGGCTAGTGTAGCTCCAGGATAAGATATCAGATCCTCTGACTGTTCTAAGTCTAGACATTTCACCATGCTATGCTATTAGGTCTGCGCAGTCCAATCAGGCTTTGGAATTGGATCTTAAGGGCTAGTCTATATTCAGTCATAATAGAGTTATTATTATAAATAACTTTGGGGAATAATTTTTAGCCAACTTGCCCACGGCTGATAGAATCAGTTGTTTTCATATTGAAAGTGTGCCTTCTCCAAGGAAGGTGGTCATACCTGTGAAACTGGACCCTTTCAGGCCACCTTTGTTTAGAAGGTTATTTGATATAATGAGCTCTTTACCCCGTCCCAACCTCCCTTTTATTTTTTATTTTTTTCATTGAAGTATAGTTGATTTACAATGTTGTGTTAATTTCTACTGCAGTTATACATATATATATATATTTATATTCTTTTCCATTATGGTTTATCATAGGATATTGAATATAGTTCTCTCTGCTATACAGTAGGAGCTTGTTGTTTATCCCACCCTTCCTTTTAAAAAAGATGGTGAGACAGGGCTACTTCCCGAACTTCCTGGGATTCTGAGCATGTGATTTCATGGAGATTTGTGGTCTCTGGAGTAAGACTAGTTATCTACTGAGGACTCTATCACTGCTATGCATAGGAGGTTAAGTGCTCCGCGTATAGGAGGTTATGGTTCCATGCCTCACCCCCTTTTAATGTATGTGTATATTTGGATGTTTGGGGGAGGGGGAGGTCATTATAGTACATTGCATCCTGTTTCCTACCACCTCTCCTTTCCCCAAGGTATCGGAGTCTGAAACAATTTAACGTGGACATCTGCCAGACCTGCTTCCTGACAGGCAGGGCCAGCAAGGGCAACAAGCTTCATTATCCCATCATGGAGTATTACACCCCGGTATGGAGCCTCTGGGCTGGGCGGGAGGGGCAGGCAACTCTCAGCTTCTGGGTGCTTGATCCATTTTGTCCAGCATTAGCTCACTGTACTCTGCTCTCCGTTGGGGAGCATCCTCCAAACAGGCCTGGTGATTGACCAATTTGGGGGATCCAGGGCTGTCCTTCTAGCAGAGCTTCTCCCTCACCCTCACCGGGGCGGTAGCTGGCTGTAGCACCCCAGGACATTCTTGGCCATCTAAAAGACACTCACTATACTCCTGCAGAGAGAAGTCTCAGGAAAAAATAGAGACAGCAAGGCAGTTACAGGTGACTAGCCTTCGATCGCTCAATTTAGTTTTTCCTGCTTAGCTTCCTGGATTGTTTCTGTCCCCTGGTCTTCACCTGCTACCTTGTCATTGCTTCCATCCCTTCTAGTCAATACCAAAGTTTGTGCTCAACTTCATTACTCCGTCTCTTGCGTGAAAAGGGGGTATGCTCTTTACCTGGGTCCCCAAAATCAACTGGGCTTTCATTGGAAACTGTGCCCTTCATAGCCTCCTGAGCCCAGCATCCCTGAACTCCAGCCACAGAATTTCTCCTCTGCTATGTTCAGGACTCAGACCTCCAGGCTTAGCTTCCTGAGCTGACTCTGCTCCCTAAACTCCTTTATTCCTCTCTCCGCACACATTCTCCCAACGTCCCAAGCATATCCCCAGCTCCCCCCACTGCTCTCTCCCATCTTACCTCCCCATCTCCATAATCCATCTCCCTGAGCTGTCATCTCTTCTCCAAGTTCTGTTGACACAGAAACATGTGTGACCCAATGGAAGCAGTGACCTTGACCTTTATTTTTCTTTTATTATCATTTTAAAATAAACATTATTAACGTCATACATGGGAAACTGGCTAGAGATGGTAGACTGATAATTGTCTAGCTCCTGCTCATCTTCTACATCCCTAGAATTTATGTAAAAGATATTTAAAAGTTAACAAATCATGTAAAAGATTTAAATTATATAGAGGTGTTTAAAGTATAAAACAAAGTCCCTTTTTCTCCTCAGTGCGTTCCCCACCCCTCAAGTCTAACTTCCCTGAGGCAAGCAGTGTTCACAGTTTGACATGTATCCTTCTAGATCTTTTTCTAGGAGCGAGGTGTGGTAAATATGAACAAGAGTGGACTACCAGTCATGGTCCGTGCTCCAGGGGAGTGGCCACACCTCCCTAGAATAGCCCATTAGGGTGAGTCCCTCTATCTTGTCTCCTCCCAGACCACATCCAGTGAGAACATGAGGGACTTTGCCACTACCTTAAAGAACAAATTCCGCTCAAAGCATTATTTCAGCAAACACCCTCAGCGAGGTTATCTGCCTGTGCAATCAGTGCTGGAGGCTGACTACAGTGAGACGTGAGTACCGGTAGCTGAGCAGGGGCTGCAGGCATCCTCATTGAGCCTAGGGATGTGCTGTGAAGGGGCTGAGTCTCACATGGGCTATGGCAGTCTTCCAGGGCAAACCCAACTAGTGACAGGGCAGTTCAGCTGGGGCCTGACCAGGAATCTGACCTGAGAAACAGACTAGAATCCAGTCTCTGTATCTTGTTCCCATCAGCTCTTGGGAGCTCCCTAATTTGGTGGTGGTGTTGCGGGGTGTGGAAGGGTGGTGGTGAGGAGACAGGCTGCCCAGCTACCCAGTCTTTGGTCTTCTGAGTCTTTGCTGCTTTCTTCTAGGCCAGCTTCTTCCCCGATGTTGCCACACGCTGACACACACTCCCGCATTGAGCATTTTGCCAGCAGGTACCACCAGGTTTTGGGGAGGGGAATTGTAAGGAGTCCAAGGGGGAAAGGAGTTTTCAGTTGGGGCAAAGACAATGAAGTTAGGGCCAGGGGAACATGCACAGTGGGCTTTGCAGCAGCCAGCGAGGCCTAACGTTTGGGGCAGGGGAGGGGGAATTGGGACAGCCCCCCAAACGTGATTATCCTACTGTGGGATTACAGTCCTTGAGATGAAAGCAGTCTTCACATACTGTTTTCCCTTCTGTTCCTGCTCTTTCTTCCTAGGCTTGCTGAGATGGAAAGTCAAAATTGCTCCTTCTTTAATGACAGCTTGTCCCCAGACGACAGCATGTGAGTTTTCACAGATACATATTTGCCAGGAATAGCTCTCCTTTGGGATCTTTCTACCACTACTTGGGGAGGGTATATCCTCAGTGGGAGGTGGGGTGTGTGTGGATAGGGTCCCTGACACCCTAAGGAAGGAAGTCTGCTTTCTGGGCACAGTATTTAATGAGAGAAGCAGTCTGCCCTCTATCAACTGAGCAGGGTAATGAAGGATGAACTACCTCCCTGCCATCTGCCAAGATCCCTTTCTGTTGCAAGATCCCATCCTTTTATTCCTAACTCTGAGGGAAGAAGAATATGCCCTCAACTAAAGTTGCAGAAATGAGCCATTATCTTATGCTCAAAATGCCAATGCCCCATCTAGTGCCACATCAACCCTGGGGAGATACCAGGGACTTGACTGAAGTGTGGCCAGAGAGATTCCTTGGTGCTATAGCCCAGAGAAGGGGCCCTTCATCTCTAGGGAGGTCCCCGGCCTCCTCAGAGGACCTAGAAATTGTTGGCTACACGGATAAATCCAGCCCTGGGACTGGGACTCAGGCAGGCCACAATTCCCCTGGGGATGGGAAAGCGAAGGGGGGTGGGGTGGGGGAACATCACAGATGTTATAGTGACCTGCTCATTGTTTCCCAGGTCACTATAAGTAGAACCCAGGAGTCTTGGCATCCTGAAAACACTCTCTCCTACTACCCCCAACAATGACCCCTGCCACCTTTGAACACTTTTATCCCTCTTAAACCTGAATACATGGCTTTTCCCCTCTCTATGTATCTTAGAGAGGGAATCCTCCAGCATGTGTCTCCTGGGGCTTGAGGTGGGAGCTGAGAACTCACACCCTGAGCTGTTTCTTAGTTCAATGCCTGGGCCCCTCTTTCCTCTCCCCACCCCCACACAGAGACGAGGACCAGTACTTGCTGCGGCACTCCAGCCCCATTACAGACCGGGAGCCAGCCTTTGGACAGCAGGCTCCGTGCAGCATGGCCACTGAAAGCAAAGGGGAGCTCGAAAAGATCCTGGCCCACTTAGAGGATGAGAACCGGTAGGTGTGGCAATGGCACAGATCTGCGTGGGTTCTAGAGTCAGACGGCTTAATTCAAGTCCTGAATTCCCACATCCTAGCTATGTGGCCTTGAACAAGTTACTTATATTCTGTGATCTTCCATTTCCTCATCTGTAAAATGGGGATGATGATAAGAGTACCTACCTCTTAAGGTCACTTGTGAAGATCAAATGATCAGGCATATAATGTGTTAGCCAGTGTCTGTCTTATTGGAAGTGTTCAATAAAAGCTAGCTATCCTAATAATTATTTGAATCTTTTTAACTCAACCCAAATATCTCCAAGTACCCAACAGATACAGGCAGAGAGAATGCAAACATAGAGAATACAGAAGAGATGATGTCTCTGCCCTCAAGGAACTTTCAGTTGTTGGAAATGGAAAGAGGTCCTTATCACTTAGTGAAAGTAATAAGAGGAGGATGATACTGCATAGAGCATTTGAGGACTGGAAGAGGGAAGGTGAAGAAGATTATGGGGATGGCATTGACTTCTGTAAAGCATGGAGGGCAGCAGGAGTCTGAGGAGCATCCAAGACACCTTGGGGGTGTGTAGTAGAATCAATAACGACCCCCAGAAAAGTAATTCTCAAACATTAGTGTGCATACAAGTCACTTGGGAAGCTTGGTGAAATGCAGATTCTGATTTGAAGGTCTGGGGTGGGGCCGTAGTTCCTGCACTTCTAACCAGCTCCTAAAGGATGCCCATGCCTCAGGCCTACAGACTGTATTTGGATTAGCAAGTCCTTAGAACAGGGCCTATCTGCAAAGTATTTGTTACTGGTTCAAGACAAGATAAATACATAAATAGAGAGTAAACTTTTAGAAATTTTCATAGCAATTTGACATGGCCACAATATCCACGCACGTAATTAGTGGACTTGTCTTCTTTGAATTGGGTATAGGCCAGGTTGAGTGTTGTTGAATTTGGGCAGCAAGTCATGCGTGGCGTGAGCTGTGTACTAGCTATGCATATTCAGACCATGTATTGATCCATGATGGATCAAAAAATCCCCCTGTTTTTTTGCTATGGATAGTTTGAGAAGCACTGCACTAGAGCAGTGGTGGGGAGGCCCTGGGAAACACTAGGGAGAGAGTGATTCTGTTGCAAAAAAGAAAAAAACAGTAATGTCCTCCAAAGACCAACTCTTTGGAATCTGTTTCCTTGATGACTCAACATGGGTGTTTAAAGTGGGTCAAAGAGGAGGGCAGTAGAGAGAAGAGGAAAGATGGGTGATCCTTTGTTTATATTATGTCTTCCCCTGGAATCTAAAAATCTAAAAATGGAGTAGGTGAGTCAGTGGCCCTAATGCCTCATTTATTTGCAGACTGTGTTTCTGCCTGATTTTAAGGTCAGAATTAATCCCCGAAGCAGTACATCAAAGCCCTGAGACATTTGTTATATGAAATGTCAGCTCTCTCTGCTCTGTGGCCTAATGATGGCAAAGTAAATGATATATGTGTTGGAGAGGAAGTGGATATGGCCATTCAAGCAAGAGCATGGCTGGGATGGACTTCCCTGGCCGTCCAGTGGTTGGGACTCCACACTTCCGCTGCAGCACTGCACGGGGCATGGGTTCGATCCCTGGTCGGGGAGCTAGGATCCCACATGCTGCGACCAAAAAAAAAAAAGCACGGTTTGGGGGCTGGGGTGGGGGTGGGGATGGGAGAGCAAAGAGATTGCTCACACCTAGGTATGAGGGGCCACTGAGCCCTGGACAGTCGATACCCTGTGAAGGTCATTGGCCTTGGCTTCTCCATCCTTGGCAGGATTCTCCAGGGGGAGCTGAGGCGCCTGAAGTGGCAGCATGAGGAGGCTGCTGAGGCACCCACCCTGGCTGAGGGCTCTGCCGAGGTGGCACAGGACCACCGCAATGAGGAGCTGCTGGCTGAGGCCCGGATCCTTCGGCAGCACAAGAGCCGCCTGGAGACACGCATGCAGATTCTTGAAGACCACAACAAGCAACTCGAGTCCCAGCTGCAGCGCTTAAGGGAGCTGCTCCTGCAAGTGAGTCTGGGGCCAGGGGAAGAATCAGAGCAGCCTCCGAGCACAGGTGGGCCGGGGAGAGGTGCTCCTTGCTCCTGGGAGGTGGCTGTTAGAAGACTTTCTAAAGAGAACTGGGCTAGCAATCAGGAAATTTGGGGGGAGGAATGGGCTGCTATATCACATCGCTTGGCCAATTCTCTTGTACCTAGCTTCCATTCCATCCTTGTGTGTTTACTCTCAAGCCACCGTGGGGCCTAGGGCACAGGGAGGGCTTTTGAGGGCTCACTTCCCCACAACCCATTTGAATCTGGTATTGAAAGAACAAAGTTCAAAGAATCATCCAAAACGTTGACTTTGCTACTTTGATGTTTGCTGGAAAGAAGCAAGTTTGGACATGCTTGGCAAGAGGAAGATTTTTGCTGTGAAGGGATCACTTGTTACTTTTTGCCGCTTCCCTCTTTGAGAGGTAGTGTATAGGATGTAGTGTGGTTCTGGAGTTAGACAGCCCTGAGTTTGAGTGTAGTGCTGCTGATTAGTGGCTGTGGGATGTTAGGAAAGTTACTTAGCCTCACTAAGCCCCAGTTCCCTCATCTGTAAAACAGGGATAAAAATATACCAACTTCATGGAATTGTGGTGAACGTCAAATGAAATAACACATTTAAACAATTTAGAATGATGCCAGGACTATAATAAACATTTCATAAACGAATAATTTATGAATAATTATTGTCATTATCCATACCAGGTAATACCACACTGTGCCTCTTCCCCAGATCCTCCAAGGGATGGCCTCTAGATGAATTCCTGGAGGTCTTAACATATGATATTATGTCATGCACCAAGGATCAGGTGTGCAACTCTACATTTCCAGAGGGAATTGAGTTCTAGATAGCTTAATTATAGCTGAAATGACAGCAAGAGATATTTAGGGGCAATGGTATCCTTAGAAGAACTGGGAGCCTTTGATACATGTTGTTGAAGGAAGCGGGTATTCAGTAATTAAATATTCTAAGAAGTTTCGTGAAAGGGGAAACCACTGTTTGGGGCACCACCAAAAGCTTCTTAAAGTCCCAGGGCAAAGGGATGGGCATGATGTCTCTAAGGACCTTTCTAAGCTCGGGAGTCTGTCAAAGTAAGGTCAGGAAGGCAAAGCCACTTAAGTCATGCCTTACCTCTTGCTAGCCACATACTGAATCGGATGGCAATGGCTCTGCAGGCTCGTCCCTGGCTTCCTCTCCGCAGCAGTCAGAAGGCAGTCACCCCCAGGAGAAGGGACAGACTACTCCAGACACTCAAGCTGCAGGTGAGTTCCCCCAGCCCCTCCCAACCCCTTCCTCCATGGCTTTGTCTTGCCCCAGGTCTCCTGACTAAGGTTCTGCTAGGGCTGGGACTGGTTTCTCCTCATGGCTTTGAGCTTAGGGTCAGGGATGATTGGCTTATTGACTGATTCATTCATTTTATTCCACAAATGTATGTCGAGTACCTCATATGTACCTAAGCATCGTGCCGGGAAGATACAAATGCTATAGGTTCACCTTCAGCCGGCAGCATCCTACCTCAGCCCCTTGACCTCATAAGGGAATTTCTAGTTCTCTTCCCACATCTTTCTTCTCCAACTCAGATGATGTGGGGTCAAAGAGCCAAGATGTCAGCCTGTGCTTGGAAGACATTATGGAGAAGCTCCGCCATGCCTTCCCCAGTGTGCGAAGTTCTGATGTGACTACCAACACTCTGCTGGCCTCCTGATGGAACCAGATCCCCATCCTATAGTCCACGGTCCTCTCCCAGTTCTGGTCAAAGCCTTCCCTCAGCCTTCACCTAACCTTTCCAGTCCCCACTGGCCCCACATTCCTCAGCCGGAGTTATCTGGGCTCCAGGCAGCAGCAGGGATTCAATGGTATGCGAGGTGGGTGTGTGAGGGCCGGGGGAGGGAGAGGCATGATTCCTCTGACTCTAGAAATGTGCCCTTTAATCTTCAAGTTTGAGATCAATCCCTTAAGTACAATTCTGTTGCAGCCCAGGCTAATGGCACTTGGAGGCCATTCAGATGGGGAGCAGAGAAGCTGCCTTGCAGAGTGAAGCAGTGCCCATTGGCCCCTTTCCATTCTCCATGGAATGATGGATTTGGGGGAGCCTAATGACCCGAGGGCTCCAGCACTGTGAACACACGGGACTTAGCCCTACTCTCTGGCCCAACACAGGGAGGTGACACTGAAGACACTCCCGCTCCCCCCACAAAGTGCCCCTGAAAAAGTCTGGGCAACGTGTGTCATATAACTTCAGCTCAAAGGCATAGATCTAGTCATCCCGATGCTACCTAGATGCTGTTTCCTCCTTGAATATCTTCAGTTCCTTCTGCCTCAGTCCCTGGCAGACCTTTCTCAAGGGGGGAAACAGTTCATTCAGGTTCCTATTTTCACCTTATATTGGGAAACATTAAAGAAATACTTATGGGCTTAGATATTTTCCCCAGATCCTCCTCTTTCCTGAAAACCTCAGCATCTCAGAGACCAGCTGAGTTGCTCTGGAAACCCAGCTGAAGCCACCCTTGGCTCTCTAGTTGGCCTTCACAGCCCTGGGGGAGGGCCAGCCGCTGCTCAGCAAGGGGGTCTTCTCCTTGGGTGAGGAAGGGGAAGCCACCCTCTAGACTGGAGGAGCGTGACCACCCAACACCCTTTCAGGCTGTGACCCTTCTTTCTCTTAGGCTGAATCAGATGAGGTGGCTGATATCCCCCAGCTAGTCAGAAGGCAGATGCAACAGGCCATCCTGAATAGCGGCCCTTTTCTAGTATCCACGGGCTACAGATCAGGAAGTTGGCCACTTTCCACAGAGACAACAGCAAGGCCTTCCTTTGCATAAAACCATTCTTTCTAACTCTGGAAGGTGAACCCAGTCCTCAAACTGAGCTAAGTCTTCCTAGGCAACATATACCATGATTCCTTTATCCAGAAACTGTTCAGAGTAAATAGTGGGGGTGGGGGATGGGGGGTGGGCTTGGGGACTTTGAGCAGAGTCAGGACCCACTGAGGCAGCTTTCTACCAAAAGGAGCGTTATAACTTAGAACCCTGCAATTGACTTAATTTGCCTAAGTTTATATACATACATACCTATCCTACATATCTACTGTACATCAGTACTCCCCTGGCCTCACTCACACATTAAATTCTAATACCTCTTGAAGTATTAATGTTCTGCCTTGCTCTTTGTTAGTCCCAGCCTCTGGTTGGACAGACAGATGCCTCCTGGCTGCTCCCCTAGGATGTCTCTCCATTTATGTTTGAGGTGAGCTGTCCTCAAGACCAAAGCAACAGAAGCCTGTGGCCACAGAGGAATCTAACAGGAAGAGTCACTCTGCTCTCTTCATTCATTCCACACCTTGTTCCCTGGAGACGTGGGCCTTGGGTGAATCTTCCTGGGCTCCTCTAAACAATGGTTCAGAGGCCAAAATAGAACAAATCCAAGCTCTACTCACCCCATGCAGAAAGGGAGGAACAAATAGCCAGGCTAAGACACAGAGTACATCCTCTTGCCCCTTCCAGTTTCTAAGTCTGGCTCAGGGCCTTAAGGAAAGTAGCAGTTGATACCAAGGTCAGGAGGGTGTGAGACGGTTGGGGTGCTGTCTTATAACCAAGCAGTAGGCCAGTGGGTAGAACTGCTGGGAAGGTAGATTTATCTACTGCTGGGCAGGGAAGGCAGTGGCTTGGGTCCAGAAGCCAAGGATTGCCTCCTTCTAGAATCACCAGGGGGCACTAAGCCACAGGTTCAGGGTGTCAGACTTCATCATGACATCTGCCTTAGAGCTCATGAGGTCTCTGGGCAGGAGCACTGGTGATGTATGGTGAGCAGGTGGCAGGTGGGCATCAAACACAGAGCCTGGACATCAGTTACTGGGGTCGGGCGCGGGGGAGCTATATTTGTAGGAGCCTAGATTGTAGGTAGGAATAGTATAGAGAAAATTTGCTCTAGGACACAGAGTTCAGGGTCTTTGAGGCATACGCCTGCCTAAGAGAAAGTGGGCCCTGTCCTAGGGCTGTGGAGACTTACCTGCTCAGCTGGTAAAGAGGGCAGAGGTTATGAAACAATCTTACCAGGAAAGTCCTGGAAAATCCTTTTCCTAACTGCTACTCCACACGAGAGATCTTGGGCTGTTGAGGGCCTGTGGCAACTGCAGTAGGCCATGGTAGAGAAGACGTAGATCTCGTTATGTAGGATTTGTGCTATAGGTAGACTGAAGCAGCAAGTCAAGAGTTGAATTCTCAGTAACAGGGTCAATGACACTTAGTGGTCCTGGGTTTACCTTGATGCCCAAGGTGAGTATATCGCTTGAGAGTCCAGTGATAGTCACTGCAGCATGTGCGGAGAGTTTTCCCACAGTGAGGTAAACGGGTCTTTGGGCACTGTGAATTCAAATTAAGGTGGGATTTACGGAGATGTGTTGCATGTTGTTAAGCATCTGTCGTGTATCTTGTCTCCTAGAGGTATTGTGTGTGATGCTGCGTAGTTTTTGGCCCCGTACTGGAAGGGTGGTGAAGGGAGTTGCTGGGTAGGCAACCTAATGAAAACCCCTGGCTTGTGGGATTAGCATCAGCGATAAGGAATGTGTTTGCTGGGGTTGTTGTCAAATAGTATCGGGGAACAGTTAGGATTGATAGGTAATGTATTCTCGACAGAATCTGGTAGAGGCCAAAAAACCATTATGAGGGTGCCTCTGCTTCTAGTGAGAGCAGAGTGGAGTCAGGTTGACTGGGAAATTATTAAGGAAGGCTGACTGGCTGGAGGACATCAGGCTGTTTGTTGTATGGTTCCCTAGAGAGGGTCCTACCCAGGAGGATATGCACCCTTCCCTCCAGAATGGAAAGACCTTCAAATGTCCATTTCCTTCCAGGCCCAAAGTTTGGAGATATTTCCTTGTAGAGAAACCTGTTTGAGTTTGTTGTACTTTAGGAGCTGGGCTGGCAGGCCATGGTAATGCAAAACCCTGAGGCCAAGCAGAGGCAAATCCTGGGAGATGGTTTCCTTCCTGATGAATTTTAAGGAATACCCATGATGCTTGAGGTGTGTGTTTGGGATCTGGGCTCCATAGTCAGCTTTGGGCTAGAGCATTCCTTGAAGAGGCATTCTCAATGGCAGACTCACGACCTCCGAGACCATTTCAGGCCAAGACTCTCATCAAAGTTCCCTTGACATAGGTGACAGATAACCAAGAAAGTAGCTACCTTAAGATGAACAGTCCTGGAGGAGAAAGTGGGGGCCCTGCCCTAGGGCTGTGGAGACTCACCTGCTCAGCTGGGCAATTCTGTCTCTGGGCCTTCCTGCCAAAATCTGGCCCTGAGAACAAAGGAATACTTCAGCTCCTTCTTGTTCTTTAAACACCAATGACTGTGGGAGAGGGAAAGGCTCAAGGCCAGGGCTCAGCTCCCAGTCTCCATCTCCTCCCACAGCTGCCGCATTTGGAGGGGCACCTGCTCAATGTCCTTGCTGTCCCCAGGGAAGTCTTGAGGCCAGACCGAAGCCTGCGATGCTGCTCGCTGGCTGCAAGGACTGGTCACAAGGATGGGATTTGGGGAAGTGGCAAGGGCCGCGCACAAGTCTAGAGAAGTTTGGGATGAAGGGGCGGGGCTGGAGACAAATTAGTTAACTTTGCCACTCACTGTGGTGCTTTTCCCCTTTCCCGTAAATTCTGCTTTGAAAAGAATAAATTCGTATTTGTTTACTTTGGTTCCTCTGGTTACACTCTTTGACTCTGACACTCCACATCTTTACCTTATTTGGGTGTGGGAGAAGAGGGTGGGGCCAAGAAGCCACAGGAACACTGCAAAACATAGGCCACCAGAAGAGTCCAACACCTACAGGACAAGAAGACACCCCCCACTAGCCCCATCCACCACTGTTACCTGGACTGGTCGCCTCTCAAAGCCCCACACAAATTAGCTAGTTATCAGCTCATGGGATGAGCTCTTTGTAGCAATGGTTCTTCAACACCATCCTCATCAATCTGAGGAATTTTTCACCAGCCTAAAGCATTAAGAGAAAAATCTGGACAATCCAGTGAGTTTCCATAAAGTTACATATAATCAATTTAAAAGTCTATCCTTTATTCTGAGATTATGGTTATATATTTGGGGGTGTGTGTTAAAATGTCCCTGTGAATTGGTGGCGATAGTTTTTTTTTTTAATGCCATTTTCTGGCAAAATAAAACCCTGTCAGTCCCTCCTCCCCACCACCAATTTTTCTTTCTTCACTGATCTATAACATCACTGTCCAACAGAAATATAATGTGAATCACATATGCAATTTTAAATTTTCTAGCGGCCATATTAAAAAGGTAAAAAACAGGTGAGATTAATTTTACTAATATTTCGTTTTACCCAATATATGCAAAGTATTATCATTTCAACATGTAATCAGTATAAAACCATTATTGAGATATTTTATATTCTTTCTTTTTTTACTAAGTCTTGGAAATTGTCAAGTAAGCTGACAGATTTCAACTGGTAAAAAAGAACAGGAAACCCACATACATCCAGGCACTTTATTACTTAGAGACAGCAAAAGCAAGACCAGCAATGGGATCCGTTCCATGTCGCTGTTGCACAGGATGACACTGAAACAAAAGGGGCCAGATGACATGCAACATGAATGGCAGGACACCATGTTGCTGAGTACCAACTCCACACCGCTGCTAAGCAGCTCTATGGCCTGCAGCTGGACCCTCTGGGGCAAGGGCAGGGGAGTGGGGAGGCAGGCAGAAAGTCTCATGCTCACCAGAATGAGGGAGGCAGATGAGAAACTGCCCCATGACAGCCTCCCTCAATACAGGGAGGTGAGAAATGGTCTTGTCTCAAATCCTCGTGAGATTGCCTGTCTTCCCAGGTTCCAGGAGGATCACAGGGCATTCTGCCAAGGCCTGGGGCCACCTGCAGTTGAGCCTTGCCTATGTGGAAAGACACACCTCAATTTGGCCTAGGCTGGCCTAGCCATATGTCAAGTGCTCAAAAGCCACACATGGCTAGTGGATACCATATTGGACAGTGCAGTTCTGTAACATGCCAAAGTCACAATCACTGAGCTGTAGAAAAGGAAACCTTCATGATATATTACGTGTGTGTGTTGGGGGAGGGAGGGAGTCAGGGCGGCAACAAGCCTTGGGTGACTGGAGGGCAGTGGTGAAGCAGTTACCCAGGGTTACAAGACGTGGTAGTAGAGGGAACAGAAGGGCACCACAGATACACGAATTTGCTCCTTCCCGTTGTCTTCCCTTCCCCACTGCCTCTCAGCAGAGCTCTGGCTGCTCTTGGGCTACAGTATTGGACAGAGGCTGGACTAGGGCTCTTCTACTTCTCTCACCCCTGAATGCCACCTGTGGTCTATGTGCCACTCTCTCCGGCCTCAGTCTCTCCAGCCACATCCCCAGGGTACTTTTTATGTTTTTGCCCCAGTCCTATGCCATCCTTCATCTGGAAAGGTCTATCTTCTTTTCAAACCCTGCCTCTTCCCCCACCTTCTGCCTCTGACAAGTCCTTTTCCCTATTCTTTCTTCTCATCTTTTAAATTTTGGGTTTCTGAAAAAAAAATACTTCAAAAAACCATCTTGGTTTTCAAGCTATCCTCTAACTTTTCTCCTAATCTTGGCTTCATTTTGTTTGTCCATGTCTCTCGCCCTTAGACCCACTTCTTCCCTGCATTTGTCCCCAGCATTCCTTCTGCCTTCATCCCTTCTCCATAGGCCCTGCCCATGCATACTGACTTCCCCTTCTCTGCCCTTGGCTTATTACCTTCAACTTGGAATGAGAGAACTAAAAGTGGCAGAGAAATCTTGGGGGTTCATTTCCTAGAGTGGCACCGACTTCATCAATTGGGACCAGACCTGGGTCTAGCTGGGCTACTTCCAGAAAACCTTCAGATGTCTCTTGGTGACAAGCATTATCACCCTTGATTTCCAGATAAGGACACAGAGGCTCTAAGAGGTGTAGGGACTTGCCCAAGGTAGGTAGCAGAGCCAGGATTCCAACCTTGTGTTCCTTCCACTACAACATAATTCAGTGCAAATATTGGAGCTGCCATTTTTGTTACTTCTCTGTACCTTCTCTCAAAATCCCAATGATTTATGGTGAATATGAGATGATCTGCTTAGTTCATTAGGAGTTATCCTAAGAGCTCTTTAGAAGGATGTCCCAGTGCTGACAGCATCTTCTTTAATTTCCTAACTGCAGAATTTATTGCTTGTCTCACCAGTTTCCTTTTGGATATGAATGTACTTATCATGGGAGCTGTTTAATAAAGTGACAGTAATCCACTTAAGGAATTTATTTATTGCTTAAGGAATACAGACTATAAAATCTTAACATAGCTGAAAATCACCAAACTGGCCCAGGGTTTTTAAGGAAGTTTTCACAGGCAATACAAGTATCTGTTTTTTGTTCGGGGTTTTTTTTTTTTTTTTTTTTTGCCACGAGGCTTATGGGAGTTCCCAGACAAGGGGCTGAACCCAGGCCATGGCAGTGAAAGCCTGGAATCCTAACCACTAGGCAACCAGGGAGCTCCCACAGGTATCTGTTTTTTTTCCTAACCTTTTCCGATGGGGGTTAGGAAGAAGAGGCTCAGAATAAGGATAACAGCTCAGAATATCATCTCTGTTCTAACTAGTCCCATAGCTGCCAAATAACAACCAGACACAATCCTAAAACCATTAACAACAGAACAAAGATAGCAGCAGCAAGAAATCATCCCTGAGCCGGAAAGCAGCCATTAATGCCTGAACAGAGACAGGATACAACCTAGTATCAACTGCTGCCAGATAGGCACTTATTCACTGTGGCAGGTGCTAGCCCATGGTAGAAATGGTTTGACTCTATGTTTTAGGAAATATTTGGAACAAACAGAAGAAGAAAAAGCTAAAAATCTATGCAAACCAGCTGTATAGGCTTCAGGTTAGACTGTTTGCCTTTGGCAAGCATGGCTGAATCATCTGAGACACCATAAAAGAGAAACAATTTAAGTTAATTCTCAAATTGATAAAGAGAAGCAAAGTCCCATAGTTAAGTTGGGTCTTCAGGTCTACTACTTTTTAATACTTTGTCCCTTTCTACATGGCTACAAACTTTGAATATAACTAGCAAAAAAAAAAAAAAATGTTCAGAGAAACAAATACAAATGATGCAACATAAGGCAATGAAAGGAGAAGAAACAGGTACAATTTCATCTAGGTCTTCAGTCTGGATGGTGAAGCCAAGGTTTGTGTGCCAGGCTGAAGGCTCTCCTCACTTCTTCAGAAAATAGTTCAGTCTTTTCCGTAGATAAATGAGCTGTAGGGAGAGGCAGAAAAACATGAAAAATTCATCTGAAATCTTAAGTTCCATTACTTGATCTAGAATTTACTTATATAAACCAAAAAGGAAGACTGTAATTTGGCATTTATAAGGTTATCTTAGTCTTACAATGTTCCAAAGAACAGTGCCACAGTCAAGAACACAAACAATGATGCTGTCCTTTATCATGCCAAACTTATAAAAGGAAGCTTCAAAATTGAATATACTAAAGAAATTAAATATGCTTGCTGTTAAGAATTTGTACTTCTGGGAAGAGTGTACAGAGGTCACAGCTCACTGTAGGGGCAAAGGAGATGGGATCACTGTAGCCATAGTCTAAGACTCAGAAGATAAGACAGTTGTGATAGCCGATTGCCCCACTGAACGCACCGTGTCTTAAACCGAGTCGTGGCTGCTGCTTCCTGCCATGTTATGAGACCCTTGAAAACTGGCTCAGAGTCCTAACCAATAACAAGTCTGATGACGTTCTACTTACCCTGATGCTTTTTAAGTCAGAAGCCTTGAACATTTTGTGATGTAAGATTTATTTTTTTTATTTACTTGAAATGGCAAAGTGACCAATAACACTCAGGTATACTGTCTTTGAGACAAGGATTGTTTTTGAGTATTATTCAATTTAGCTCACCCCATATCAGTGTGGATTTTCATTTTGTGGAATGACAGGAATGGAGCATTACAAAATGATCCTGTGCTGGACATGAGGTACCAAACTGCTATAATTGCTAGCTGTAGTAATTGAGAGCATCTTTTCACTCAGATGCTGACCATGATTACCACCACTGACTTCTCCAGTTCTTTCTCCTTTATTGGCACTTTCTCCTCCCACCACCTCCTAAAGGGAGGTTTTTCCTTAGGTTCAGACTTCTTGCTGAACAGTCAACCTGGCTAACTCATCTATCCCCACAGCTTCAATGATCATTTCTATGCATGAGGCACTCTCCAATCTCCCATTTTAAAAAGTGCTTCCAACTCAACTCATCATCTTCTCCATCCTCCACCCCCCAAGAATCCTCTTCAAGTTGTCTTCATTCCTGTTAGTGGCTCACCATTTTCCAGTCACCCAGGCTCCTTGTTCCCTTTTTGTCCTGGAAATCCAATCAATTTTTAAGTTCTGATTCCTTCTATCACTTGCATCTTCCTCTAGTCTTTCCCCCCTCCAATTTCTCCTATATACTGCTAGCAGAGAAAATTTCCTGAGTTACTCCCCAGGTGAAAAAGCTTTTAGGGCTTATTATGACCTACACCAAAAATCTAAACTCTTAAGCCTGGCATCACCACCTCTGAGCCATTGTGAATGCTACTTTCTATACAGAATGCCTTCATTTCTCTATCTCTTTATTAGAACCTTACCCACCTCTTAAGGCCCCAAACACCATCTCTCCATGAAGCTTCCCCTAATCTCCATGGACAAAAGTGAGCTCTCATACCTTTAAATTCCTATCCCTCTCATGTATTTCTCCCCAACTGGAGGCAGAGACTATGTCATAAGCATTTTGTAGTTCCCTGTGGAACCTAGCTTTAAGTAGGTGCTCAATAAATCTATGTTGAATAAATGAGCTAACATAAAGGGTTCTAAGTGAATAAAGTTTACAACTGTAGTTCTATGTTGAAAATAGCACTCCCCAATACTAACTACTTACATGTAGGAAAACAAAGATGTTTAGTGGGTGCTAAAGCAATCCTGGCATTAACTGTTCACATGGCTGTTTATAAGCAGTACTTGGATGAGTGATGTGCTGAGGGGAAGGGAATATACAGAACATAAGAATTCTCCTGGCCTTGTTTGTATGGGGATGAGCATGGGGAATGGCATCACTACCTTAAGAGCTCTATGCTCGGGAATTCCCTGGCGGTCCAGTGGTTAGGACTCCACACTTTCACTGCTGAAGGTGCGGGTTCCTGCAAGATGCGCGGTGTGGGCCCCCCCTAAAAAAGCTCCATGCTAAGTCCATCCTCATAATACGACCTCCAGTCTCTTTAAAACTGTTACTCTACCCTCAACAGTATAGGGCTGGAACCAGCATACATTTCTATACAGCTACTTGACCCTCACTTATCCCACACTGCCCTCTTTTCTTTTCACTCTGCTCACTCTCTTGTGGCTTTAAATGATAGTCTTTCAAGTTAGAAATCTGGCATACATCCTTAATGCTCTTTTCTCCTTCAACACTCAGTAATTGGCCCAATTCCCATCAATTCTACCTTTAAAATACATTCTCTCATATATAAATGTTCACAACAGCATTATTCATGGTAACCAAAAAGTGGAAACAACCCAAATGTCGACTGATGGATGAATGGATAAACAAAATGTTGTATATCTGTACAATGGAATATTATTCAGCCATAAAGTGGAATAAAGTACTGATACATTCCACAACATGGGTTAACCTTGAAAACATTATGCCAAGTGAAAGAAGCCAGACACAACAGACCTTGTAGTGTATGTTTCCTTTTTTTTAAAATTTCTTCAGCATCACTGTATTTCTTTTCTTTTTTTTTTTTAACATCCTTATTGGGGTATAATTGCTTTACAATGGTGTGTTAGTTTCTGCTTTATAACAAAGTGAATCAGTTATACATATACATATGTTCCCATATCTCTTCCCTCTTGAGTCTCCCTCCCTCCCACCCTCCCTATCCCACCCCTCCAGGCGGTCACAAAGTACTGAGCTGATCTCCCTGTGCTATGCAGCTGCTTCCTACTAGCTATCTACCTTACATTTGGTAGTGTATATATAGAACTACCATATGACACAGCAATCCCACTACTGGGCATATACCCTGAGAAAAACATAATTCAAAAAGAGTCATGTACCAAAATGTTCATTGCAGCTCCATTTACAATAGCCCAGAGATGGAAACAACCTAAGTGCCCATCTTCGGATGAATGGATAAAGAAGATGTGGCACATATATACAATGGAATATTACTCAGCCCTAAAAAGAAACGAAATTGAGCTATTTGTAATGAGGTGGATAGACCTAGAGTCTGTCATACAGAGTGAAGTAAGTCAGAAAGAGAAAGACAAATACCATATGCTAACACATATATATGGAATTTAGGGGGAAAAATGTCATGAAGAACCTAGGGGTAAGACAGGAATAAAGACACAGACCTACTGGAGAACGGACTTAAGGATATGGGGAGGGGGAAGGGTGAGCTGTGACAAAGCGAGAGAGAGGCCTGGACATATATACATTAACAAACATAAGGTAGATAGCTAGTGGGAAGCAGCTGCATAGCACAGGGAGATCAGCTCGGTGCCTGGTGACCGCCTGGAGGGGTGGGATAGGGAGGGTGGGAGGGAGGGAGACGCAAGAGGGAAGAGATATGGGAACATATGTATATGTATAACTGATTCACTTTGTTATAAAGCAGAAACTTACACACCATTGTAAAGCAATTATACCCCAATAAGGATGTTAAAAAAAAAAAAGAGTCATGTACCAAATTGTTCATTGCAGCTCTATTTACAATAGCCCGGAGATGGAAACAACCTAAGTGCCCATCTTCAGATGAATGGATAAAGAAGATGTGGCACATATATACAATGGAATATTACTCAGCCATAAAAAGAAATGAAATTGAGCTATTTGTAATGAGGTGGATAGACCTAGAGTCTGTCATACAGAGTGAAGTAAGTCAGAAAGAGAAAGACAAATACTGTATGCTAACACATATATATGGAATTTAAGAAAAAAAAATGTCATGAAGAACCTAGGGGTAAGACAGGAATAAAGCCACAGACCTACTAGAGAACGGACTTGAGGATATGGGGAGGGGGAAGGGTGAGCTGTGACAAAGCGAGAGAGAGGCATGGACATATGTTTCCTTTTTATATGAAATAACCAGAATAGGCAAAATAGGCTAGTAGAAAGTAGATTAGTGGTTGCCTAGAACTGGGTGGGGGGGTCGTGGTGAGTGAGAGGGTCAGAAGAAACGGGAAATGACTGCTAATGGGTACAGGTTTCTTTTTTGGGTGATAAAAATGTAAAATTGATTGTGGTGATGGTTGCACAATTCTGTGAATATACTAAAAGCCATTGAATTGTACAATTTAAATGGATGAATTGTATGGTATATGAATTATATCCCAATAAAGCTGTTATAACACATTTTTATTGCCATTAAATATATATATATATTCTTTCCAAATGAAATAATGCCATTTGCACCAACATGGATGGACCTAGAGATTATCATATTAAGTGCAGTAAGTCAGAGAAAAACAAATATCATGATATCACTTACATATGGAATCTAAAAAAATGATACAAATGAACTTATTTACAAAACAGAAATAGACTCACAGACATAGAAAACAAACTTATAGTTACCAAAGGGGATAGCAGGAGGGGGGAAGGGAGATAAATTAGGAGTTTGGGATTAACATATACACACTACTATATATAAAATAGATAAAAAATAAACAACATGGACCAACTGTATAGCACAGGGAAGTATACTCAATATCTTGTAGTAACCTATAATGGAAAAGAATCTGAAAAAGAATACACACACACACACACACACACACACACACACACATACATATATATATAACTGAACCACTTTGCTGTACACCTGAAACTAACACAACACTGTAAATTAACGACATTTCAATAAAAAAAGAAAAAATATTTATTCTTTCCATCTCCATTGCCACCTCCTTATTTCAAGTTACCATCACCTTTTATTAGACGACCCCACAGCCTCCTAACTGGCCTCCCTGCTTCTAGTCCTGCCCTCCCACAATCCATTCTCCAGATAA
The DNA here is from genome assembly GCF_039906515.1 of Pseudorca crassidens. Classification (NCBI taxonomy): domain Eukaryota; kingdom Metazoa; phylum Chordata; class Mammalia; order Artiodactyla; family Delphinidae; genus Pseudorca; species Pseudorca crassidens. The sequence goes on along the minus strand of NC_090317.1, from coordinate 45,078,514 downwards.
TAATCAAAGTGATCTTTAAAACTTCTAAATTAAATGTGACTCTCCTGCTTAAAACTCTCCAAGGGCTCCCCATTGCACTTAAGACTAAAACCCATCCTCCTTATCATGGACTGCAAGGGACCATACAATATGGCCTCTGCCTACTTCTCCAACCTTACCTTAAGTCACTCTCTTCCTCGCTTTAAATACTGCAGAGGTCCTCAAAGAGGCCAAGCTCTTTTCCAATGTGGGACCTGGCATACACTCCACCCAAGAAGCTCTTCATACACTTTTTGCCTGGACTTTTCCTTCAGGTCTCTTAAGTATCACTTCCTCAGAAAGGCTGATTATGATCTCCCCAATTTAATTCAGGACTCTATTCAGATAGCACCACTGACTCTTTCTCCTTCACAGCCCTTCTTTATGATTTGCACCTTTATATTTGTATGATAATTTGTTTGCTGTTGATCTTCCCTGCTAGACTGTTAGCTCCATGAGGAAAAGTATTGTATGTGTCTTATTCAACACTGTGTGTACATCCAGTGCTTTCCACTTAATAGACATTCAATATCTGCTGAATGAACAAATTTTCACAAAGACTTTGTTCCAACCTGCTACCCTCATTTAGAAGATTTGGCCACTACTGTTCCTGTGAAAGAACAGCCAGAAATGAGATGGGGGGTGGGGTTCTTTGCATCAAATATTTTCTGGTTGATGTGAAAACACACTTCTCACCTGCTCATTTTTTTGTTTTTCCTGTAGCTTAAGCTGCTCCAGCACAGACTGTAAATGACTCTGGAAAACGAATTATATAAAAGATGAATGCTGAGTCTCAAAGGAAAAGAGAACCAAGAGAGACAAAGAGTTTGGCAAATAATTTGATAAGTAAGAAAACTGTCAGTCGTAACAAAAGAGTACTTTTAAAATAGGATTTGGAAAAAGAATGTCTCTATGTGTATAACTGAGTCACTTTGTACAGCAGAAATTGGCACAACATTGTGTATCAACTCTACTTCAATAAAAACACATTTTAAAAAGGATTTAGAGTATAAAAACTACACTCTCCAACTGCAGGGCCATTCGATTTGATTTTATACACCCTACATGGCACTTTTTTTCTTGCCCTAAAACAAAGAGTTAGAATGCCTTCATGTTACCTTTTTCTAGTTTAGCACAAATCCTTTGACTGTGGTGACCTACTTAAAGAGCTGGCTTGGAATCTGGTGCTGACTCCTTCATTCCCCTGCACTAGGGCAGAATATTACCATTCTTAACTACTACTGCACACGACAACAATCATAATACCATATATCTGTATCTTTCAAAGTATGTCCACATCTATTATCTAACTTGGTTATTCTGAAGGACAACACTCTAAATAAGTATAGTTCTGTGTCAAGTTGCTCCCCTTTGATGACAACAGCTCTACAGAAAAACAAATCTGGCAAGGAATTCTCCAGATGCTTCAGAATTTCCCTCACTATAAAAAGAGAAGCAAACATGGCCTAAACATACATTTTCCTTTTGCTGATATGTGTATTAATAAAATATGTATTAATGCATATTAATAAAAATAAAGCATGATATTAATTTTTGTTCAAGCAGGCATCATAAAAATTTTAAATTAATTTAGTTTCTCTTTCATTGTAATGAATATGTTTTGGTACAGAGCAACAGGGTTCAATCTATGCCCTACCACTTACTGTGGTCCTTGGCAAGTTACTTAATCTCTTTGAATTTCAATTTCTTATCTATAAAACGGGAATAGTGACAGCACCTATATTTCAGGGATGTCAGGATGAAATGAGATAATACACGTAAAATGCTTAGCTCTGTACATGCCTTTCACATAGTTAAATGTTCAATATTGGCAATTATTATCTCAAGTCTCCTGGTCCCCTCCCAAAAATGCTTATATAAGATGATCAAAAATACTCAGGTAAAAGGAAATAGGGCTATCTTTTATTAGGGGTATCTAAGAGGTTGTTCAGGTTCATGAATGAGCCAGAATGCTGCACAGAGATGACATGAGTGGAAACACAAAGATGGGATTTTGAAAGTAAGATATCAGGATATATTTATACCAGCCAACAAGAATTTACCTTGAGCATTAGGTTTTCCACTTTCATAATGAGCTTCTTCTGTCTTTGTGCTTTGCACTGAATCTCTTGGAGTTTTTTCTCCACGTAATGAGTCTGCTTCTGAATTTTCATGACTAACAGAGATAGACAAAAACTTCATGTATCTAAACATGGCCTAAACTAGTGGACCAAGATCCAAATCAACTAAAACTCCACTACACATCTGAGCAATAATTTCTCAAACTTAACTTTGCAACTAACACGTGTTTAAAGTCAGTCTTTAGTACTGCCACCCACTCTGTCCCACCCCTTTGTTTTTCCCTAACTTACCCATTGAGCTGGTTCCCTCCTTTGCCTCATACTGGCCAGATTCAGTGAACTTGTCCTGTAGCTCCCTTTCCATATACATTTCATAATAATCTTCTTCCTCTTCCTTGTCTTTATCCGCATCATCATAGTCCTCCTCTCCCTCTTCATCTTCCTCCTTATCATCCTCAACTTCACTGTTACTGCTAGAGTCATTGACCATCTCCCGAAACACACCATATTCTATGGGTTTTAAGCAAAAGGAAGGTGAAACCATCTGAAGCTTTTCAAATAATTCCCACTCCAGCTGCAATTATACTCCCCCTCAAGTTTACTGGGCAACCAATGAATTTTAAAAATAATTTTTCTCACAGGAAGATTATTCCCTTTATAAAACAAGGACAGGAAAGGCAAAACACTGTAACATTCATTCATGTACTCAATGATCAAAATATTCAGAGAATCCAAGGGCCCACAGGAATTTAGAAGAGCAGAGATGGATGGGATATTAGAACCCCAATCTAAAACCCCTAAACTTGTGGGACCAATATGAGGAGAGAAGGGCAAAGGCACCCTTTTTCTGTGATTGGCCTGAGTTTACAGAGAATGGTCCTACACACAGTCAACACCTGCCCTCTCTGAAGCTCCTGCTTTGCCTTTATTAATGCACCTGGTAAGGTATGACGCTGCTTACAGCCACTCATTTCTGGGGCTATCTCAAAGCCTGGAATGAAGCCTTGACTTTCTATTTCCTTGGTTTCACCTTCGGCAATGACCTCCCATCCTGAAAGGAGAGGCAGTCAAGGAAAAAGCAGAAAGAAAGCAGAAGGCAAACTTGAAAGGGAAGAGGCTCTCTGGCTGAAAGTGTTATTTAATTTAGTCCAACTTCAGGCCATTTGTATCTGGATTCCTAGTATAGAAAAGTGCCTTATACTGAATTACGCAAGTAAATAATTTCTATTACATGAATGTACTGTTCCTAGCTAGAAAGTAACATTTCCAAAAATCATAAGTTCTGTACATTAACATCAGCACACAATATCAGAAATGAGAGCTTGTCACCAAGTGCCTTCTGGGTGGACCAGACTACACAGAAAATATTTAGTATAAAAGGATACGGACACTGATAGCTTCAGCATCTGAGTGCAGTAGTCTTTTCACTTCCTTTTCCACATCAGGAGGTTCAACATGCTGAACCAAAGTTGGAGAAGAAGGAATACCAGTACCATCACTTAACACCCTGTGTTCTGCAGAAATGTTCTCTTCCTACATACAAATGAATTCAAATAATTAGGCCTCTTTAAGATACATCCAATCAAATTTCTACTTTGAACAATGCTATTTATGAAGGAAACTTTGATCAGGGTCTATATTTTTGTACAGTAAGCTTATTTTTTCCCAATCAAATTACTTGAGACATTTAATCTTTTCAATCTGCAACTCTATATTAAAGACCTCCTCAGAGGCATGACCCTTAAGCCTCAGTTGTTAATTATTTGTGCTGACCCACACTGGCAAAGAACTATAATTTTTTTGTTACTTGGAAGTAATTTGGTTTAAAGATCCAAAATCCCAGATTCCACTTCTCCACATCTTTATTATTAGAGAGTTTCCTATAAAAACTGGGTCTTAGCCACATATTCTCCCTTAAATCCAGTTTTAGACAATTATCTCCACAGCAACCAATTCATCATGCCACAAATAGAGATTAGAACTTTGAGGGGGAATAACTAATTACAAACAACTGCTGGTAAGAGTGAACCCTGGCTTCCAAGAAATGGTTTTTAAAAATAAATATCACAGAAAAGAAGCAGATTAAAATACACAGGGTCACTGATCAAATTGTATCTTTTGCTCTTGGAGTTGTCAGACATTGAACAATGAATTCATTTTTCAGTGAATCAAATTCAGTGTATGTGTATGGGAGTGGGGGTTACAGGTGAGAAGGAAGGCTTGAAAGCAATCTTTATGATTTTTTTATTTGTTTGAAATTAAAGAGCTGTGAAATAAAACACAGCATAGGTTAACAATAAAGTTATATTACGATTTGTCTACCTCAGGAAAGCTGACTTCTTCAGTTTGTTTGATATCAGTGACCTATGAAATAAAACACAATGAACAATGAAGTTATATTATAATTGTTGTACTTTACTAAAGCTTAAAGAGTTCTAGAACCATTCTTAATGTAGTTTTTTTTTTTCTTTGCGGTACGCGGGCCTCTCACTGTTGTGGCCTCTCCCGTTGCGGAGCACAGGCTCCGGACGCGCAGGCTCAGCGGCCATGGCTCACAGGCCCAGCCGCTCCGCGGCATGTGGGATCTTCCCGGACCAGGGCACGAACCCGTGTCCCCTGCATCGGCAGGCGGACTCTCAACCACTGCACCACCAGGGAAGCCCTTAATGTAGTTTTATATTTAGTAGGCACTCAATGAATGCTGTTGACTGACAGTATAAAACCAGAACAACCATGTTCATAGATTAAACATAGTAAAGCTATTGATCTATAGGTTTAATGCAATTCCTATCAAAATTCCAACAAGGTTTTCTATAGACATAGACAAGCTTACTCTAAAATGTATATGGAAATTACAGACTCTAGAATGGCTACAACAATCTTGAATAAAGAAAAGTGAGATCAGTCTTCCTGATTTCAAGGCTTATTACAAAGCTACACTGTGGAATCGGTGATCAACACAGATTAATGGAACCCAGAAAAAAATCTCACACGAATATGCCCAACTTAGTTTTTACAAAGGTGCAGAAGCAATACAACGGACAAAGGGTAGCCTTTTTAACAAATGGTGCTGGAACAATTGGACATGCAAAGGGGAAAAAAAAAGAACAACCTTGAACTAACCCTCAAACCTTTTACAAAAATTAACTCAAAAATGGATTGCAGACTTAAATTAAATATAAAACTTAAAAAAGATAGGAGAAATCTTCAGAATCTGGGCTAGGCAAACAGTTCTTATACTTGACATGAAAAACATGATCCTTAAAAGGAGAAATCAATAAATTGGACTTCATCAAACAAAAAACCTTTTGCTCTTTGAAAGACCCAGTGAAGAACATAAAAAGACAAGTTACAGACTGGGAGAAAATATTTGCAAACCACGTATCTGAAAACTAGTATTTGAAATATAAAAAAGAACTCTCAAAACTCAACAATAAAAGCAATCCATTTAGAAAATGGGCAAAAGGCATGAACAGACACTTCACTGAACTGGACATATAGATAGCAAACAAGCACATGAGAAGATGCTCAACATCTTTAGTCATCAGGGAAATGCAAATTAATACCACAGTGAGATCACTACACATCTATAAGAATGGCTAAAATAAAAAATAGTGACAACACCTAATGCTGGTGAAAATGTAAAGAAATTGGATCACACATACATTTCTGGGGCAAATGTAAAATGGTGCAGCCACTTGGAAAACACTATGGGTAGTTTCTTATAAAACTAAACATGCAACATACCCAGTAATTGCACTCCTGGGCATTTATGCCAAAGAAATGAATACTTATGTTCACACAAAAACCTGCTGGCAGCTTTATTTATAATAGTCAAAAAATGGAAACAGCCAAGATGTACTTCTATGAGTGAACAATTAAGCAAACTGTGGTACATTCATAACACGGCATACCACTCAGCAATAAAAAGGAATGAATTATTGATACATGCAACAATCCACATGGACCTTAAGGGAATTAATCTGAGTGAAAAAAAAAAGCCAGTCTCAACTGTTATACTTTGTATGATTCCACTTATATGACATTCTCGAAATGACAAAATTATAGAGATGGAGAACATATTAGTGATTAGCAGGGGTTAGAGCCTGGTGGTTTGGGGTGAGGAGGAGATGGGTGTGGCTTTAAAAGGGCAAGATGAGGGATCCTGGTGGTGACAATACTGTTCAGTATCTTGACTGCGTGGGTGGATACACCAACATACACATGGGATAAAATTGCATAGAACTAAACACATGCACACACATACACAGGAGAAAGCAAAACTGGAGCAATTTGAATAAGATTAGTGAATAGTAATAATGTCAATTTCCTATTTGTGATACTGTACTATAGTTTTGCAAATGTTACAATGGGAAGAACTGGGTAAAGGGTACACAGTATCTCTTTTCTATTGCTTACAACTGCATGTAAATCTACAATTATTTCAAAATAAAAAATTTAATTAAAAAAGAAGCCAAGGTATAGTACTCCTGTAGTTTGCCCAGGGTTCTACAAGTCTGAGTTAAGGTTAGAAATACAACCACAATTCCCAATTCTCAGGTTCTGGATGTGTTCACTTTAAAACAAGATTTTGCAGTTGGAAACTTTTAAAAGCGTTAGCAGGAGTTTCAAGTTCATGACACATCTAGATCCCTAAGTGACTACCCTATAACTTCAAGGGTCAAGTCTGTTTTTGTTCTTTACATATTTCCAATTGTTAGCACACAGTGCCTGGCATGTTGCTCATACTCAGCAAATGTTTACTGGACATATAAATGACTGAAAAAATGAATACCCAACTGACTGTCTCCCTTCCCCCCCCATTCATAATCCTCTTCCAATCCAACCAGTAGACACAGAAATAGCATGGCACTAACCTCTTTTGTTGTTTTGCAGAAGCTTCTCTTTTTGACATTCCTAAGTGGTGGAGTAACTAAAATAAATTCAACATGGTGAAATGTATATATGACTGATGGTAGTCACATATCTGTCTGAATTTGATAAGGTTATGCTCTAAGCCACTGGCTCATGACACGACTCGTTCCTTTAAGAGTGTCTGGATGCCTACTGAACCAAATACCTAAGTATGGTAACAGATCCCTCGCTCACAAGTAATTAGGATCCAGCAGATAAATGTAGTTAGCCAGAATGAGCAAGGGACTGATGACTTACTGCCATGCTTCCAGATATGTTTTTTCTGTCTCTCCTTTTTACTTTTCCTGATTGCTTTAAGATCAGTAGAGGTAACCGGTTCTTCAGGATGAGAGTGGACACCACCATCAGCAGTGCACACAAGCATCTGCATTTAACAAAGACAAAGAAGTTGACTGTGGCCACAAATCTTGGGTTAGTAATGGATAATGATCATTCTTACCACCAGAAATCCTGGAGCACAAAAGTAAGGAGAATGCTACTTGGCATTTCCAGAAAACCAAGTATTACATACACTCGTATGCATTCTCTCTCTATCTCGGCAGCACAGCATATGGACTCTGAGTTTGTTGTTGTCTTTTTTAGCTCCAGTGCTTACCACTGCGGAAGGAATGTGTTGAAAACAAGATATATCTTAGCATTTTAATTTATAAAGGAAACAAAAAATCAACAGTAGAGATGATGAATAAGAACCAATGTAAACCTCCAGAGTTAACAGCACACTGCTTTAACAGGAATTTCAGACGAAGATCCCAGATGCTCATATTTTTCAAATAATGAAAGGCACTATAAATGGCAAACAGGAGGCTCTAAAAGCTATTTGGATAAAGTAGTGAAAAGTGATGGATCAAACACCAAACCAGAACAGGACATTGTATTCCCCGTGCAATTGAGCTGGAAATTAGAAATGACAAGCAGGTGAAAAGAGAATTGAAAGAAAGAAAAGGAGGGAGAAAGTAAATCCTTGAAGGATGTGTGGGCGAGTAGATTAAGAAAACTTGTCCATACCTGGGAAATATCTGCCATTTTATAAAAAGTTGTTTTATCCAGAGTTTTCAGGCTTTCAACAACACAAGGCAAATCAACCAGCTTAGCAGATAGTGAGACATCTTCAACCCCAACAACTGCATGACGTCCATCAGCTGAACAGAAGTAGAAAAGATTAAAGCTGACATCTTCCCAATGTACTCTCAAGACTCCTGGGGTTTGAATAATGAAGACTTATGGGGGACAGAGGAGTCTTTCATTGAAACTTACTATTTCTCACAATGCCAGAATTGTGTACGCAATTAGTAACTTCCCACAGCAAAGAAGGCAGAGTATATGGAGCTCTTTTTTTCTAGTTTATGTCATTCCATCAAAAGTAGCTGAGTTTCTTGGTCATGGTTGTGAACTAAAGTGAATGAAGTGGTAACTGTTTCATTCTCATCTTGAAAGGCCAACTCCATTCATTTAAACCCATTCGTTTGGATACCATTAGGAGCATTCGATCATGTCATTGTACATGGGTGTTTTCAAAGGGTTGGGTAAGGGGAGGGTTGATTCTAGAATAGTACTAATCAGTCTCAAGTTATAATCTCTAGTTAAAATTCTAGATAAAATTCTAGATAAAAATTCTAGATAAAATTCTACACAATCGCGAGAGAGAGAGAGAGAGAGAGAGAGAGAGAGAGAGGAGAGAGAGAGAGGGAGGGGGAGAGGGGGAGAGAGAGAGAGAGAGAGAGAGAGAGAGAGAGAGAGAGAGAGAGAGAGAGAAAGAGTCAGCTATATACTGACAACTCTGAATCCTGCCCAGATGTCTCAAACATGAACGTCTCTTGATACAAAAGGATTCAAGTGTAATCTTCTAATATTAAGTGAAAAAAGAAAGATGCAGAACTATGTTTGACATGATCCTTTTTGTGTAAATTATCTTTAAAAATATAGAGAGATTATTTATACGTTGGTATTATGCATAAAAGTTTTGTCTATAAGGAAACACAAGGAGAAAAGGCCAATATTAGTTATCCTTGGCATTGAGGTTGAGGCACTGTGAAGGATAGTTTCACTTCTCCTTTTGAACCTTTCTGTTTTATTTGAATTTTCTAGCCATGCATTTGTATTCCTTTTTTTAAAAGTATCAGTAAGGGCTACCAGAGTGGTGGGATTATGGGCCATTTAAAATTTTATTCTTCATATACTTCTCTGTATTTAAAACTCTAATAAATATTATTTAAAAAAGATAAAGATATGTCACTTTTGTAAACAAAGAATAGTACATCCACCTGTCATTCCCCTGGACAGTCAGAAATCAAGTTTCATATAGGAGACATATCAGCAGTATGCAAATCCCACAGTTGACCTCCAAGTTCTTCCTTATACACACCATGATAATTACCTCAAGTTGTATAAGTTCTACTTCCTTTCCTCTTAAAAGGAAGAGATGGAAGTGACTGAAGCCTCTCTTTGAGTCCATCAAGACAGAGACCACATTCTATTCTTTGTCACATACTTGGTATCTAGTATTGTGCCTGACACATAGCAATCCCTTAATAAATTACTGTTCAATGTATGGTGAATGGATATTAACTACTTACACAATAAGTCAATTTTCAGTTTATCCTTCATGGCAGCACTTCCAGACCGTATTATCTTTCTGGCAGTAGAAGCATGTTCCTAAAAAGGAGGTAGACTGAAAAATCAGAAGGATGAATTGTCTACTTAGCAGGTAATAGAACAGATATGTCAGAGACAGTCCTCCCTTAAATAGAACCTTAAACTTCCGAAACGTTAGGAACAATGCCATGTACCATGAGATACTGTGCACTGGGTAAGTCAAGTTAGGATGAGGTTGACTCTAATCTCATTGTTGTCTTTTAGTAGCTACAGATAATGCCTTCTCCTAGCTGTACCTTCCTGTTTCTCACTGTTACCCTTCAAGTTGTAGTTGCTACGGGAAGGCTTAGCTGCAGTTTACTGGCTATATTAACTAACCCTAATTAGGGAAATACCTTTCTGAAGCCCATCCTTAATGTACCTTTCTTAGACTAAATAATACTTAAATACAGGTGTCAATAGGGGAAGAGTCCCTAACACAATGCTGAAATGAGCTTCAACAGCCTTGCATGATGATGAATTTGAGGAGACAGTGCTAACCCCTCCATTGCCCCTTTTTGAGGTGACAGAAAGGAACTCTCTTTTAGAAGAGTCTTATCTTGGCTGTCCAGTGAGCAAGGCTGTTGGCATCTGTGATAAGTGACTGAATCCATCATTGTCCCACCTGTTTGCCAGGAAATCAACCCACACAGTAGGTGGCATGTGCAGGACAAAAGAAATGCTGCTTAAAGGAGTACACGCTAGAATAGGACTGCTAAATACAACACAACTCCTGGGAAACAAATGTTCTTGGTTTTTATAGCCTATATTAAATAATCAGAAATGCTACAGAATCCAAGCAGGGCTGATACTTATGCCCTGAAGATATTTGGCCTGAGATACAAGGGTTTCTTACCAGAGGCAGACGCAATATAAACTGCTTCTCAAATTCGTAAGGAGGTTCATCCTGGCTTCTACTCATGTCTTGTTTTTGAGTTCACGAAAACAAAAACAAAACCAACAGTTACCAAAAACTCCTCTTGCCCCCTCTACTGACCACTTCTGGTAAAATTATACAATATCTTGCTGATAACCCTCACTGGAATGATGTGTGTACAGCTTCAAAACACTTTATTTGACATAACTTGATTATTTATAAAGTCACCTTATCTCCCCTCCCATATGTGCAGATTTTCCAACGTTAATACTAATTACATGATAACAAATGAAGTAAGAGCTGTTACACATGATTTAGTCTTCTTAATATTCTTAGACTCTCCGGTAAAGGATTAACTCATCAATACAGTGGTGACTACCAAAGCAAGTAAGCTACATACCTCTGCAGAGAAGACTGCCAACCAAAGGCCAAAATCAACCCCAAAAACCACTGGCAGAAATGCTCTATGATGATTTGAAGGAAACAGAGCTTAATTTTCAGTATTTCACCTTAATGATCAATAAAATGGTAGGAATTAAACAGTCCGTGTGAGAGCAGGCAGCTTTTTATGACTCTAAAGCCAACATCAACAGCTCCGAGCTATCTCGGGGAAAAGTTAGGAGCCCCAGTCTTATGGCTGGGCTATCTATATAAGTACATCTAACTTCATGGAATAGACTCATTTCTGAAGGGATGATAATGAAAAAACATAAAATCTAATTTGATTTATTCATCACTAACATTTACTGCATGCACTCCATGTGCCAGGCTCTACATTGAGTGCATAAGGTCTATTATTTCATTTAATCCTCACAACCACCACTTATTTGAAATACCCCTAAGAGCCATTTGAAGGAATCCTAAGATGAATCCATACACACACACACACACACACACACACACACACACACACACATATACACACACACATATATATATAATGCACATTCTGTAAAGTGAATAATCTCCAAGTTGATCTTTATTTTTTCATCTTATTTTCCATCTATTAGGGATATATCTGTAGTGGCTTGCATTTTGAGTTTTAGGGCCCACACTACTTCTAAGGAAATTTTTTCTCAAAAATGGAAAAAAGTGGGCTTCCCTGGTGGTGCAGTGGTTAAGAATCTGCCTGCCAATGCAGAGGATGCGGGTTCGAGCCCTGGTCCAGGAAGATCCCACATGCCGTGGAGCAACTAAGCCCATGTGCCACAACAAGTGAGCCTGCGCTCTAGAGCCCGCGAGCCACAACTACTGAGGCCTGCGCACCTGGAGCCTGTGCTCCACAACAGGAGAGGCCACCGTAATGAGAGGACTTCGCGCTGCAGCAAGGAGTGGTCCCTGCTCGCCGTAACTAAAAAGGAGGTCCGCATGCAGCAGCAAAGACCCAGCACAGCCATAAATAAATAAATGGAAAAAAGCAGTGTACATATATGAAAACTGAAAAAGTTTCTTATGTTCTAAGGACACTATGCTATACACCAAGTTATAAAATCTTATAATTTAAGTTAGATGAAAAGCTCCAGATAATGTATAGCCCCTAATACTCTGTAAACCATTAATTGAGTTCTGAGTTTTGAATTTGAATCTCACTTAAAAGCACTGGAACCTTTTTAAAAAACACATACAAGTGAATATAACAAAAAAGAAGCAGACTCACAGATATACAGAACAAACTAGTGGTTACTAGTGGAGAGAGGGAAGGGGAGGGGAAATGTAGGGGTAGAGGATTAAGAGGTACAAACTATTAGGTATAAAATAAGCTACAAGAAAAAAAATAATAAAATAAGCTACAAGGATATATTGTGCAACACGAGGAATATAGCCAATATTTTATAATAACAATAAACAGAGCATAATCTTTAAAATTGTGAATCACTATATTGTACATCTGTAACATATAATATTGTATATCAACTATACTTCAATTTAAAAAAATTGGAAAAAGTGGGGGGAGGACAAAGAATATTTAGCACTACCAGTTAAAATAGAGAAAAGGAAAAACAAACAAACAAAACCTCATACAAGTGAGTCTGAGACCCTATTACAGGTAAACCATTCACCAGTTATGATTTCAGTCCTTTAGGCTGACTTCAGAAACTACCAGAAAGGCATAGAAAGCACAAGAGAAATCAGGAGTGAAAAATCAGACACCCAGGATGGGAGGGTGGGGTGGGGGGGAGGAGAGAGAGAGAGAAAAAGAGAAAGGGAGAAAAAGAGATTGATTATTTGTGATAGCCATTTCTCTCCTTTTCCTGCCTCATACAGTTACACACACACACACACACACACACACACACACACACACACACACACACACAACTAAATGTAAAGGTAAGGGGGAAAGTTAATTAAAATAAAATAAATTGAATAAAAAATCTTGGGACTGGGTACATTGCCTAACATAAGAGTAACAAACATTTAAGGTTGGAAGCAGAAATACAGATTTGAAGAACTAGCTGCTAAGCAAGATTTTATCAGATCAGTAGTAACTTTTAGATTTATCAGCAGAATTAAGACTAAGGCATTTTGTTCATTTCAGTGCCTTCTGGCAACTCCTCTCTTATGAAAGAAAGAATGTAAGAACTGGAACCATTTCAGAGAAGGTAGACATCCCTGGTAGAAATGAGTTTTAATGATTTTTTAGATTTGCTATCTGCATTTATACAATGAACTGGTTGCATCATATTTCTTTTAAGAAAAGCCATCCACATTTTTCCAGCAAGCACTCTTTGATACCTAATTAAATTAACAGGGCCTCTCTCCACCATTCACCGCCCCCACCCAGCCAGCTCCATCTCACTTCATCAGAATTAGAATTGGAATCAGAATTATGATTAAATGGAGGGCGCCTGACCGCAAGCTCCCATTAGCACAAGTCAGCACAAAACTAAATTGGTAGTTTCTCAAGTTCATAGCTGCTAGCTGCAGTTTGGAGGCAATGACCACTCCATCCTTATCCCAGGGGCACTAGGCTCCCAAGGGAAGACCGCAGCCCTAGGCTTTGATCCCATTTCCCTAGAAAACCTCCCACCAGGCCAAGGGGCCCTAAGCCTTCGCGCCACCCCAGGTGGGCTGGCAAGGGAAGAGCAGCGAGCAGCCCTTGGCGCCTCGTTGAGCCCTCCGACCGCCGGACTCACACGCCCCTCAGCCGACTCGCGCCGGGACGGCCTCTCTGCACAGGGTGGTTCCAGAGGGAGCGAGTGGGCTCCCGGCGGCGGGCGGACTGTGTGGCGACAGGGAGGAGCCTCGCGCGCAACCCCTCCCCACACTTCCGCCACCGCGGATAGGCGGATGGCCTCGAGGCGGCGGCCAGCTTGCCGCGTGCCTGGGCGGTAACTCGAAGGGTGCTGATTGCGGCCGCTCAAGTACCTCGCGGAGCAAGGCTTCAGAACAAATACCCGGGCTTCCCTGGTGGCGCAGTGGTTGAGAGTCCGCCTGCCGATGCAGGGGACGTGGGTTCGTGCCCCGGTCTGGGAGGATCCTACATGCCGCGGAGTGGCTGGGCCCGTGAGCCATGGCCGCTGAGCCTGCGCGTCTGGAGCCTGTGCTCCACAACGGGAGAGGTCACAGCAGTGAGAGGCCCGCATAACGCAAAAAAAAAAAAAAAAAAAGAACAAATACCCTTTACACAGGGACGACCCTTGGGTCGGCCACGGGGGTTTTACCAGCACACAGTGATAACTGTAAAAGGGGTGGCAGAATCGGTTGCTCCACAAATCTGTTAGGTTGGACCGATTTGTTCCTTGGTGACGCGACCTCGCCTGGTGAAAACTACACCGCCGCGCAAACGCATTAAATAACTAGAATCCGCGCCCAAACTACTCTAACTAGCTGATCCCTTCGAAACAGTCACTATTTTACATCTTTTGGACAGAGATACAGCGTACTCCGCTTATTTCTCTTAAATGGGCATCGTGGTTCAAATAAACTTCTAGCAGTTCGTTTCTCCCATAGATCCTTAATGTACGGAAAAAATCTTAAAACCACTTACCTGTCCCTTCTCGTAAGTTTTCCAGAGGGGTTCTGGCAGCAGCCTGGTTGCCGATGGCGGCATCAGCTTGGGCGCCATAGTCGGCAGGAGTTTGGGCGCCAAGACCACCTTCAGTTTGGGCGCCAAAACCGCCGGCAGTTTGGGCGCCAAGACCGCCGGCAGTTTCAGCTCCATGGAAAACGGCAGTTTGGGAATATCGGAGGCTCATTACTTCTGATGTTGAAGTCGGTGTTAAATCATTTTCTGAGGAACTGCAGCGCTGTCCCTCAGAGCACTCCATGGTCTCTCGCTGAGGTCATAAAATGGCTTCCTATTGAGTCATGTGACCTAAAAGTTTCCAGAACTTTCCTAAAAATGAAACCGTTCCTAAAATGGTGTCCTTAAAGACACAGGGGTAATATTAGAGACATTAAGTGGTGCCTCTTAGAGATTATAGACGTGAAGTCTCTGTTGCCTTCACTTATCTAAACTTCATGGTAAGGAATAAATATTTTTAGAAGACTAATTGTGGTACAGTCGTTTCTTCTGGATACGTGATATTTTTTTCCCTTCAGTGAAGCTAAATTGCCAGAGCTTCAGACCAAGACAAAACCGTTTTTTGTCCCTTTGAGAATTCATCCACTGATCTTTACTTTAGCATAATGTGGTGAGGTACACTGAAGATTATAATACAAAATGGACCAATGAAACTCGTTTTTCATGTACTGTAGAAAATTATTGATGGCATTTATATCAAAAATTATTCTTTAATAATAACTCAAAGGAAAATTTCTATTCTCAGTAACTGAAATACCATTAATAGTGTGTTTTGAATCATTGGACAATGTGAATTATGTAATTTCCTTTTGATGGCTGCTAGGAAGCTCAGAATCAATTTTGCAACCCACCTCTAACAACTGTGAACCTCACTGGCATATGTTGATCTCTTGTTTTGAATCATCACATTGTCTCCCAATCCCTAATTATTTTTATCTGTTGTGGTACATAACACTGAAAACTGCTTCAAAACTTTTTGTGAAGAGAATCAGATATAAATATTAGATAAATAAAAATAGTGCTCTGACAGAAATGTCAGAGGGAGTATCCCTATGGGTGAAGGAGGGGAGCATAGTAAGTAACTGCTCACTTATAAATTCAATCATCCAACAAATATTAACTGATAATCTAATATGCCAGACTTGATTTGAAATATTTATTAAATGCTTAAAATATGGTAAGACTTTCATGAAAGGAGGCAAAAATTAAGGCACAAACATACACATATGTAATTTTTTCCTTTACTGCCAGATTTCCAGCCCCTTCTTGAGAAAGAATGGAATGAAAAGTGAAAAAAAGGAAAAGGCACGAATTATGGTTTCTCTTGGTAGGGGAGAGCAGATCCAAGAAGTAGCTCTGATGTACAGGTAAAAACCTGTCATATACATACTGTCATATTGTCAGAATATTTTTCTGGGTTTTGTCCTGTCATGTTGCTGTCTCTCTGATATCTTCTTCTGAACCCCCATCCCCTCCAAAACCTTCCTCCCTCTCCCTTAACTGTGGCTTCAGTCAATTTCATCATTATAGGAAATATGCAGTTACATGTATTCCTTCAACAGAAGTTTGAGTTATGTGCCAGGAACTGTTCTAAGGTTAATAATCACTAAGCACTTATTAGGTGCTAAGCACTTTTTTTTAACATCTTTTTTTTTTTTTTTTTTTTTTTTTGCGGTATGCGGGCCTCTCACTGTTGTAGCCTCTCCCGTTGCGGAGCACAGGCTCCGGATGCGCAGGGTCAGCGGCCATGGCTCATGGGCCCAGCCACTCCGCGGCATGTGGGATCTTCCCGGACCGGGGCACGAACCCGTGTCCCCTACATCGGCAGGCAGACTCTCAACCACTGTGCCACCAGGGAAGCCCCTTAACATCTTTATTGGAGTATAATTGCTTTACAATGGTGTGTTAGTTTCTGCTTTATAGCAAAGTGAATCAGTTATACATATACATATGTTCCCATATCTCTTCCCTCTTGCATCTCCCTCCCTCCCACCCTCACTATCCCACCCCTCTAGGTGGTCACAAACCACCGAGCTGATCTCCCTGTGCCATGTGGCTGCTTCCAACTAGCTATTTTACATTTCGTAGTGTATATATGTCCATGCCACTCTCTCACTTTGTCACAGCTTACCCTTCCCCCTCCCCATATCCTCAAGTCCATTCTCTAGTAGGTCTGTGTCTTTATTCCTGTCTTACCCCTAGGTTCTTCATGACCTTTTTTTTTTCTCCTTAGATTCCATATATATGTGTTAGCATACGGTATTTGTTTTTCTCTTTCTGATTTACTTCACTCTGTATGACAGACTCTAGGTCCATCCACCTCACTACAAATAGCTCAATTTCGTTTTTTTATGGCTGAGTAATATTCCATTGTATATATGTGCCACATCTTCTTTATCCATTCATCCGATGATGGACACTTAGGTTGCTTCCATCTCCTGGCTATTGTAAATAGAGCTGCAATGAACATTTTGGTACATGACTCTTTTTGAATTATGGTTTTCTCAGGGTATATGCCCAGTAGTGGGATTGCTGGGTCATATGGTAGTTCTATTTGTAGTTTTTTAAGGAACCTCCATACTGTTTTCCATAGTGGCTGTATCAATTTACATTCCCACCAGCAGTGCAAGAGTGTTCCCTTTTCTCCACACCCTCTCCAGCATTTATTGTTTATAGATTTTTTTGATGATGGTCATTCTGACTGGTGTGAGATGATATCTCATTGTAGTTTTGATTTGCATTTCTCTAATGATTAATGATGTTGAGCATTCTTTCATGTGTTTGTTGGCAGTCTGTATGTCTTCTTTGGAGAAATGTCTATTTAGATCTTCTGCCCATTTTTGGATTGGGTTGTTTGTTCTTTTGTTATTGAGCTGCATAAGCTGCTTGTAAATTTTGGAGATTAATCCTCTGTCAGTTGCTTCATTTGCAAATATTTTCTCCCATTCTGAGGGTTGTCTTTTGGTCTTGTTTATGGTTTCCTTTGCTGTGCAAAAGCTTTTAAGTTTCATTAGGTCTCATTTGTTTATTTTTGTTCTTATTTCCATTTCTCTAGGAGGTGGGTCAAAAAGGATCTTGCTGTGATTTATGTCATAGAGTGTTCTGCCTATGTTTTCCTCTAAGAGTTTGATAGTTTCTGGCCTTACATTTAGGTCTTTAATCCATTTTGAGCTTATTTTTGTGTATGGTGTTAGGGAGTGATCTAATCTCCTACTTTTACATGTACTTGATTAACTATTTCCTTTCCCATATTAGGGAAGTTTTCAACTATAATCTCTTCAAATGTTTTCTCAGTCCCTTTGTTTTTCTCTTCGTCTTTTGGGACCCCTATAATTTGAATGTTGCTGCTTTTAAAGTTGTCCCAGAGGTCTCGGAGACTGTCCTCAGTTCTTTTCATTCTTTTTTTGTTTATTCTGCTCTGCAGTAGTTATTTCCACTATTTTATCTTCCAGGTCACTTAGCCGTTCTTCTGCCTCAGTTATTCTGCTATTGATCCCTTCTAGAGTATTTTTAATTTCATTTATTGTGTTGTTAATCGTTGTTTGTTTCCTCTTTAGTTCTTCTAGATCCTTGTTAAATGTATTTTGCATTTTCTCTATTCTATTTCCAAGATTTTGTATCATCTTTGCTATCATTATTCTGAATTCTTTTTCAGGTAGACTGCCTATTTCCTCTTCATTTGTTAGGTCTGGTGGGTTTTTATCTTGCTTCTTCATCTGCTGTGTGTTTTTCTGTCTTCTCATTTTGCTTTTCTTACTGTGTTTGGGGTTTCCTTTTTGCAGCTGCAGGTTCGTAGTTCCCGTTGTTTTTGGTGTCTGTCCCCAGTGGCTGAAGTTGGTTCAGTGTGTTGTGTAGGCTTCCTGGTGGAGGGGACTAGTGCCTGTGTCTGGTGGATAAGGCTGGATCTTGTCTTTCTGGTGGGCAGGCCCACGTCTGTTGGTGTGTTTTGGGATGTCTGTGGACTTATTATGATTTTAGGCAGCCTCTCTGATAATGGGTGGGGTTGTGTTCCTGTCTTGCTAGTTGTTTGGCATAGGGTGTCCAGCACTGTAGCCTGCTGGTCGTTGAGTGAAGCTGGGTGTTGGTGTTGAGATGGAGATCTCTGGGAGACTTTTGCTGTTTGATATTACATGGAGCTGGAAGGTCTCTTGTGGACCAGTGTCCTGAAGTTGGCTCTCCCACCTCAGAGGGACAGCAGTGACTCCTGGCTGCAGCACCAAGAGCCTTTCATTCACACGGCTCAGAATAAAAGGGATTTAATCCGCTGCTCATGAGGCTGCTGGGAAAATTTTCCCTTTCTCTTCTTTGTTCGCACAGCTCCTCGGGTTTAGCTTTGGATTTGGCCCCGCCTCTGTGTGTACGTCACCGGAGGGCGTCTATTCTTCGCTCAGACAGGACAGGGTTAAAGGAGCCGCTGATTCAGGGGCTCTGGCTCACTCAGGCCAGGGGAAGGGAGGGGTACGGAGTGCGGGGCGAGCCTGCGGCGGCAGAGGCCAGCGTGACGTTGCACTAGCCTGAGGCACGCCATGCGTTCTCCCAGGGAAGTTGTCCCTGGATCCCCGGACCCTGGCAGTGGCGGGCTGCACAGGCTCCCCGGAAGGAAGGTGTGGATAATGACCTGTGCTCGCACACAGGCTTCTTGGTGGTGGCAGCAGTGGCCTTAGCATCTCATACCCATCTCTGGGGTCCACTCTGATAGCCGCGGCTCGCGCCCGTCTCTGGAGCTCCTTTAAGCAGCGCTCTTAATTCCCTCCCCTCGCGCACCAGGAAACAAAGAGGGAAGAAAAAGTCTCTTGCCTCTTCGGCAGGTCCAGACATTTTCCCAGACTCCCTCCCGGCTAGCCGTGGTGCACTAACCCCTTCAGGCTGTGTTCACACCGCCAGTCCTCTCCCTGCGCTCCGACCGAAGCCCGAGCCTCAGCTCCCAGCCCCCACCCGCCCCGGCAGGGGAGCAGACAAGCTTCTCGGGCTGGTGAGTGCCGGTCGGCACCGATTCTCTGTGCGGGAATCTCTCCGCTTTGCCCTCCGCATCCCTGTTGCTGCGCTCTCCTCCACGGCTCCGAAGCTTTCCCACTCCACCACCCGCAGTCTCCTCCCATGAAGGGGCTTCCTAGTGTGTGGAAACCTTTCCTCCTTCACAGCTCCCTCCCACTGGTGCAGGTCCCGTCCGTATTCTTTGGTCTCTGTTTTTCCTTTCTTCTTCCCACCCAGGTACGTGGGGAGCTTCTTGCCTTTTGGGAGGTCTGAGGTCTTCTGCCAGCGTTCAGTGGGTGTTCTGTAGGAGTTGTTCCACGTGTAGATGTATTTCTGATGTATCTGTGGGGAGGAAGGTGGTCTCTGCGTCTTACTCTTCCGCCATCTTCCCCTTCTCCCCTAAGCTCTTTACTAAGTGTTTTTCATGCATTATCTCATTTAATGCTCACAACTGCTTTGTGAGTTTGATGTGACTATGATCCTGTTCTTGTTTTTGTTTTTGCTTTTTTCAGATGAGTAAACTGAGATTTTAAAAAGTTATCTTGACTCATGTCACACATCTAGTAAATGGCAGAGCCAATATTGAATTTAAGTTCAGTTCCATTTGACTCTGTGTCTATGTCTACATATTCGGACTTCCCCTAAACAATTAGTTGTACAGTTATTCACCATTCCCCCTCTTCCCCCAGCTCCTGGTAACTTCTACTTTCTGTCTCTATGAATTTGCCTATTCCAGGTACCTCATATAAATGAAATTGTGCAACATTTGTCTTTCTGTATCGGGCTTCTTTCACTTAGCATAATATTCTCAAGGTACATCCCTGTTGTAGCATGTATCAGAGTTCATTCCTTTTAAAGGCTGAATAATATTTCATTGTACGGATATACCACATTTTCTTTATCCATTTATCTGCCCATGGACATTTGGGATGTTACTACCTTTGGCTACTGTGAATAATTCTGCTATGAACAGTGGTGTACAAGTATCTGAGCCCCTGCTTGCAATTGTTCAGATTATATACGTAGAAGTTGAATTGCTGGATCATATGGTAAATCTATGTTTTAAATTTTGAGGAACCACCAAGCTGTTTTCCATAGTGACTGCACCATTTCACAACCCACTAACAATGCACAGGGTTCCAATTTCTCCACATCCTCACCTACTCACCAACACTTATTATTTTCCATTTTTAAAAAACAACAGCTATCTTAATGGGTATGTAATGGTATCTCACGGTGGGCTTTTTTTTTAGCACTCGTATTCATCTTTATTAGATGTATTGTTGAACAAATCCCTAGAACGTTAAAAAAGAGCAATCACATCCATTCCCAGAAGCAACACTCTTGTCAAACTAGCTTGCACAGAACATATATAGCCATCATTTTTATTGTGGTGTTTTTTTTAATTTTTGAATTTTATTTTATTTATTTTTTTATACAGCAGTTTCTTATTGGTTGTCAATTTTATACACATCAGTGTATACATGTCAATCCAAATCGCCCAATTCATCACACGACACCCCCACCCCCCCACGTCTTTCCCCCCTTGGTGTCCATACGTTTGTTCTCTACATCTGTGTCTCAATTTCTGCCCTGCAAACCAGTTCATCTGTACCATTTTTCTAGGTTCCACATATATGCGTTAATATACGATATTTGTTTTTCTCTTTCTGACTTACTTCACTCTGTATGACAGTCTCTAGATCCATCCACGTCTCAACAAATGACCCAATTTCGTTCCTTTTTATGGCTGAGTAATATTCCATTGTATATATGTACCATTTCTTCTTTATCCATCTGTCTGTCGATGGGATTTAGGTTGCTTCCATGACCTGGCTATTCTAAACAGTGCTGCAATGAACATTGGTGTGCATGTATCTTTTTTAATTATGGTTTTCTCTGAGTATATGCCCAGTAGCGAGATTGCTGGATCATATGGTAATTCTATTTTTTGTTTTTTAAGAAACCTCCATACTGTTCTCCATAGTGGCTGTATCAATTTACATTCCCACCAACAGTGCAAGAGGGTTCCGTTTTCTCCACACCCTCTCCAGCATTTGTTCTTTGTAGATTTTCTAATGATGCCCATTTTAACTGGTGTGAGGTGATACCTCATGGTAGTTTTGATTTACATTTCTATAATAATTAGTGATGTTGAGCAGCGTTTCATGTGCTTCTTGGCCATCTGTATGTCTTCTTTGGAGAAATGTCTATTTAGGTCTTCTGCCCATTTTTGGATTGGGTTGTTTTTTTTTTATATTGAGCTACATGAGCTGTTTATATATTTTGGAGATTAATCCTTTGTCCGTTGATTCGTTTGCAAATATTTTCTCCTATTCTGAGGGTTGTCTTTTTGTCTTGTTTATGGTTTCCTTTGTTGTGCAAAAGCTTTTAACTTTCATTAGGTCCCATTTCTTTATTTTTGTTTTTATTTCCATTATACTAGGAGGTGGATCAAAAAAGATCTTGCTGTGATTTATGTCAAAGAGTGTTCTTCCTATGTTTTCATCTAAGAGTTTTATAGTGCCTGGTCTTACATTTAGTTCTCTAATCCATTTTGTGTTTATTTTTGTGTATGGTGTTAGGGAGTGTTCTAATTTCATTCTTTTACATGTAGCTGTCCAGTTTTCCCAGTACCACTTACTGAAGGGACTGCCTTTTCTCCATTGTATACCCTTGCCTCCTTTGTCATAGATTAGTTGACCATAGGTGCGTGGGTTTAACTCTGGAATTTCTATCTTGTTCCATTGATCTGTGTTTCTGTTTCTGTGCCAGTACCATATTGTCTTGATTACTGGAGCTTTGTAGTATAGTCTGAAGTCAGGGAGTCTGATTCCTCCAGCTCCGTTTTTTCGCTAAAGACTGCTTTGGCTATTCGGGGTCTTTTTTGTCTCCATACAAATTTTAAGACTTTTTGTTCTAGTTCCATAAAAAGTGCCATTGGTAATTTGATAGGGATTGCATTGAATCTGTAAATTACTTTGGGTAGTATAGTCATTTTCACAATATTGATTCTTCCAGTCCAAGAACATGGTATATCTCTCCATCTGTTGGTATCATCTTTAATTTCCTTCATCAGTGTCTTATAGTATTCTGCATACAGGTCTTCTGTTTCCCTAGGTAGGTTTATTCTTAGGTATTTTATTCTTTTTGTTGCAGTGGTAAATGGGAGTGTTTCCTTAATTTCTCTTTCAGATTTTTCATCATTAGTGTATAGGAATGCAAGAGATTTCTGTGCATTAATTTTGTATCTTGCAATTTTACCAATTCATTGATTAGCTCTAGTAGTTTTCTGGTGGCATCTTTAGGATTCTCTATGTAGAGTATCATGTCATCTGCAAACTGTGACAGCTTTACTTCTTCTTTTCCAATTTGGATTCCTTTTATTTCTTTCTCTTCTCTGATTGCTGTGGCTAAAACTTCCAAAACTATGTTGAATAATAGTGGTGAGAGTGGGCAACCTTGTCTTGTTCCTGATCTTAGAGGAAATGCTTTCAGTGTTTCACCATTGAGAATGATGTTTGCTTTGGGTTTTTCGTATATGGCCTTTATTATGTTGAGGTAGTTTCCCTCTATGCCCACTTTCTGGAGAATTTTTATCATAAATGGGTGTTGAATTTTGTCAAAAGCTTTTTCTGCATCTATTGAGATGATCATATGGTTTTTCTCCTTCAATTTGTTAATATGGTATATCACATTGATTGATTTTCATATATTGAAGAATCCTTGCATCCCTGGAATAATCCCACTTGATCGTGGCGTATGATCCTTTTAATGTGTTGTTGGATTCTGTTTGCTAGTACTTTGTTGAGGATTTTTGCATCTATATTCATCAGTGATATTGGTCTGTAATTTTCTTCTTTTATGGTATCTTTGTTGGGTTTTGGTATCAGGGTGATGGTGGCCTCATAGAATGAGATTGGCAGTGTTCCTTCCTCTGCAATTTTTTGGAAGAGTTTGAGAAGGATGGGTGTTAGCTCTTCTCTAAATGTTTGATAGAATTCACCTGTGAAACCATCTGGTCCTGGACTTTTGTTTGTTGGAAGATTTTTAATCACAGTTTCAATTTCATTACTTGTGATTGGTCTGTTCATATTTTCTGTTTCTTCCTGGTTCAGTCTTGGAAGGTTATACCTTTCTAAGGATTTGTCCATTTCTTCCAGGTTTTCCATTTTATTGGTATAGAGTTGCTTGTATTAGTCTCTTAGGATGCTTTGTATTTTTGCAGTGTCTGTTGTAACTTCTTTTTCATTTCTAATTTTATTGATTTGAGCCCTCTCCCTGTTTTCCTTGATGAGTCTGGCTAATGGTTTATCAATTTTGTTTATCTTCTCAAAGAACCAGCTTTTAGTTTTACTGATCTTTGCTATTGTTTTCTTTGTTTCTATTTCATTTATTTCTGCTCTGATCTTTATGATTTCTTTCTTTCTGCTAACTTTGAGTTTTGTTTGTTCTTCTTTCTCTAGTTCCTTTAGGTGCGAGGTTAGATTGTTTATTTGAGATTTTTCTTGTTTCTTGAGGTAGGCTTGTATAGCTATAAATTTCCTTCTTAGAACTGCTTTTGCTGCATCCCATAGGTTTTGGATAGTCGTGTTTTCATTGTCCTTTGTCTCTAGGTATTTTTTGAGTTCCTCTTTGATTTCTTCAATGATCTCTTGGTTATTTAGTAACGTATTGTTTAGCCTCCATGTGTTTGTGTTTTTTACATTTTTTTCCCTGTAATTCATTTCTAGTCTCATAGCATTGTGGTCAGAAAAGATGCTTGATATGATTTCAATTTTCTTAAATTTACTGAGGCTTGATTAGTGACCCAAGATGTGATCTATCCTGGAGAACGTTCTGTGCGCACTTGAGAGGAAAGTGTATTCTGCTGGTTTTGGATGGAATGTCCTATAAATATCAATTAAATCTCTCTGGTCTATTGTGTCATTTAAATCTTCTGTTTCCTTATTTATTTTCATTTTGGTTGATCTGTCCATTGGTGTAAGTGAGGTGTTAAAGTCCCCCACTATTATTGTGTTACTGTCGATTTCCTCTTTTATAGCTCTTAGCAGTTGCCTTATGTATTGAGGTGCTCCTATGTTGGGTGCATATATATTTATAATTGTTATATCTTCTTCTTGGATTGATCCCTTGATCATTATGTAGTGTCCTTCCTTGTCTCTTGTAACATTCTTTATTTTAAAGCCTATTTTATCTGATATGAGAATTGCTACTCCAGCTTTCTTTTGATTTCCATTTGCATGGAATATCTTTTTCCATCCGCTCACTTTCAGTCTGTATGTGTCCCTAGGTCTGAAGTGGGTCTCTTGTAGACAGCATATATATGGGTCTTGTTTTTGTATCCATTCAGTGAGCCTGTGTCTTTTGGCTGGAGCATTTAATCCATTCACGTTTAAGGTAATTATCGATATGTATGTTCCTTTGACCATTTTCTTAATTGTTTTGGGTTTGTTTTTGTAGGTCACTTTCTTCTCTTGTGTTTCCCACTTAGAGAAGTTCCTTTAGCATTTGTTGTACATCTGGTTTCGTGGTGCTGAATTCCCTTAGCTTTTGCTTGTCTGTAAAGCTTTTGATTTCTCCATCGAATCTGAATGAGATCCTTGCCATGTAGAGTAATCTTGGTTGTAGTTTCTTTCCTTTCATCACTTTAAGTATATCATGCCACTCCCTTCTGGCTTGTAGAGTTTCTGCTGAGAAATCAGCTCTTAACCTTATTGGAGTTCCCTTGTATGTTTTTTGTCATTTTTCCCTTGCTGCTTTCAGTAATTTTTCTTTGTCTTAATTTTTGTCAATTTGATTACTATGTGTTTCGGCATGTTTCTCCTTGCGTTTATCCTGTATGGGACTTGCTGCGCTTCCTGGACTGAGTGGCTATTTCCTTTCCATGTTAGGGAAGTTTTTGACTATAATCTCTTCAAATATTTTCTTGGATCCTTTCTCTCTCTCTTCTCCTTCTGGGACCCATATAATGCGAATGTTCTTGCATTTAATGTTGTCCCAGAGGTCTCTTAGGCAGTCTTCATTTCTTTCCATTCTTTTTTCTTTATTCTGTTCCGCAGCATTGAATTCCACCATTCTGTCTTCCAGGTCACTTATCCATTCTTCTGTCTCAGTTATTCTGCTATTGATTCCTTCTAGTGTATTTTTCATTTCAGTTATTGTATTGTTCATCTGTTTTTTTGTTCTTTAATTCTTCTAGGTCTTTGTTAAACATTTCTTGCATCTTCTCGATCTTTGCTTCCATTCTTTTTCTGAGGTCCTGGATCATCCTCACTATCATTATTCTGAATTCTCTTTCTGGAAGGTTACCTATCTCCACTTCATTTAGTTGTTTTTCTGGGGTTTTATCTTGTTCCTTCATCTGGTACATAGCTCTCTGCCTTTTCATATTGTCTGTCTTTCTGTGAATGTGGATTTTGTTCCACAGGCTGCAGGATTGTATTTCTTGCTTCTGTTGTCTGCCCTCTGGTGGATGAGGCTATCTAATAGGCTTGTGCAAGTTTCCTGATCGGAGGGACTGGCAGTGGTTAGAGCTGACTGTTGCTCTTCTGGGCAGAGCTCAGTAGAACTTTAATCCCCTTGACTGCTGATGGGTGGGGCTGGGTTCCCTGCCTCTTGGTTTTTTGGCCTGAGGCAACCCAACACTGGAGCCTACCTGGGCTCTTTGGTGGGGCTAGTGGCAGACTCTGGGAGGGCTCACGACAAGGAGTACTTCCCAGAACTTCTGCTGCCAGTGTCCTTGTCCCCGCCATGAGCCACAGCCACCCCCTGCCTCTGTGGGACACCCTCCAACACTAGCTGGTAGGTCTGGTTCAGTTTCCCCTGGGGTCACTGCTCCTTCCCCTGGGTCGTGATTCACACATTACTTTGTGTGTGCCCTCCAAGAGTGGAGTCTCTGTTTCCCCATGTCCTGTCAAAGTCCTGCAATCAAATTCCACTAGGCTTCAAAGTCTGATTCTCTAGGAATTCCTCCTCTTGTTGCCGGACCCCCGGACCCCAGGTTGGGAAACCTGATGTGAGGCTCAGAACCTTCACTCCAGTGGGTGGACTTCTGTGGTATAAGTGTTCTCCAGTCTGTGAGTCACCCACCCAGCAGTTATGGGATTTGATTTTACTGTGATTGTGCCCCTCCTACTGTCTCATTGTAGCTTCTTTGTCTTTGGATGTGGGTATCTTTTTTGGTGAGTTCCAGTGTCTTCCTGTCGATGATTGTCCAGCAGCTAGTTATGATTCTGGTGTTCTCACAAGAGGGAGTGAGAGCACGTCCTTCTACTCTGCCATCTTGGTTCAGGGCTGATATCACCTTCATTGTGGTTTTGATTTGCACTTCGCTAGTGATGTTTGATTTCCCTAGTAATATTGAGCATCTTTGCATGTGATAATTGGTCATTTGTATATCTTCTTTGGAGAAATGTCCATTCAAGTCCTTTGCCCATTTTTAAAATTGAGTTGGTTGGTTTTTATCTTTTACTGTTGTTTAGTTGTAGGCATTCTTTATATATTCTAGAAACTAACAACTTATCAGATATATGCTTTGAAAATATTTTCTCCTATTCTGTGGATTACTAATTCATAATCACGATAGTATACTTTGATGCACAAAATTTTTGATTGTTATGGCATCTAATGCATTTTTCCTTTTGTTCCCTGTACCTTTGGTGTTATATCCAAGAAACTGTTGCCAAAACCGCTATCATGAAGATTTCCCCTATGTTTTTTTCTAAGAGTTATATAGTTTGGGGTCTTATATTTAGGTCTTTGATCCATTTTGAGCTAATTTTTGTATATGGTGTAAAGTAAGGGTCCTACTTTATTCTTTTGTATGTGGACGTCTTATCCAGTTTTCCCAAAACCATTTGTTGAAAAGATTATCCTTTCCCCTATTGAATGGTCTTGGCACCCATGTGGAAAATCAACTGACCATATCAATTAATCTATGACAAAGGAGGCAAGAAAATACAGTGGAGAAAAGATAGTCTTTTCAATAAGTGGTGCTGGGAAAACTGGACAGCTGCATGTAAAAAAATGAAATTAGAACATTCTCTAACACCATATACAAAAATAAACTCAAAATGGATTAAAACTGGGGCTTCCCTGGTGGCGCAGTGGTTGAGAGTCCGCCTGCTGGTGCAGGGGACACGGGTTCATGCCCCGGTCCGGAAAGATCCCACATGCCGCAGAGCGGCTGGGCCTGTGAGCCATGGCTGCTGAGCCTGCGCGTCTGGAGCCTGTGCTCCGCAACGGGAGAGGCCACAACAGTGAGAGGCCCGCGTACTGCAAAAAAAAAAAAAAAGGATTAAAACTTAAATGTAACACTGGATACTATAAAACTCCTAGAGGAAATCATAGAACACCCTTTGACATAAATCATAGCAATATTTTTTTGGATCGTTTCCTAAAGTAATGGAAGCAAAACCAAAAATAAACAAATGGGACCTAATTTAAACTTATAAGCTTTTGCACAGCAAAGGAAATCATAAACAAAATGAAAAGGCAACCTATGGAATGGAGAAAATATTCGCAAATGATGCGACTAACAAGGGATTAATTTCCAAAATATACAAGTAGCTTATACAGCTCAATATCAAAAAAACAAACAACCCAATCAAAAAATGAGCAGAATACCTAAATAGACATTTCTCCAAAGAAGACATCCAGATGTCCAAGAAGCAGATGAATAGATGCTCAACATCGCTAATTATTAGGGAAATACAAATCAAAACTACGATGAGGTACTACCTCATGCTGGCCAGAATGGCCATCAAAAAGTACAAATAGTAAATGCTGAAGAGGGTGTGGAGAAATGGGAACCCTCTTGTACTGTTGGTGGGAATGTAAGTTGGTGCAGTCACTATGGAGAACAGTATGGAGGTTCCTTTAAAAACTAAAAGTAGAGTTACCATATGATCCAGCAATCCCATTCCTGGATTTATATCTGGAAAAGACAAAAACTCTAATTTGAAAAGATACATGCACCCCTATGTTCATAGCAGCACTATTATAATAGCCAAGACATGGAAGCAACCTAAATGTCCACTGACTGATGAATAGATAAAGAAGATGTGAGAATATATATATATATATGTATAAAATGGAATATTATATATATAATGGAATGTTACTCAGCCATAAAAAAGAATGAAATAGTGCCATTTGCAGCAACATGGATGGACCTAGAGATTATCATACTAAGTGAAGTCAGAGAAAGATAAATATCTTGATATCACTTATATATGGACTCTAAAAAAAATACAAAGGAATGTATTTACAAAACAGAAATAGACTGACACACATAGAAAGCAAATTTATAGTTACCAAAGGGCAAAGGGAGGGGGACTGATAAATTAGGAATCTGGGATTAACAGATACACCCTACTGTATGGAAAATAAATAAACAACAAGAAGCTACTGTATAACACAGGGAACTATATTCAATATCTTGTAATAACCTATAATGGAAAAGAATCTGAAAAAGAATATATATATATAGCATAATACCCTCAAGGTCCATCCATGTTGTCACAAATGGCAGGATTTCAATTTTTTTATGAATGAATAGTATTCCATTGTACATATATATAACATCTTCCTTATCCACTCATACATTGGTGGACACTTAAGTTGTTTCCATATCTTGGATACTGTAAATAATGCTACAATGAACATGGGGGTGCATATATCTTTTTGAATTCGTGTTTTTGTCCTATTTAGAAAATACCCAGAAGTGGAATAGCTGGGTCATATGGTAGTTGTGTTGGTATTTTCTTATATTTTCTATTTCTTTGTTGAGGGTCTTACTGTGTTTCTCCATTCTTTTCCCGAATTTGGTGAGCATCTTTATGTCCATTACTTTGAACTCTTTATCAGGTATATTGTTTATCTCCATTTTGTTTAGTGCTTTTTCTGAGGTTTTGTCATGTTCTTTTGATTGGAACAATCTGTTTCCTCTTTTGCTTAACTCTCTGCATTTGTTTCTATGTATTAGGTAAATCAGTTACCTCTCCCAGTCTTGAAGGAATGGCCTTATGTAGGAGATGTCTGTGGGGTTTGGAAGTGCAATCCCACCTAGCCACCAGAGCCAGGCACTCAAGGAATGTCCCCTGTGTGGGTTGCTTGCACCCTCCTGTTGTGCCAGGGCTATGGCTGCACATGACCCCTTCAAGAGTGGGTTTTTCTGTTCCCTGTAGTTCTACAGTTTTCCTGGACTATTACTCATTGGTTTTCAAAGCCAGGTGTTTGAGGGTCTTTTATTTTCTGTGAAGGATCTAAGAATTGGGTGCCTGATGTGGAGCTTAAATCCCTTACTCCTCAGGAAAAATAAAGTGTTTCTGCCATTTTGCTATTTGTTTTCTATGTGTCTTATAGTGTTTTCGTCCCTCATTTCCCTTTGTGTTTAGTTGATTTTATGTAGTGACACATTTAGGTTCCCTTCTCATTTCCTTTTGTGTACATTCTATAGATATTTTCTTAGTGGTTACCATGGGGAAGACATTTAATATCCTATAGTTATAACAGTCTATTGGGTTGGCCAAAAAGTGCCTTCAGTTTTTAAGTAAAACTAAAAGACACATTTTTCATTTTCGCCAAGAACTTTATTGAACAATGTATTCACCCTTTTGTTCCACTACATTCTGCCATTTTTCAGGCAACTTCATAATTCCATCTTCCCAAAACTTTTAATTTTTTTTTAGCAAAGAACTCTTCCGGGTGCCTTTTACAGTCTTCCAAGGAATTGAAATCTTTTCCATTAAGAGAGTTTTGTAAAGACTTAAACAAATGGAAATCTGAAGGTGCAATGTCTGGTGAATACGGCAGATGAATCAGAACTTCCCAGCCAGGCTGTAACAGTTTTTTCCTGGTCATCAAAGAAACAAGCGGTCTTGCATTATCCTGATGGACAATTATGCGTTTTCTGTTGACTAATTCTGGACGCTTTTTGTCGAGTGCTGCTTTCAGTTGGTCTAATTGGGAGCTGTACTTGTTGGAATTAATTGTTTGTTTGGTTTTCTGGAAGGAGCTCATAATAGAGGACTCCCTTCCAATCTGCCATATACACAACATCACCTTCTTTGGATGAAGACTGGCCTTTGGGGTGGTTGGTGGTGGTTCATTTCACTTGCCCCACGATTTCTTCCATTTCACATTATTGTACAGTATCCACTTTTCATTGCCCATCACAATTTGTTTTAAAAACGGAACTTTTCAGTAAAAAAAGAACTTTTCAGTAAAAAAAGTAAAACGGAACTTATGTTTCAGTAGAGAATCGCATGTGGAAATATAGTCAAGATTCTTTTCACTTAACTTATGTGGAACCCAAACATCAAAGCTATTGACAAAACCAAGCTGGTGCAAATGATTTTCAGTGCTTGATTTGGATATTTTGAGTATGTTGGCTATCTCCCACGTGGTATAACATTGATTATTCTCAATTAATGTCTTGATTTGATCTCTATCAACTTCAACTGGTCTACCCGACCATGGAGCATCATCCAGCAAGAAATCTCCAGCACAAAACTTCACAAACCACTTTTGACACGTTTAATCAGTTACGGCACCTTCTCCATATACTGCACAAATCGTTTTTTGAGTTTCAATTGCATTTTTACCTTTCTTGAAATAATAAAGCATAACATGCTGAGAATGTTGCTTTTTTCCTTCCATCTTCAATATTAAAATGGCTACACAAAAATTCACCAATTTTGATAAGTCTTTTTTCAAATGCATGCTGATATGACAGCTGTCACATACAATCTAGCAAAATTGTTTCTAACGAAGTTAAGGACAACTAAGTGCCACTAGAGCCATCTAACAGAATAAAACCAAATGAAAACTTTGGCCAACCCAATAATTTGAATTGATATCAATAATTTAAATGGCATACAATAACCCTATGCCTGTGTAGCCCTTTCCCCCACTCTTTATGTTATTAATGTCACAAATTACACCTTTATATATTGTGTGTCCAATAACATAGATTTATAATTATTTTTAGGTATTTGTCTTTTAAATACTGTAGGAAAAGAAAAGAGGAGTTACAAACAAAAAATGCAGTAATACTGGCCTATACATTTACCTATGTAGCTATCTTTGTGTTGTTCATTATTTCTTCATACGGCTTTGAGTTATTGTCTAGTGTCCTTTCATTTCAGCCTGAAGGACCTCCTTTAACATTTCTTGCAGGGCAGGTCTACTAGTAACAAACTCCCTCAGTTTTTGTTTATCTGGGAATATCTTAATTTCTACTTTGTTTTTGAAGCATAGTTTTGCCACATATAGGATTCTTGCTTGACAGTTTTTTTCTTTCAGCACTTTGAATATGTGACCCCATTGTCTTCTGGCCTCCATGGCTTCTGAAGAGAAATAGGCTGTTAATCTTATTGAGGCTCTCGTGTACATGATGAGTCACTTCTTCATTATTTCAAAATTCTCTCTTTGGCTTTGTATTTTGACCATTTGACTATAATGTGTCTCAGTGTGGATCTCTTGAATTTACACTGCTTGGAGGTTGTTAGCTTCTTCGTGTATACATAGGTTCATGTCTTTCATCAAATTTGGGAAGTTATCAGTTATTATTTCTTTAAATATTTTTTATTCCCTTTTCTCTCTCTTCCATCCCTCCAGGAATCCCATTTGCATATGTTAGTATGATTGATAGTGTCTTATCAGTCTCTTAGGCTCTATTAATTTTTCTTTATTCCTTTTTCTTCCTGCTCCTCAGACCAGATAATATGGATTAATCTATCTTCAAGTTCATTGATTCTTTCTTCTCCTTGCTCAAACCTTGCTCAAAACTCTCTCCTCTAGTGAATTTTTTATTTCAGTTATTATACTTTTCAACCCCAGAATTTCTTTTTCATTCCTTTTTATAATTTATATCTCTTTATTGATATTCTCTGCTTGGTGTGATATTGTTCTACTCTCCTTTAGTTCTTTGTTCTTGGTTTCCTTTAGCTCTTTGGGCATATTTAAGACAGTTGATTTAAACTCTTTGTCTAGTAAAAACAATGTCTCAGCTTCTTTAGGGACAGTTTCTATTAATTTCTTTTTTTCCTGTGAATGTGCCATTCTTACTCCTTTCTTTGGCTTCCTTTAATTTTTGTTGAAAACTGGATATTTTGAATGTTATAATATGGCAACTTTTGAAATACGATTGTTCCTCTTCCTCAGGGTGTGTTTTGCTTCCTATTGTGGACTGTATTTGTTTAATAACTTTTCTAAACTATTTTTATAAAATCTCTACAGTAGTTCCCCCTTATTCTCAGTTTCACTTTCCATGGTTTCAGTTACCCACAGTCAACCATGGTCTGAAAATATTAAATGGAAAATTCCAGAAATAAATAATTCGTAGGTTTTAAATTGTGTACTGTTCTGAGTAGCATGATGAAATCTCATTGTTCCACTCTGTCCCACTTGAGACATGAATCATCCCTTTGTCCAGCATATCCTGCCTGTTAGTCACTTAGTGGCCATCTTGGTTATTAGATCAACTGTCACAGTATTGCAGTGCTTGTGTTCAAATAACCCTTATTTTACTTAATAATGGCCCCAAAGCATAAGAGTAGTGATGCTAGCAATTCACATATGCCAAAGAGAAGCTTTAAAGTGCTTCCTTTAAATGAAAAGGTGAAAGTTCTTGACTTAATAAGGGAAGAAAAAAATTGTTTGCTGAGGTTGCTAAGATCTACAGTAAGAAAGAATCTTCTATCTGTGAAATCAGGAAGAAGGAAAAAGAAATTCATGATAGTTTTCCTGTTGCACCTCAAACTACAAGAGTTATGGCCACAGTGCATGATAAGTGTTTGGTTAGGATGGAAAAGGCATTAAGTTTGTACAATATGATATTTTGAGAGGGAGAGTGAAAGAGAGAGACCACATTCACATTACTTTTATTACAGTATACTGTTATAATTGTTCAGTGTTATTGTTATTACTATTGTTAGTCTCTCACTGTGCCTAATTTATAAATTAAACTTTATCATAAGTATGTATGTATAGGAAAAAACACAGTATTCATATATATAGAATTTGGTACTATCTTCAGTTTCAGGTATCCACTGGAGGTCTTGGAACGTATCCCTCATAGATAAGGGGAGACTACTGTATTGTGTAATGTGGCCAGTTAGGTTTGTATTCCATTAGATTAGTGGTCAACTAGTATTTTGATGGAATTTTCTTAAATGCTTAGAGCCAAGAAAAGAAATACAGAAAGGAAAAAAGAGAAAGAGAAAAGTACTCTCCCAATGTTTGTAGATTGCCTCTGCGTTGGGGGACTCTGTAAACGCTTAGCCAGTTCCTTTACAACTCTGCCTTAACCTTCAGTTCCTGCTTGGACAAATCCTGAAGATCAGGCAGAGGTGAAAGCTTAAATCTTCTCAGGCCTTTTCTGAACATGTGTCTAGCTCTTGGCATGCATGTAGCTTTCTCAATTCCCTGGTATACATGAGAGCTGTTGGAAGGCTTCCTTTCCCAACTCCCTTTTTCCAGGGCTTTTCAGGCTGTCTATTTCTTGTCTCTACTGTTATCCCTTCCCCCAGGCTGCTCCAGACAATACTTTTGCTTTTAAATGCTTTTGGCAAAAGCCACTGAGGAAGCCCTGAGATTGCTCTAATTCAGATGAAATAAAGGCAGGCCCTTATACCAGTCCTTGAGGGAGCCACTAGTCAGTTTGAAAGAAACAATCACAATCCTTGGGAACAAGGTCTGTATTGCTCACTCTGGCAATATCAACCTGTGCCAGGAGTGCAGGATGTCATCTTCATGGCTGCCACTGACCTGGGGAGTGAGGAGTTGGTAGGTAGGTGATTAAAAACACCACAGCACTCTTTTACTGCAGTGTAGCCAATTTTTTCCTCATTAAACTTTCCACTGCTTGTATTTTTTAAATTAGATTCCAGAATTCTGAAAAACTTGACAGTTTTTGACCACTTATTAGTTGTTTTCATGGAGATGGAACCCTGGAGTTCCCTACTCTGCCATTTTTGGTGATGTCACTCAACAAGTATAGTTGCTATAAACTTTTGATTTGTTTCCAGAGTTCTTATAAAGTTGATTTTGACAGTGTTTTCTTCATGGATCACAGCCAGGTTTAGAATAAGCCAACAAGCATTCAGGGTTTCTCTTTTTCCCAGATATTTTCAGTAAAACCTCATTTCCGCCCATAATTACATGCACACTCACATACACAGTTACATAAGCATAGATACATATTTACTTACTTTTATATAATAAAAAATTATCTCAAGAGTATATTTCTGTCTCTGCCCTACATTCACATCCATTTCTGTGTGGCTAAGCAAAAGCAAATTTAACTTCAGCTCCTGTTGCCTTGGCCTAGAGTTACAGTTGAGTCTCACTTCTCAAGGCCTGCACTATAAGGAAGCAACTTCTTTTAAGGAAGGGAGGGAGGAAGTAAAAGAGAGATCTGTCCCAGTCTTTGCAGATGGGCTCTATGTTGGGGATGAAGCAACTTCGCTAGGAAAATTATCCAAATGATGGTGGCATCCTGGGAACAAATAACGTAAGGAGATGAGGATAAAGTTGATGTCAGATTCCAGAAATTGAGGCTGTCTGTGAGCTTTTCAATAAAATCCTGCCTTTTCGGTCTTCTGTTCTGGCAGAAGCACAGTTTTCTTAATCACAGTAAAATATAAATCAAATGCTTATCTGCTGCTCATTTCTCTGGAAACATGATGCATTTGCTCCTTATTTACCAGTCATTTGTGCACATTTACTGATACTTTAGTGGGTCATAACGTATTAGAAACTATCAACTTAAAAAAAAAAACTATCAGGGGCTTCCCTGGTGGCGCAGTGGTTGAGAGTCCGCCTGCCGATGCAGGGGACACGGATTCGTGCCCTGGTCTGGGAGGATCCCACATGCCGCAGAGCGGCTGGGCCCGTGAGCCATGGCCGCTGAGCCTGCGCGTCCGGACCCTGTGCTCCACAACGGGAGAGGCCACAACAGTGAGCGGCCCGCGTATCGCAACAAAAAACAAAAAACTATCAAACTTGGCTCACTGGAATAATGATAAAAATTACTAGGGCATCAGTAAGAACTGTCTTGTTTTATAGCTGCTGTGGGATTTATTTAGTCATGAGAAAAGGTAGTGCTGAACTGGAATTTGGTAGAAGTTCAGAGTTTATACAGCACAGTGGATGTATAAGAGCGTTTGATTCTTTATGTGGGCTGGACTTAACTTTAAGAAGTGTAGTATATGTAAAAATTAGTACAGATATGCCAAGTTTGGTTTATACATACTCATGTTCCCTCATGTAACCATGAACTTTGTGTCTCCTTTGAAGTGGGAGTCAGAGAAGCTGCCAATTCTGTAGCCTGTGTCTTTGCCCTAGCAACCCTTGGGTGCATTGAAGGTATTAGGTAGGCAGAATGAAGGTGCTTTATCTGGGATGTCCATTAGTATCATCCTAATTTTTACTCTATCTTTCTCATTTTTAATTGTTATACTCCCCAATTAGTTCTGATAGTATTTTACTTCTGCCAAAGATGGTCTTTTATTTCACTTGTCTCTTTATTTGGTAGAAGTTTTAATTTTTAGAGTATTTAGAAGATACTATATATTTCAGTGAATATTTGCCTGTATATAAAGCACACCAACTGTAACTTTGCTTAAATTGTTACTTCTGCAATCATTTTCTTTAGTTTAATTTATCTGTCTTACATGCCCCTTGCTGCCTCTTTACTTTGTTCCTGGGAACTGCCCACTAGATTTAAATTAATCAGCCAGTTTTTATTCCTGTTGATACACTAGAAAAAAATCTATGTGGTAAAAGGAATAGTAATCAACTTGGTCATTTTTACCATTTTTCCAAGAACTGCCTAGTCTAAGTCTAGAGAAGGAATTTTAGGTTTATTTACCTTTTATCTGTTTTCCCCTAGTCCAATTCTATCTTCTTACCTTTTGAATAGGTAATTGAATATGCATGTGAAGATGGGCTGCATCCTAGGTGATCTGAGCTCTACAGAAATGGTGATCTATGCCCAACAGGGCGAGCATAGTTCTACCTTGTCACGGCAGAGAAACAGAAAGATCTAGGTACTCTTGAAGAAAATAGAGCTACTGTAGAGCACAGGGAACTCTGCTCAATATTCTGTAATAACCTAAATGGGAAAACAATCTGAAAAAGAATGGATATATGTACATGTATAACTGAATCACTTTTCTGTACACCTGAAACTAACACAACATTGTTAATCAACTATACTCCAATATAAAATAAAAATTTTAAAAAGAAATAACATAATTTCTAGTTAAAATCACATTAAATTTTTATTTTAAAATCATTTAATAACAAATTAGACTATGACTAAATATGGGTTATTCCAGGAATGAGAGTGGTTAGACATAAGAAAATCTATCATCATAATCCATTATACCACTAAGTTAAAGGAAAAAGCCCTATGATCACATAAATAAATAGTAAAAGTAATTTGACAAAATTCAGCAGGAATTCCTAATAAAAACTCTAAGTAAAATAAGAATAGAAAAAAGCCCTAAATATAACAGCCTGTTTACCAAAAACCAAGACAAAGAGTATCCTAAGTAGCTAAAGTTAAAACCATTTTGATTAAAAGCAGGGACTATAAAGACATACCTACTATTGTTATTATTTAACATTATTTTAGATAATATAGACCTGTGCTGTTTGATATGGTAGCTACTAGTCACGTGTAGTTATTTACATTTAAGTTAATTAAGATTAAATAAAAACTTAAATGTAGTTAATCTTAAGTGTTCTCACACACACACAAAAATAATAACTATGTGAAGTGAGGGATATGTTAATTAGTTTAATTGTGGTAATAATTTAACAATATATAGGTATATCAAAACATCACGTTGTACACCTTAAATATATACAATTTTTATTTGTCAAGTATATATACCTCAATAAAGCTGGAAAAAAACTTTTCAAGAACCTATAAAATACTTTGGAATATATTTAGCCAGAAAGTCACAGGAGCTATATGAAGAAACCTATAAAATTTCATTATAAATATTTTATAAATATAAGACAATCTCGTGAGCTAATGAAAAGGCACATGCAGTGTTCTTGAATGGGGAGACCTAATGGGAAAATGTCAGTTATCCCAGAATTAATATATAAATGTAAAGCAATTCCAAATAGAATCCCAACAAGATTTTTTAGGGAGAATTGGATAAAATGAGTCGTCAAGAAAAGTCTGAAAAATAAGAACACTGAAGGAGGATTTGTCTTGCTAGGTATTAGGAAATGCTATTAAGCCATTGTGATCAAATCAACATAATATTAATATAAGATTAGACAAAAAGATCAGTGTAACAGAAAAGTAAATCCAAAATGAGACACCAGGATATGTGAAAAGTTAATGTATGACCAAGACAATAGTTCAGTTCAGTGGGAAAAGTATAGATTATTTGATAATTGATACTGGCACAATTGGCTATCCATTTGGAAGAAAATAAAAATGTATTCTTATCTTATACATTTTTGAAAAATAAATTCCAGATAGTTTAATACTTAATATAAAAGTAAAATGGTAAACATGGAAAGTCTGGTAGACTGTGAGTACAGTGCAGGGGCAGAAGAAATCTTTCTAATAAAGGCTATATATCTGGAAGTTATATAAAAGAAGAGATAGATGTATTCAACTATAAAAACATTAAAAGTATATTTTTAGAAAGAGAAAAATAAATCAGTTCATCCTGATATTTTCAGCTCAAAATTGAAATTATAGAATTTGTTCTCAACTACTTTGATTTTATATTTGTGTCCCTTTTCTCATGCTGAAATCTCAGTTGCTAATGACATTAACATAATTATTTATTTACTCTATTCTACAATACATATCTTATAGTTTTAAAATAACAATTCCAGTACTATTGCTAACAAATACGGTTATTGAAAGTAATTTGATTTCTTTGTGATTTTTTTTCTCTTTTGGGTCTATCCCACCAGTTGAGTCAAATTACTGTGCCTTAAAGAAACGTGGAATAATTCTGTGTTGCTCTGCCAACAACTGATATATATGTAATTTGTTGTATTTATTTTGTTTTCAAATGTTAGGGAGTTTTTTGTTTAATTTTTATTATAATTGTGAAAAACATTTACATGATTCCAAAGTCAAAACTAGTGACACATTCAGAGAAGTCTATCTTTCATTCCTGACCCCCAATAGACTGTTCCTTCTTCTTCTTAGAGGTAACAATCTTTATTAGCTCTTAGTTTATACTTCCATTGTTTATTTTTGAAAACATAAACAAGCATGTATATGTTCTTATTTTCCCACTTTCTTTCATAATACTGTTGTGCGCCTTGCTTTTTCACTTAATGGAGATCACTCCATAGCAGTATATAGAAACTTTCTAATTTCTTTTAACAGCTGCATGGTATTCCATTGTTCCAGTGTGCCATATTTTACCCAGCAAATCTCCTATGATGGACATTTGGGTGGTTTAGGAGCGGCAAAAATTTATTGCTGGTGGATATGGGGGAAAAAGAATATTGTGAAATAATAGAAAAATATATATATTGGTCTCTGTTCCCAGTTCCTGGCACAGAGCTCCTGAAACCCTTGTAAATTTCCTAAGTGATAAGAGTACCAGTAGCATCTTTTGTTCTAATATTTGGTCTTTGCCCCTGGTTGCTGACACAGAGCTCCTAAATCCCCTGTAATTTCCTGGGCAATAGGAATGTCTTTTGTTCTAATGAGGCAACTCTTAGTGGGCTCCTGAATATCTTCAGGATGGGAACTCATCACCAGAAAGACCAAACCATGATTAGAAGTTTGGGAGGGTGCCGCATCCCAAATCCATGAGGACAGAAGTCCCTGGGCTCAGTGCCCTTCTGGACCTCGCCCTATGTATCTCTTCATCTGGCTGTACATTCATATCCTTTATTATATCCTTTATCATAAACTGGTAAACATAAAGTTATCGATATTAAACCCAAGGAGGGGTCATCAGAACCCCGATTTTTAGCTGGTCAGTGAGAAGTACAGGTGACAAGCTGGGACTTTCAACTTGTGTCTGAAGTAGGGGGAGTCTTGTGGGACTGAACCCTTAATTTGTGAGATCTGACGCTAAGTAGATAGCGTTAGGACTGAATTGAATTGTAGGACACCCATCTGGTGTCAGAGAATTGCTTGATGTGTGGAAAAACCACACATCTGGTGTCAGAGATATTGTGTGGTAGTAGTGTGAGAGTAAAGGAGAAACACAGGAGAAAGAGTGCTTTTTCCCATACAGGTGTTCTTACACATTGATGGTAGAAATATTTAGTATTATAGTCATGGTAAACAATCTGGAAATATCTACTGATGTATATAATATGACTCCATTTTAAAAAAATCAGTGACTGCTGCATAGCACAGGGAGATCAGCTCCATGCCTTGTGACCACCTAGAAGGGTAGGATAGGGAGGGTGGGAGAGAGGCTCAAGAGGAAGGGGATATGGGGATATACGTATACATATAGCTGATTCACTTTGTTATACAGCAGCAACTAACACAACATAGTAAAGCAATTATACTCCAATCAAGATGTTAAAAATAAATAAAAGTACACAAAAAATCAATGAGCAAAAAACATATTTACCTATCTATCGTCTATCATCTATCTACCTATCTATCTATCTATCTATCTATCTATCTATCTATCTATCTATCTAGCTATCATCTATCATCTATCTATATCTATCTGTATAGATTTCTCTAAGTATGGGGAAAACGGAAAGGTACATATTAGGTTATTAACATGTGTGGCAGGGGTAGAAGTGGAGAAGAGTTGGGGTAGCCAAGCAAAAAACAAAAGAAAAAAAAGGCTGTGATTAATAAATAAAGCATGTGTATAATTCACATTTATGCATTTAGGTAAAATTGTGTGGATATACATAAAAATATCTTTTTAATTATTTAGAAAATATAATGGAGGAAAAAAGATCCCATTTAATATAGCAGTATAAAATTTTAGATTGCCTAGGAATGAAATGTATGTAAGGGCCTATATGAAAACAACTTTGAATCTTTGATAAGAAACATGCAAGAAGACTTGAAAGAGGCATTCCATATTGCATGAGAAGACTCAATATTGCAAAAATGTCTGTCCTCAAATTATTTGTAACTGTAATGCAATCCCACTAGAATTTTTATTTTGGGATTTGGTAAAATACTCTGAATTTCATCTAGAAGGAGAAACAATCAATTTTTGGAGAGAACAGTGAGGGGTACTTGCTCTATTAGATATGAAGATGTATTATAAAGCAACAGTAAATAAGACAGCATAGCAATGGCACAAGAAAAGACAGTGGATATGTTGACCAACCACTCTATCCAATGGGGGGTTTGCCCAGGACTGAGGGGCTGCCCAGGACATGGGACTTTTGGTGCTAAAACTGAGATGGTCCTGAGCAAACTGGGATGATTGGTCATCCTAACAGTGGAAAAGAATAGACAGCCCAGAAACAAACCTTAATAGGTAATAGAGAATCACAAATCAGTGGGAAAAGAAAGGAATTTATAAGAGATGGTGCACAGAGAAATGGTAACTATTTGGGAAAAAGTAAATTAGACTGCCTCCTTCATACCATATACCAAAATAAATTCCATGTGGACTAGTGAGTTAGATATAAATATAAAAGTGAAAGTATGAAACAATAAGAAATTATATAGGTAAACATTTTCCTCAATCTGATATGGGGAAGAACTTCCTAAGTATAAATACAGGAGAAGATATCACAGAAGAAAATACTGATATATTTGAATATACAATTTACTTTTTATATGCATCAGAAAAAAACCTCATACATGAGAAAGACAAATTATAAATTGGAAGTAAAAGATTTGCAAAAAAAAGTTTAACAGGCAAAAAAAGCCACAGCAAAAGGAGCCTAAGAAGACATGATGACTAAATGTACTGTGGTATCCTGGATGATAAAGGACATTAGGTTAAAAAAAAATAAGGAAACCTGAATAAAGTATGAACTTTAGTTAATAATGTATTGGTTCATTAGTTGTGACAACTGTACCATACTAATGTAAGGTGTAACAATAGAGGAAACTGGGTATGGAGTATATGAAAACTCTGTACTGTCTTCACAACTTTTCTGAAAGTCTAAAGCTATTCTACAATAAAAAGTTTATTAAAAATTTATATGATAAAACTGGCTAATATCCATACTATATAACTAGAAAACATATAACTTAATATATATTATATATAACATGTAAATATATACATATAACATAAATGTATATACCATAACATAATATATAACTATTTAGCATACAAACAAATTAGAAGAATGAATGTCTTTGAAGAAACATGGTCAAAGCATATAAATAGGTGGTCAATATATGAAAACACATTTAACCTTATTCTCATAAACTACCAAAGTTCTGGAAAGCAGTTTGCCAGCTTATGTTAAGAGCCTTAAAATGTTCATACTTAGTCTA
Source organism: Pseudorca crassidens (assembly GCF_039906515.1). Classification (NCBI taxonomy): domain Eukaryota; kingdom Metazoa; phylum Chordata; class Mammalia; order Artiodactyla; family Delphinidae; genus Pseudorca; species Pseudorca crassidens. The sequence goes on along the minus strand of NC_090317.1, from coordinate 45,036,518 downwards.
AGTCCACTTCAAAATAACTACCCTAAGGGGTTTTTCTGAAGTTCACACAATATTTTATGGACAAAGATGTTCTTCACTGGGTTATTTGTAATAGGAAATGAGTGGAAAATATCTAAATGTGCAACATTTGGGGAATATTGTGATGAGCTTTATGATCTCTACATACCATGAAGCCATTCAAACATATTGAAGAAGAAAGAGTGTAGCATGACAATCAAGAGTATAGGTTTTGGAGACATCTGAATTCAAGTTGAAGCACCATCACTGGCTATGTGATTTTGGGCAAATCACTTAGTCTTTCTAAGCCCCACTTTTCTCATCTGTAAAATAGGGGCAATAACAGTTTTAACCCACAGGGATTTTGTGAGGATTAAATGAGATTATTCATGCATCTAGCACAGTGCCTGGCAGATAGCTTATTTAATAGTAACTCGCAATAACTCTAGGATGTAGGTTCTTACAGATGAGAAAATGGGACCAGAGAGAGGATGAGTCACTTACCCAAGGTCACACAGCTAATAAGTGGTGAGCTGGGATTCAAACACAGAAAGTTTGACTTCAAAACCCATGTTCATAACCACGACACTAAAATGTTAGCTGTTATTTGTGCCTTTGTTGCTGCTGCTGCTGCTTAATGACATAGGAAACTGCTTATGGAAAGATGTTGAGTAAAAAAATAGAATACAAAATTATATGTGTAGTATTATTCTTATTTGTCTTCGAAATTTTTGTATATGTACATAAACATGCATGGATAAAAGACTGGAAGAAAAATATACCAATATATTAAAATGATTGTCTTTTGGATAAAGTGTTGAGAACAATCCTGGCACACAGGAAATGTTAAGTATTATCATTATGATCATTTGTTTTGATGTTCTGAAGATACACCAAAATGGTCTAAATGTGAATTTAATTTGTATTTTTCCTGCTCAGGACTCATACTTCCTGAATCTGAGAATTCACATCTTTAATTCTTCAGTCCTGGAACATTCTCAGCCATTAGTTCTTTGAATATTACTTTTTTTCCATTTGTCCTCTATGTCTCTTTACCTCTCTTTCATATTTTAAATTCTTTATCTATCTCTCTGTGTTATATTTTGTATATGTGTTCCAGTTTACCACTTTTTAGCTGTGCCCAATCTATGGTTTAATCTACCCATTGAGTTTTTAACATTAAAACTGTGTTTTTTAATTTCTAGAATTATCTTTCAAAACTACTTGGTCTCTTTAAAACAAATAGTGTCTTCTTTTTTTATCATGTTTCACTTATGTCTTTAATCTTAAGCATAGTTATTTTACAGTGTGCATTAGATGATTCTATTATCTGAAGATTTGGGGTCTAATCCTGCTGTTGTATCTTGAGACATTGGCTTATGGTGGGGTGTTTCTTCATGTGTTTTATAATTTTTTATTGTAAGTCATGTTCAGTGTAGCTTTACCTGTGGGGATCTTGTGGAGGATTTGTCCCTTTAGAGCTGTTTTATGTTGCTTCTGCCAAGTAGTCTGAGGGATATCAACAGCTAGGACCCACTTTGTGCTAATTTTTAGATCTGGAGGATTCTTGGACTTTGCAAGGAGTATACATTTTGAATCTCAAACCCATGTGAAAGAAGCCTTGAGGATACAAATCCTCGTGGGAAGACCTTTTTTCCACCTTCCCAGATCCCAGGTTGTTTCTTGTTACTAGTGAATGGATTTTTTTGTCTAGTTCACCCTTACTGAAGATGTAGTCCTTTGAAAGTTCCAACTTTCTACAGGTGTCCCAGCTCCAATTCTCTGCCTTACTTAGGCCCAAGGCTCTGTCTCCTGCCTCTACATGGGCATCAGAATCTAAGCACCCTACTTTGTGAGATAACCAAACCACTTGCACCACACCATCAGAGCGGCTAAAACTTCAACATTCACTAAATGTTCTTGTGTTCGGTTTTCCACTTTGTGTTTCGACCCCTAGTGATTTCCTTTACTTACCTGTAAACTCAGCTATACATTTAAAAGGATGTTATACTTTATTCTGTATTTCCAAGTGTTTTGTAATGTGGTTGGACTTTCAGGTTATTTTGGCCACCGCATTACTGAAAATGGATATCAAAGATTATTTTTAAAGGTAAGTAATCCTAGGATGGCAGGCAGCATTGTCTTAGATGTTAGATACAAACTACTATGCATAAAATAGATAAGTAACAAGGATATATTGTACCACACAGGGAATTACAGCTTTTATCTTGTACTAACTTTTAATGGAGTATAATCTGTAAAAATACTGAATCACTGTGCTGTACACCTGAAACTAGTATAATATTGTAAATCAACTATACTTCAATTTTAAAAATTCTTATTTAAAAGGTCATCCTCCTTTCTTTCATGGAAGAATATAAATGGATTTTTCTGCCCTATTTCATCATCTTTAAATATTTCTTCTTGCCTAAAAAAGAAAACAAAACTGTCAACCTACCAGTTATCTGAGGCCTGCTGCTTTTTTTCTTTTATCCTAATCTTGGCATATTTGGTAGAATACCAGATTTTGTGCCAGTTTCTTGAAAAGAACTTTGTTGAAAAGGACTATAGTGAGGGTGAGAAGGATACATTTCACATATGTCATATATATATATTATGGATAGGTCATCTGTAATATGAGAAAATTGACCAGATTAATGATCCTCAACTTTTTTGGTGAGTTCAGCTACAAAAATAAAAGGTGCTTGGCATGCTTCTTAGAAAGGAGAGAGTAATATATTTCCTTTCACACATTTCAAGAACAAATGTGTAATACGGATACACAACAGGTGGTAAATGGGCGAATCTTGAATGGTGGGTCATCCTCATTTTTTCTCTTTTGCTCCTCTTTTTTTTTTTGGCCACACCGCGCGGCATGTGGGATCTTAGTTCCCCGACCAGGGATCAAACCCGCGCCCCCTACGTGGAGTCTTAACCACTGGACCACCAGGGAAGTCCCTTGCTCCTCTTATTTAGTCATCAAAACTTACCCTATCGGGCTTCCCTGGTGGCGCAGTGGTTGAGAGTCCGCCTGCCGATGCAGGGGACACGGGTTCGTGCCCCAGTCCGGGAAGAAAAAAAAAAAAAACTTACCCTATCTACCTTGGAATTACATTTCTGACTTAAAAATCTATCAGGTACCTACTGCCAGTCTTGTCCTTTTTCAGTCCTTGGCACTGGTGTGATTGTAATCTTCCTAAAACATGTGCTTGAAATACTTTAGAGGTTCACCATCACCTTCAAAATAAAATCTAAACTCCTTAACATGGCGTAACTAAATAGTACATGTCTACCTTGTGATCCTTATTTCCAGAGATTCTCCAATATCCACCTTGTATTATTTATTTATTTATTTTTATAAATTTATTTTTTAAAAATTTTTGGCTGCGTTGGGTCTTCGGTGCTGCGCGCGGGTTTCCTCTAGTTGCGGCAAGCGGGGGCTACTCTTCGTTGCTGTGCGCAGGCTTCTCATTGCGGTGGCTTCTCTTATTGCAGAGCATGGGCTCTAGGCACGCGGGCTTCAGTAGCTGTGGCACATGGGCTCAGCAGTTGTGGCTCGCGGGCTCCAGAGCGCAGGCTCAGCAGTCGTGGTGCACGGACCCAGTTGCTCCGCGGCATGTGGGATCTTCCCCAACCAGGGCTCGAACCTGTGTCCCCTGCACTGGCGGGCGGATTCCCAACCACTGCACCAGGGAAGCCCCTACATTGCATATAAATCCCACTAGATTACTAGCACTTCCCCCAAATTCTATATATTCTTATTAGGCCTAAGAAAATATTTAATGAGACTATTATTGGTTTTAATGAAAATATTATTGATGAATTTGCTTCCATTAAAGGCAGGAAAGTAAATTTTAATTCTGCTTTTAGTGTTGATAAAATATTTAAACTTAATGCTGTGAGTTGTAATGTATCTACTTTTCAATTTTTCCAACATTTTTTCAACTGCTTTAATGTTCGGGAAAAAATTAACCATTCAAGAATACACAAAAACACATATATGGGGCCCACATTTTTCCTTTTTCCTCACACTCCAGTATGGCTCAGTATGGCATTGTCTTTATTTAAAATTTTGATGTTTTGTTCATCATGAATTTTTGCACTAATTTTGATTTTTAAAATATTGCATTAAAGTATTTATCTTGATCACTGAGTTTTTTGGCATCCCCTTAAATTTTGCACACAAGGTGAATGCCTTACTCACTAGCCCCCACTTATCCCATCCCTACTTGAGGTCCTTAGATATATAAATAATCTATTTGCAACTAGTGGGCATCTGAAATTACTGAAGCTGAGATATAGGATTTTTATTCCTGGAAGTGGTTTCCATCACCTCTCTGCTTCTTAGTACAGAGCTCAGAGTTCTGAAGTGGGGAGAAATTTTATTTTTAACATAATATTAATTTTTTAGAAGAGTGAATAGAAGAGTCAGGAAGATGACAAGGATGCTGACCAGCAATGCTTCTACTCACTATTGTACTGGAAGCCCGTGAATAAAGCAAAACAAACCAAAAAGTGTAAGGCTTAGAAAGAAACAAAAGCAACGTTGTTATAGATGATATGTTTTTTTATTTTCTACTAGAAAAATCCAAGAGGATCTACAAACTACTGGGTACAAGAATATATAAAAATGAGAGTTTGATTTTTCTTCCAAAAAATAATATTAATTTTTGAATAAGTAATATAGTCACATGATTCAAAATTCAAAAGGCATAGAGAAAAGATATATAGTAAAAAGTCTCCCTCTCACTCCTACTCTCTAAACACCCAGTTCCTCTCCCTGCAATCAATGTTAACAATATCCTTCAAGAGATAATTTATGCTTATTCAAGCAAATGTGTACATGTATTTTAATCCCCCCCCTTTTGCACAAATGGTAGCATATTGTGTCTTAAATACTGCTGTTTTAATTTAATTTAATATGTATTGGAGCTCATTCCATATCAGTATATAAAGAGGTTCCTCATTTTGTACATGTGAGTATATCTGCAGGATGAGTTTCTAGAAGTCAGATTTCTGGAATAGGTTTATACATCTATCAATTTGGTAGATATTGCTAAACTGCTGTCCATGGAGGTGGTACCAATTTACATTCTGACCAGTAAAGAGTACCTGCTTCCTTGCACCCACAAAGATGATATCTCAGTGCAGGTTTTAAAAATTTCTCTTAAATATAAACATCTTTTCACATGTTCAAGAGCCATTTGCATTTCTATTTCTTTGTGCTGTCTCCTTATATCCTTTGCCCATCTATCGAGTGACTGTTCTTTTATTATTGACTTGTAGGAGCCCTTTATATAAGAAGTAAATTAGGTCCTTTGTAGAAAAGTTTCAAATATTTGTTCCCCATTTGTTTTTCTCTTAACTTTGCTTATGGAAGTTTTTGCTGTTCATAATTTTTTATGTAGACAAAATTAATAACCCTTTCTTTTTTCACTTCTGAGTTTTGTGTGAAGTGGGGAAGCTGAAAGCCCACTAAAGAATAAAGACCGAAGGAGATCTTGGTAATCACTGTATCAGTAAGGAAGGGAATATGAATCAGAGTTGATTGTTAGAAATTTGTAAAATTCTGTAACCTTTGTAACTTCCCTGTATTTATTCTGCATGTTGTCCCATGTCTATTCTCCCATGGTGATTCAAAGCAAAACCCTTACTATGCTAAGAGCCTATATGTTTGTCTTGTGGAGAATGGAGTGATTAGGAATTATAGTTAATCTGATGGGAAGAACCTCAAAGCGTTGGCAGCTTCAAGAAAAGAAGAAAATAAAGCATCCCTGGGACCTGCCTAAGGGAAAGAAAAAAAAGAAAATGCTTGAAAAATGGGGATCAGCTCTTTCAACCTGGTGGTGTATGCTGCCACATAATGATGGATAGCTGTTGCAACTAACCCGTGTTGATGTTTCCTTTGTAGTGACAAGGTACATCTAGCAATATCATGACCACCTGAGATTTTTAATTTGAACAATACTGGTTTAATACACAGGTCAGTCATGTTATGTAGCAAATGGTTTAAGCTTTAAGGAAATAACTATAGGTCTGAAGGACAGTTTAACAAATACAGTAGGCCCTCTGTATCCACAGGTTCCACATCTGTGGATTTAACCAACCGCATATTGAAAATATTTGGAAGAAAATCCAGAAAGTTCCAAAGAGCAAAACTTTTAATTTCCTGAACTCTGGCAACTATTTACATGGCACTTACATTATATTGTATTGGGCATTATATGTAATCTAGAGGTGATTTAAAATATACATACAGCAGGATGTAAGTTATATGCAAATACTACATTTTATATAAGGGACTCAAGCACCTGCATATTTTGGTATCTGCAGGGGTGGGGGGGTTGTCCTGGAACCAATCCCTCTGTAGGGATGACTGTACTGCTGACTCCCTGCCTCCCCACTTTTTTTCCTTTTTATCTTTCTACTCATTCCTCCTTGCTTCATCAGAATACAGTGTTAAAACTCAAATAATATTTTATCTTTCTTTTCCTCTTGGCTTGTTTCTAACTTTTCCCATGAAAAGTTTATAGAACATTGTGAGTAATCTTTTGACTTTGGTGATATGCTTATGTTCCTCAAATTGGAGGGCAGCAATAAATTCCAGGGGTTACCCATGGGGATGGCCATTTGTGTAACTTCCTCTCTGAAGCCTGTTCAACGTTATCAGTTGTGTTATCTCCCTCTCTTCCCAGTCACTTCTGCTGCCCTTTGAGTCCCAAGGCATGGTCTCACTGGCACATTATTCTATCCCCTACCTCTTTCCCTATAATGTCTTACTCCCTCTCCAGTTTACTCCAGATTTCTCTCACAGCTCCCTCATATTCCTAACATGTCCCCTCCTGTCCATCCCCACTTCCACTATCTGAATTCAATCCTCCACAGTCTCTTGCCTGAACTAACGAAATACCCTTACTATTCTCCTAGTCTTAATCAACTACCATATAGCTGTAAAAATGATCTTTCTAAATGCATATATGAGGGTAAGGGGAGGACTTTCATTTATCGTAAGCAATTCTATATTGTTTGAAAGTTTTAAAACATGCAGGTAGTACTTTTGTCATGAAACAAGTACAAATATTATATTATTCCACTTTAAAATTCTCCAACAGCTATCCATTGATTGCAACATAAAACTCAAACTTCTTAACATTACATGCTCCTTTAGCTCTGCCACTTTATCAACTAGTTAGCTTCATGAAGTGACTTCTTGCTTTTTTCTTGTTCTCCCAGACAACAACTCTGCCAGGATGATCAAAGATGCTCAGTTCTGAAAAATAATAATAAATGATAGCTACATTAAAGTACCTACAGTGTGCCAAGCACTTTACATGCACTCTCATTTTTCAACCCTGTGAGGCAGGCATTACCATCTAAGTTTTTTATAAAGAAACTGAGGATCAGAGGTTAAGTGACTTCCCTAATGTCACGCAGGTACTGGCCGAGTCAAGATTTGAACCCAGTTCTGCCTAACTCTAAAACTCCGGTTCTTTCCACTCTACGATGGCATCTCTAGAATGAAATGTTCCCATCATTCTGGCCCCACCTTCTAGAGAAACATTACTTCCTATCTTTAAACACTTTAGGAGGCAGTTTAGTATAGTATTTCAGCCCATGAGCTCTGGAGTCAAACTGCCTGGGCTCAAATCCTATTCCTATAACTTATTAGCTGTGTAACCTTGAATAAATTCTCCGAGCTTCAGCTTCTCCATCTGTAAAATGAATATAATAGCTCCTCTCACACAGAATTGTTAATTTTTAAAGATGATCCAATGTAAAATACTTAGTACATTGTGTGGCAAGCAGTATGCATACCCTCAATAAAGCATAGCTGTTATTATTATATTGCAGATACATCTCAAAATTCTGTTGGCCCATTTGCTCATCTGGAATTCCTGGTCAGTACCTCTGAATCCTGGTTTGCCATATCCTAATTATCCCTTCTATGTATTTCTGTGTAGCACAATTATATTGTATAGGCTTTGCCTTTTTGAGGGATTTTTCCAAGACATAGTTTTAGATACACAACTTTTAATTCATAGATTAAACAGCTAATTGCTCAAATGCTGCTCACTTGTTAAGGTGTTAAGAATGTAATGATTTAATTGTCAAATAGCTTTAGCATTTCTTATATAAGCACTAAAAATAGTAATTCAATTCTTTTATTGCAGGAGTCATCTTTTTTGCCCTGTGTATTGTGATCAGTTCCACTTACTTGTCTTCATAGTGGGACCTTGGGATGACCAGAGTAACCTCGGGTGTATATTCTCATCTGCTCTTCTGTTGGCTCACGTTGTGTGTCAGGTATCAAGTTTGGACACTGCCGTGAGCAGCTGTTTTAGGGAAGCCAATCACAAAACCAGCCCTGGGCTGGATACTCTTGATTTGCCTTGTGATTTGTGTAAGCATTCAGATAAACTATCTGAACAGGGCCTTGGATATTTTCAGTACTTATGCAGTCATTCCCATGTAGTATTTCCTTTTCCCTACTGCTGTCATGACCTGCTCTGCCATTCTTTTCAAGAAATGGCAGCATATGGCCCTCAACAATTTTAGTGGTACCTCCTGTGGTTTCCTTTCCATAGCTCTTGGCCATTTTTCCTCTATAGCTTTTGAGATATCCCTTTTGGTCCATACCTACTGTCATTTAACTTAAGATCAATAAATGTAAACAATACCCTTACTCCTCCATGGAATGAAAATGAAGGTTACCAGACTTTTCTCTATCAACCTCTTTTGAGTCCAGAAGATGCCAAAAACAAAAAAATGAGGCTGAGAGGGAGCATGAGGACTCTGAGCTAAAATCTCCCTAGGCCAAAATTTTGTACTAAGGTATTGATACAAGGAAAAATTGGTTTAAAAAGGACCATCAATTGTTTTCCATGTAAAGGCTATTTTACATGGGGTTTATTGACTTATGTTTTTTAATTCACACTCCCTTGGAGATTTGTTAGCATAAATAAATATCAAGTTCTTGATTTCCTTGTATGCGTTACCCCTAATGTTCATTCATGGGCGGGGGCCTTAGGGATAGTCTGGTTCCAGTTTTCACAGTATGCTTGCATAAACCCTAGAGGTCCTGAGACAGTGCCTTAGGAACCAGGGGACGTGGTGCATAGGGATGGGCAGGAGACAATAGCAAGCAGGCCTCCAGACACCTCCACCACCAGAGCAGCTTTGTATTTATATTTTATATCTTAGGCTTCTTTTCATTTCAGGAAGAGTCTGCTAATCCAATCCTTATATTGAATCTTGAATTTTCTACCCTGAATATTTGAAATGAGGACTTTGAATGTCATTAGGGCTGACAGTACCCTTTCTATCAAGGTTCTGAAAATAAATTTCTTAGGCTGACAAAACAAACGAGCTCAAATTGTTGCTCTGGTACATAACCTCCAAGAGGATGCAGGCAAATGGTCTACCTTTTCGTTCCCCTTGTCCTGTGTCTAGTAGAGTCGAAAATATACTTGGTGCTCAAGCGTATTACATGAATCTGACAGATCCTCTTTCTTATTATGTACGTTAGCTAAGCAAGCAATAATACTTTGTAAAACAGACATATCAGTTTGTGTCTAAAGGTAATGAGAATACTTTAACAGGTAATGAAGAATAAGAAATAATGATACAGTAAAAAAATATAATAAGTAATATATAATAAAAAGGAATAAGTAAGAATATGGAGAAGACTAAAGGATCCTTCCTTTATGACTTGAGGTGTTACATGAACTCTTAAATTTTATAGGGGGGGCGGGAATCAACATGGACATATAGACACAAGGTATACACCAGATACTCATCCTAAAAGCCTGATTTCTCCTGGACTTCGAATGCCATTATTCCTACTACCCTGATGCTTCTACTACTTCTTCTTTACCATGTACATGTTATCCAAACAGCAGCCAGGCACTGCTAAAACTTAAGTTATATCACGTCATATCACATCACTGTCTGCTAAAAACCCTCAAATGGCTCCCCATCTTGCTTGGTAAAAGCCAAGTCCTCACAATGGCCTATAACGCCCTACATGATCAGCACATCCCCACCCGCCATCCCCCCATCTGTCTCTGACCATATTTCTTACTATTCTCCTACTCATTTTACTCCAGCCATACTGACCTTCGACTTTTCTTCTACACTGGTGTCACAGCATGCAGTTCCACCTTAGGGCCTTTGGACTTGGTGTCACCCCTACCTGAAACGTTCTTCTTTCAGATACCTACATGACTTGGTCACTTAGTTCTTTCAGGTCTCTGCTGAAATGCCACCTCCCCAAAGAGACCTTCTCCAATCATCTTTAGCTAAAATAACAATGCCCCACAAACATTCCCTGACACCCTTACTCTGCTTCTTCTCCTCGGCACTCGTTATATTGACATATGGATGTGTTTGTTGCCTGTCTCCCTGTACTAAAACAGAAGCTCCACACAGGCAGGGACTGTTTCTGTGCACTGCTGAAATCCTGGCACCAAAAACAGTGTCCGGCAGAGTAGGTACTTAAATGTTTGGTGAATTGTGTTTTCATCAGGAGTTTTAAAAATTTCCTTGTAGTGCCTATATGGTGGGAAGTTAAACAGGGACTTGAGGCTTCTAGAAATGTGTATTTCTCAACTTTCATGGGTTTGCACTAGAGGCTCCCAACAAGTAGTTCCACTTTAGGTCTATACTCCAGTCCACTAGGATCTGAAGTAAGAGGAGGGGAATCCAGTCACTATAATCTCTTCTACACTCAGGGAACTAACCATCAGCACTGAATTCCTTCCCTCTCCATCTCATCTCTAGGTTCTCTTTTCTAACAAAAAGGTCAGCAGTCCCTGGAATACTGTACGATAATTTTCACAGAACAGGTACCCAGGCTGACTACATTTCAGCCTTGGAACCAGCCCACACCAAATCTCTCCTGGGTGTAGGTGATAACCAGAATAGAAAGCCTTCTCAATCAGACTTGAATCTTGTAGAAGCTTTTATTTCAGTGATTAAAAGGACGCAGTAAATGGAAACTATGCTGATTTACATTAGGCATGCACCTCTACCTGAAACTGCTGTTAAGTTTTTGACTGGCCTAAATCATTATAACTTATTTTTTCATTTAGGCACATCTTTAAATTTTTTTGGACTCTGACATACAGGGTAAGTTAACTTGTTCCTTGTGGCAGTTTAGTATGAGAATTATGTTCGCTGGCTAGATTCCTTTAACTAAAGGCCTCTAGACTCTCAGGCTACCTGTACTAGCTCAAGACTGTACTTTACATACAGATATTTAAGTGAATCACAGTATAAGGGAGGGAGATAACCTAGAAAGGTGAAATGTACTGTATGAATAATCCATACATTTTTTTTTCCAGCACTGATAATCAAACATTAGATAAGGAGGCCTACAGTAAAGTACCAAATTACTCTTTCCCCCACTGCTGCCCTTTCTGAGAGACACAAAGATGTATATCGATCTCTCCAGAAATCTGAAAGGAATCCACACAAATAACAGATTATTACCTATGTGGTCCCACTATCAAATTATAGAGCAGTTCCACTATTAAAATTGTAGGAAGCAGTTAACGGGACTATGAGGAAAGCATCGTCCCACATACAGTAATATACATCTAGTAGAGTTTTCCATTCATCTGTCAATTGTTCTCCCAAGATTAGCATTAAAAAACACAACCCCAAACACATTTGACCCTCAAACCACCCCCACACACAAAAATTGGTCTTTGTTCATTCTCAGATGACAGAATGTCCCAAGAGTGACAAAGGTGGGAGCCGATCCCCCCACAGCCTTTTCTTCAACCATCCCATCAACTGCTCTTCATTTCTTGAACTACCTTCCTTTTCCAAAGAGGTAATACTCAGGTCAGTCAGAAAGGCTTTCTGAGAAGACTGGCTTGGATTTCTGGGTCTGTTCCAGTCGATTCAAGATGAATTGGCTTGTATCAATGAAGCGCTCAACGCAGTTCACAAAACAGGCCTCAGCCCGACTGTCCAACTTTGGCCCAGGCTTGTCCATGCACTTTTCCTGCTCAGGACAAGATACAGAATCACAAAGGGAACTTGGCAAAAAAAGGAAGGGGAGCTTCTTGTTGCTTAGAGGAAAAACTTCACCTAAAAACAGTATCTGATATGTTAATAATAGTTCACATTTGGCAGCTTACTTTGTGGCAATTTTCTACAGCCTTACATTAAATTCTCACAACCACCCTATGGAATAGATACTATTATTAATCTTCATTTTACAAAGACGGAAGTTGTGGCACAGAGATACTTTGTCCTAAGTCATGGGGCCAGAAAATGGTGGAGCTGAGATGTTACAAAGCAAGATAGGTAGCAAAATACAAGGGAAGTTAACCCTTCGCTGAATTTGGTTAGAACTCTACAATGCTGCTTGCATTAAATGCCTTTTAGACACACTAAAACCTACCAAAGGAAAAAAGAATATCTATGACTGGAGATTCTTTAACGTCTACGTAAGCCAGAGGCTCTTGAATCCTCTCTCAAGATGAATGGAAAATTGTATGAATTTTCCTAAAGGGCCCACAACTTTCAGATTCTTAAAGGAGTCCTTAACCACACCACCTGCTGGTCCAAATATAATGAATCAGATTTTTAAAAAGAATCAAAGCACTCTGGTTCAAGGCAGACAGGAGTTTAGTAAGCATTTTTTAAAGGTCAGAGTCCAGCAATACCATAAGTTTATGGTTCAAATGAATTTCGTTCATTATTCTCTGTTGTGTACACAAGCCTCAGACTCTCCACTTCCAAGGAAAATTATCCTTGGCCTCTGAATTCTGTGAATTTTGTATGTCAAGGCAGGGCAGTTATGCTGTCTTTGGCTGCCAGAGAACACTTTGATCCCAAGCTGCAAATAAATGCCTTCTACCCTTTTGCCAAAGTCCCCTCACTGGGCATACTCAATTCCTCAACCTTCAGACCTGAAACGGCTTGGTATTACACAACAATCCAACAAGAAGGCAAAAAAGTGTGTATGTTGATAGAGATTACCCCACTTTTATAGTTAGTGGGCTAGAGCCACTCACTTCTCAGGAGGGACGCTTAGAGCAACTGAGTAATCAAGGCAAACTCTGAAGAGTGCAGGGACAGGAGATTCACTGATTCTCTGGGACTCAGGGTGCCAAAAATGAAATCCCAGTACTTGGGGCTCTCATCAGTCTTGGTGACCAGCACTGGCAGCTTCAACCTTAGGTGCCTAAAGTACTGGTTGGGACAACGGCATAAGTCTTCTATGATCTCCAATCCTCTGCACTAACAAAGCCGAGGTCCGGCGTGACAGCCCTCTGAGAAGGGGAGTCACTCTTTTTCCCTTCCGGCTCGACCTGAGGAACCTAAGGAAACCAAGGGGTGCTGCTGGGTCCTCTCCCTTCCCCGAATCCCAGGCGTCGTGGCGAGTTGCGCGAGGCAAGGGCAGGAAAGTAGGTACAGTGGCCAGGTCCCAGCCCCAGGCTCCTCACCCAACAAAGTTCCGTCATCTGGTGCACCAGCTGCTGGAAGCGCTGCTTCTGAGTCTCTACCTCGATGAAATGCTGCAGCTGCGGGTCGACCGAGCCCAAACCCGCTGCGGAGGAAGACGAGGAGGACTCCATCCCAGCGCGGCCACGCGTGCCGATACAAACTCCGCACCAACTCACCGACCTTCACGTGTCTCCGCGGCGGAACCGGAACCACAATCCACTGCCTCCGGGACTGCGCGGGGAGCGCACTGCGCCGGCGCGCGGCCCTACGCGCGGGCCCGCCCCCCGCTCTGGGCGCTCCTCCCAGCCGCCCGCGCGCCTCGCGCCTTCCCGCGCGCGACCCCGCGGCGGCGCCACAACTGACCCCTGAGGTCACAGGACTCGTCGCCCAGCGCTGTGGCGCTGTCGAGACCTTATTTCAGAAAGACAAGAAAGAAAGAAGGTAAAAAAAGGAAGTTACTTCAGACCATGTGGCCCGTTCCTGGCCGGCCCAACAGCCCCGCCCCTGCCGGCTTCCAAATTGACCCGCGCTTTCCCCACTGCCAAGCTAGTGGTCGGCCCGGACTGCTGGGCCCGTCACTTAGCTGCCCTGGGCCCCTGGCTGCAGTTCTTTAATGGAATTTACCCCGCCTGAGGTAGGGGAAAGAGGATCTGGCAGAATTTGTCTCCAACTGTGAGATTCATTCCAATAGTATCTAATGCCTACCGAGTGTCAGGCAGTGTGCTTTGGTTTGTGATCACTGTCTCTGATTCAGAAGCAGAATTTTCCAAGAGCCAGAGGGGTTAAATGCGGAGAATCCTGTGGAGTTCTCCAAGTAGGAATATGACAGACGAGTGCCACACAGCAGTTTTATAGGGCGCTTCAGAGAGGCTGCATGATTAATCGAAATAGCAAGAAACTTTCATGCTTTCCAGTAATTTTATTTTATCAAAACACCCTCCCATCCCATTTTTATGACACCATTTTATTCCTGCCAAATTCTACCTCCCTCCCCGCAAGCTCTATTGCCTACCCAAAGAGCAGTTGGACCCATTGTGAGGCTATTTACATTCCCTCCCTCCCCAAAAATGTTTCCATCCCAAATTCAGTCTGTTTTAATACTCTTGGGAAATTTCCTCTCTGGGGGAAAATACCAGGCACAATAATTCCTTGGCCTTTGCTCAGAAGGTACTATCCAAGGGAAGAGATAGAAAGGCATTCCTAGATGTGGAGAGGGGCCTTTGTGTATTCAGCAAGAGCACAAAGGCTCCAGGGCCTGTAAGCCTGGGATTTCCTCAAAGAAAGTGAAATTGGGGCTTGTGGAGTAGAGGAGTAGGACCAAGAAGCTTATTGGTGAGCTCAGGATTCTTCATCCATGACATCTAGAATGTTGCTCAGAAGAATTTTGAAGGTGGGACGTTCATCTGCTTTCTAAAACCAAAGAAAAAATAGAGTGTTACAGTGGACTAGAGTCCAAAATTCAAGGGAAGCACAGTGAGTAAACAGCAAATGTTTATGAAGTTTATGCTATATGCCCAGTAGCATACCCTGTGGATTACCAAAAGAAAAAAAGGGGTGGGGGGAGAAATAGAAGTGCTCCATAAAGTCCTTGTGCACTTTAAATCTTTAGTAATTCGGGTGGTTAATGTGGTGAGGACAATGTGAAAATTCCACTGACAAACACTGATTAAAACTAAGGGCAAAATTCATTACATAATTGTGCACCAATGCATTCTTATTTTGGAACCTCAAGTGGCAACCAAAGAAGTTTAAGTGGTTGACAGAGCTGAAATCCTATAAGCTGTGATAATTTTTAGTTTGGTTTCAAACACTTGTTTCTACCATCCTGTAGCCAAAGTTAACAAAGGAATTAACATTTCAAGACCATGGGCTGCATCACTGGGTAGGGATCCTAAGCACCTGGGACCTCTTATTACCACCATCTGGCCTCCAGACTAAGGCCCTCTGTGATAGCCATTGGTCCATAAGCCCCTGAGGTATTTAGTGACTCAGGGCATATTCATGCAAGAAAGGTCTCAATCCATCAGAACCAAAAAGTCATCAATTTCTTGTTCCTTTGAATTCTCAAACCTAGTTGAGTATCAGAATTTCCTGGGAAGTTTAAAAAGACATACCCAAGTCCCACTCTAGACATACCTAATCAGAATCTCTGGAAATAAGGCCCAGTCATCTGCAGTTTTAAGAATTTCCCAGGGATTCTGATGTGAATCCAGTTTCATGACTACTGCTTTAAACAGGCTGTGGAGAAAGTGCCTGTCTGAAATACTTAACTAGCAGAGTGAGGATGTCCTAGTTGGGAGGGAGCATAGTCAATCACCCTTAATCCTGCTTGGCATGGGAGAGAGAAGGGAAATGGCTCCTAGGGGTTTTCCCTTTCTCCAAACTTTCTTTGTGACCTCAGTGATTTGTTAAGGGAAAGGAGCCATGTTCTGATCCAAATGCCCACTTTTCACCCCGCAGAGATGGCTCCAGGTTCACATATATGCTTGTTGGACACTGTCTGTCTTTCCCTGTTTCTAGTGGGGCAGAACTAAGAGCTGAGCACTTATTTCCTACTAGACATTTAGGTTGCCAAATTAAGGTTGCCAAGGATCTACTGAAAGTGGAGAAGGCACCCCTGGAAGAACCCAAGGTGAGAGCAGCAAAGCATTTTAATAGTGGGACAGGCTGTTTATTTTCAAAATACCACATCTACCCACATATCCCGTAATGCACTGTATTTAAAAAAAAAACATGAGCACTACCCATTTTAGTTTCCTTTCAGGCCTTAGGGTTTTAAAAAAAATCTCATTTAGGACCACAGCCAGAAAAGGTGTGCAGTTAGTAAAGTAGAAGAAATGACTCCCAAAGGAATGAACACAGATTTTAATGACTTTTCTTTTTTAATGTCCATACACTTGTCTGAGTGCCTTTGGCTGCCTGCTTATGCTAGATGACATGGCCCCACAACACCCCTCTCCCTAAAGCCAAGTTGGTATTGGGGTCTGCTAATGATACTCTAGTGAGAATTGGAATGGGCCTGGAAAACCTTCTGGCCGTGAAATGATTGGGATGTAGGCCAGGATCCAAGAATGTGCACAGCTGTCTGTCTGTGCCCAGCTGCTATGTGGCCCAGGAGAGTGGGGCTGGGGTGCTTGGCCAGCTAAATGGGAAAGTAGGTTCAAGGAAATAATTTGAGGTCCCAATAAAACACTTACCTCATGCCAGCAGCTGTACATTATGGTATATACCCTCTCGGAAGCAAGATGAGGCCGGTAGAGACGTAGGCCTTGGGCAATGTGTTCAGCTGTTTCACTGTTAGTAAATCTTTCATATGGCATCTTCCCCAGAGAGTAAATTTCCCACATCAGCACCCCTAGAAAATGAAAAAAAAAATGTGTTGTTTCTGGGTAGTAGGGATCCTAGTCTTCCTAAATCAACCTCAAACATTACAATCTGGTTCCCCCCTCTGTGCTTTTTTTCATTTTGTTCAAACTTCTGCTATAGTACTGAGTACACTGGAGGGTTATCAGGGTTGCCCTTGACTATTAGTCCTTTAGGAGAGAGACAGCATCTTATTTGTCTTTATAGTTATAGGGTCTGGCAGAGTCCCTGGTACATAATCAGTATTCAGAAGCTGTGGCATACTGAATGAATTGTTTGTTTCCCTCAATATATTCTAAGTTCTAAGAAGGCAGGGATCATGTCTAGTTTACTGTTTTTAATCCCCAGAAACCTCTGTGGTGCCTGACTCCCTAAGAATTAGATGAATGAAAACAAGAACAAATAACGGTCTCTCTGTGCAGGTTACAGAGTGTGAATTTCCTCCATTGCATTCCTTTTCCTTTGAGCTGTATAATCCATGTGATCTTATCCACTCACCAAAAGCCCAAATGTCAGATTTGCTGCTGAACTTGCTATACATAAGAACTTCTGGTGGAGACCACCGGACTGGAAATTTGGAGCCTACTGAGCTTGTGTATTCATCATCCAGAACATACCTGCAAAGGATTCAGGACTTGTTACTGTTAGAATTTGGAGACCTTGATATTTGCTTAAATTTTCTTGGCACAGCCACAAGAGTTGCACAAATATACGCCTACAGGCCAACCAGTGTCTTTTACAAATGTTATTTCTAACAGATTCCTGTTTTCATATCTGATTTAGCTTTCCTGGTTGACAATATGGTTACAGCAAGGATGAAGTGAAATAAGATCTAATAGGTACTCCCTTCCTCTTCTCTAGCCTTCTTTCCTTTCTCTTTTCTCATCCTTCCCTTCCTTCTATTCTGCAGTTGTCAGTGGGAATTAGACTGATTAGGAAAGAATGAGACACGGAGTAAAGTCAACAGGATTAACAGATCAACATAAAGTATTGGAGAAATTAGCTTTTAAAAAAAGAGCAAAGGAGAAAGGAGAAGAGAGGGATATAACAATAAAACAAGAGGTGGAAAGTGACTTAAACCATTCAGAGAAAGAAAAGGTATAGAAAGATGGTGGAAAAGACTAGAATTAGGGGGAAAAGGGAGAGGATTAAAAATTACAGTGTCACCTCATGTTTGTACCATGCCATTTTTACTTTTAGAGGGAAAAATGAAAAAGGCACACTCACCTGGACAGGCCGAAGTCAGATACTTTAACAACTCCTTGATCGTTTACCAAACAGTTTCGGGCCGCCTGCAGTGCAACACATACCAGTGAGACTCTGTCCCTGGCACAGAGGTTAAAGGCACAAAACTTCTGCCCACCAAGGGAGTGAAGCCAGGGAAGCCTCATCTTCACATAGAGACACCTTCCCACCTAACAGGAGTCAGTTGATGCCACTGAGAAATTTTGATGCACTTCCACCACATATAGAGCAACCCCCGTAGTCATAAGTAAAGCACTGAGGACTTGCAGAATGATTTCACTCACATTGGCAATTCCACGACAACCCTTCCTGCATTGAAATGCTGAGAGTTAAGGGAGAACAGAAGGCAAATGTGTTTTGTTTTCTGCTTTTCTACCAGTGGGACTAAGGCGATTTGAGCCTTGGCCTGGCTGAAATAAACAGGGGCCCAAACTCGGATGCCTCCAGAGGCCAGGCAGGTGAAGTGACAGAGTGAAGTGGGTGGGTGGAGGTGTCAGGAAAGTGTCTGGTCTAAAGGAGGCCAGCCACTTTCCTGTAATCAGTTAGACCATATTGTAACACCAGGCCCACATTTTCATAGGTGTCAGCTCCAGCCAACTGTTAGCATGGCCTATGAGAATGTGGGCCTGGTGTTACAAGACGGTCTAGATTTTCAAGAGAAGCTGGAAATTCAGTTATTTAATGTGAAATGTTTTTAAGTGTTTGCTGACTAATATATAACATTAAAAAAAAACAAATGTACCAACAGACCCCCAGTTTGTGACTCTGATATAACCAAAATGATGCTTCTGTGCTAAGAGCAGTCCCATCAGGAAGCAGGGCTGCCCTTCTGCCCCTGAAGGACCCCACCATTTCCTTGTCATGGTAGGGGGCTGGGAGTGAGTGCTCTAGCTCCCACCATGGCAGAACCTGTGGTGTTGAGGCCAGAGATCTTTGACTGGCTGACCACTGGGGAAGAAGCTCACCAAACTTATAGTGTTTTCTAGATAAAACTGAAATGATGGCTCCAGCCACCCTCTTCAGCCATGTGTGATAGGTCTTCCTTTGCTACTTCCACCCCCTCAGCCCTCGGACCCAGGCCAATCCTTCTGAGGTCCTACCAGGTCTCGGTGGAGGAACTGCTTTGACTCCAGGTATTCCATGGCTTCACAGACATCCTTGCACATCTCCAGCAGCTGCTGAGTCTGGAAGCGGTGGCGCATCTCCCTCAGGTAGTTCAGGAGGCAGCCATTGGCCATGTACTCAGTGATGATGAAGATGGGGCGCTGTTTAGTGCAGACGCCGTACAACTGCACCAGTTTCTCATGGGACAGATTCCTACAGGAAAGGCAATGAACCAGTCCTCCCTTTCTGGCTCTGAATACTATTCAGAAAGGAGCTGAGGAGGAAAGGAGTTGGCCTGGGAGTAGAGTGTCAGGTTAGGGACCAAAATAACAAGTTGATGCTCCTCCTTCCTACCCTAAACTCCAGAAGTGCCTAATATATGAGGGTGAGCCAGGATTTGGAGTCCATCAATAGAACAGGAAACAAGCCCAGGGCTGAATGAACACTAAGGCTACATCAGAATGTCTTCCTTTTGAAAGTCTCATTTTCTACATTTACCCCCAAATGCTACTGAGATGGTACACGCCTATGATCAATACTACTGTCCACCAATATCTAAGAGAAATGACTACCTTAGCAGTTACTCCCACCAATCAAAGTTTGACCTCAGGCCATGGTCCCAAATCTCTCTTACTATAAATCACCTTAAAACCCAGTGGGAACCATCCTGGTAATTCCTAGACTGGATGGAGAGTTGAGTTTGGACTGTAACTCACATCATGACTTTGGCTTCTTCAATGAACTCATCCTCAGACATGGAGCCTTCTTTGATCATCTTGACGGCCACGTCATACTGGCCCCTCCATTTCCCATACTTCACTACTCCAAATTGTCCAGTCCCCAGCTCCTTCAAGAAGGTCAGGTCCTTTGGATCAATTTCCCATGATCCTATAACAACAAAGCCTTGATGTGATTATTTGGGAGTCATGTATGTATAATTTCTACAATAGATAAGAATCCCTACTGGGGGTAGAAATAGACAAGCAGTAAAAGGGAAATTCTCAGGGGTACTAATCCATCTTTCCTCAGGTAAATCTCAGGGACAGGGGATTACTGATTGGAGGAGTCTGGGAATTTAAGTACAAGTCAGGCATAAAACAAGAAGATAAACTAGACATCCTCTTAAAATCCCTTTATGATTTTTTTCCCACAATTAAAAAATAAATCCCTTTATGAATCTGTGTTTTTGCAGTCCCAGTAGGAGCCACCAGAGGGAGGAAAATCATTAGATAACTTTGGTCTGGCTCCTTCTTAACCTTCCTCGCAGCAGCTGGGATAGAACAGTGTGCTGCAAGGATGATTGAGAGGCAAGGTCTGGTTGCGTCTGCCAGACGTAGTCCTTCCAACTGGCCGGTCCACCCTACCCTAGAGAAATAATCAGTTACCATAGCCAAGGCCTGCAGTGGAAGGTGCATTCTTGTTTTGTTGAGACACTGGATATTTGAGCCTAGATATGAGTCCTGAAACATACAAAGAGAGTCATGCTGCTGGTGCGGAGCAGGGGGTGAGATGCCTCACACACCCTCACTTAAAGCCTCATGCTTCCAGTGTTCATCTTTCTAGTACATTTTGAATCCCAGAAGATCTCCATCAACCCGAATTTTTCTGGAAGTTTCTCCTCTTACAGATGTTTTTCAGGGACAAGAAAGAGAGAATGCTAACTGAAATATACAACCCAGCTAAATATATCCCCACCTCCCAGCCTAGCCTTAACTCACATCCTACTTCTGCTTTTGATACTGAAAAGTGTAATTGGGACCACATAAAATGACAGCCTTGATACTGCCTTGCCTGGACATGGTAGACAGCAGCAAGCCTTCTTGATGAAGTTTTTCCCATGTATTTGTGCTCTCACCAATCTCCCAGTTTTTAGAATGTCTACACTGCTTAGAAACTCTTCTGATGTTTTTGAGCCTGTATGTCCTTTGAGGGCAGGGACTTCAACTAATAGTTTTCATGTGTTCTCTAGTAACAAGAAAATTGCTGAGTACACACCAGGAACACAATGAATATTGCTGATTGATTAATTACCAGTCTCCTTTATGTCTTTCCTTAGCACTGAGCATCAATCACCAAATAAGGAGTCAGTCCCTACTGGGCATAAGTTCTGCCTTTGACCACCTCTTCACTTGACCTCGACCCAGCATCACAGGGGTTTATTTTCACAGCTAATTCCCATTACCCTGTGAGGCTTATTCTTCCCCTAACCACCTTGTCCTAAATTGCTTCTCCTGGTACTTGTCACACCCTTCTTCTCTGGTTCCCCTGGTACTTACCTGCAGAGTTATGCTGATGGTAGTTAATGAGCTCAGGGATGGTGCTGAAAAGGTGCTTCTCAGCCAGGTAATACTGGCTCTGAGGTGTGGAACACACAACATAATGGCGTATCACCCCTTGAGGTTCCCTGAAGAAGTGGATGCTGAGTCAGCAACTTGGGAACAAGGGTCCAAAGGGCCCAAGAAGTGAAGTGAGATGAGTTTTGAGTTTAAGTGACAGAGGATGTGAGAGGAGCACTTCATTAAGGAACTGTTGGTTGGGCACCCCTGTCCTTTGTCCCCAGGGCCTTGAAACAGTAACACTTACCCTGTAGATTTGGCAAACACAGACACTGTATATTTTCCAGCTTTGCTGGAGTCTCTAACAATGAAGCCTCCTTCTTTCCCCTGAAACGATGAAAAAGAAGCTGACCGTCAGGAGGAAGTGGTGCTCACACCTGCATCCCACCTGCCCAAACCCGAGAGAAAATATTATAGAAGCCTTGATTTCACTGCCAAGTTCCATGTTTGAGCTGCAGCCTCATTGCTTTTGACAGCGAAAAGTATAATTGGGACCCCATAAAATGACAGCGTTGACACTGCTTTGCCTGGAGATGGCGGACAGCAGCAAGCCTGCAATTCAGGATCCTTGTTTGCTATGCAAGGAGAATGCTATTTGCTTGTGGTCACATACTTACCTCTTGCTTTAGCAGTTGCTCAGCTTGACTCCGAGTCATGTGTTTGGAATACCACCTGTAAAGAGAGAGTGCTTGTGTGGCTCCTAGGCCATGGTGTAAGTGGCTATCTGTGGCTCATCCATGCCAGTGAGTCAGTCAATTCACTCAACCTCTATTTACTGAGTGTCTTATCATGTGCGTAGCATACTACATCCCTTTCCCAAAACGTGCTTGGCACTGAAGAATCATGGAAATGGAGAGTAGAGGGCAAAGGCAGGTGGCAGAAGGTTGCAGGGGAGGGATCAGGGACAGGGCCTTCAAGGACAACCCACTTCCATGATTAGGGAGAAAGCACATCCACAGAAGTTTGCCATTTTCACCTTTCAAATGTTTCCTGTCAGGTTGTCTTAGTGTGGTTCTTCTGGATTTGGGGGGAGGAGGGGGTGTGGTGACCTCTCCAGCTTTCATCAACAGGGTGTTTGGGATGAGGGTAAGACAGAGGCACTAACTTGAGTGGCATCATTTGACCCAGTTGACACTGATTTTAATAGGTATCTTGAAATCAAAATTTTGTTGAAACTATAAAAAAGTTTATACTATATTTAGTTCCTCTGGGAAGATTATGCGCTAGGAACATAAGCATACTCACTCATACATTTCTATGGAGTCCTCTGCCTCGGTTACATAGTTACTAGGGATGTAGCCTTCCTGCCTGTAGAGGAGACAACGTGATAGATCATCCAGCACTTCCCATCCTGGGTGAGAGAAAGATTTGGATGCCCTGTATCCTTGGGCTCAGAACCAATCTTGAATGAAGGTATATAAAATGCCCCTCCCTCAAAGAGAATCATGTTGCCAATGCATGGCTAGGCCAGTGAAGTGTGTAGCTTCTGCACATGTGGCATTGATTACATGTGCTCGACAACATGTGGGCCAGACTCTACAGGCTCAGAGAGGTAGCCACGTGTAGAGCTGCCCTCTGAGAAGTACTTGGAGGGAGAGCATATTCCTTTTGGTGTGGGAAGAACAATTTCTGATCAGGATACTGAGTAGGGGAATTATGCCGCAGGATTTTACGTGTGTATAGAGTAGGTGGGCACAAGGCTCAGGAAGGGCAGGCGTGGACTCACCCATTTTTATCCTGGGCTCGCCACCAGGGTAAGTTGCTCTCCTCCAGGATAAAATACTCGTCACCCTTCCGCAGCTGTAGATCATTTGCATTCATTGGCATGTAGTCATAAAGGGCTACAACTTTTTTCAGCTCACTTGCGGAGACAGGTGCTGCTGTTGGCTCAGGGGGCAGTGGCTTTTTTAAGATCTGTGTTGTTAAGAGGAAAAAGTAGGGGTGGGGTTGGCTAGATGTTGGCTAGATATGAAGCACTCTCCTGTTCTTCCCCAACTCTCTGGCTTACTGGAGACACTGTTCTAACCCAAATCAGGCAAAATAAAAGGTTTATTCAGCATTCATTCAACAACCAGTTTTAAGCACCCATGCAGGGGCTCTCAGCCTGGAATGTACATCAGAACCATCTAGCAGGTGGTTAACAATCCTGACACCTAAGCAGTTTCAAAGACCAATTATGTCAAAACCTCTGAGGGCTGGACCCAGGCATCAGTATTTTTAAACTTTCTGGACAAAAACCATGTACAGCCATAATCGGGAAAGCTTCTTGGCACTAAACTAGTACATGGACCTACTAAGTGGCTCTGAATCTTCTTTTCTTAGTTTGTAAAATGAGTATAATAATTCCTGCCTTGCTTACTTACAATATATGAGAAAGGGCTTTCTAGACCTCAAAAAATAACCCCCAAAATCAGGTTTTAAAGTAATATAATAGTGATAAAATCAAGATGTTGGGTATATGGATATTCACTGTTAAAAATTTTCAGCTTTATGTTTGAAAATATTTTTCATTTAAAAAAATCAGGCTTTGTTTTGTTTTCAACAGGTGATTTGATTAAATGGTTGCCAAGAGCTTCCTACTAGCCCTCTATCTCTCCACTGAAGAGGAAGTCCTAATTAGAAGCACAAAGCCCCTGTCTCAGCAAGAATACCAATTTACACTGCCAAATCCCAGGGAGAATTCTAAGACTTTGGTCTGTTTTCAGGGTGTGATTGTAAGTTTCAATTTAAACAGTAGCAGCACCCAATTTCCCTGTATACCTGGTCCTCCTCAGGCGTGGGAGGAAGAGGCTTTTTTGTCTTTCTGTGCGAACTCCCAGGTTTTAAGCCTGCAAAGTGAGAAACCAGTGACGATGGATACAGAGTGCATCTTCAGAAAGGGCCCAAGGACAGGTTTGGTCAGGAAATTTACTCTTGTACTCATTGACGTTACGTAAGTTAGGAAAAGTCCGGAATGATACAGCCCAATGCTAGGTCACCCAGCTGGAAGAGCAGAGCACCAGCTGAATTTTGGCCCCCACTAATCTCCTCTCCCACCCTCCTTTGTGCACTGGCCAAAATGTACAAACCTGGGTTTGATAGAGCCCTGAGAAAGTGATGGATAGTCAAAGGAGGGAGAAATTATATTGATCAGATCTCTTACTTCCATTCCTGTTCTCCAAAATTTGGCAGCCCATAGCATTTTTGGCTGTCTGAGAGCAGCAGAGATACTGCCCATCGATCCAGAAGCAAGGGTGGTATTTCTGTACCAGATCACTGTTGTACCGGATTACTGTAACAGGAGAGAAGAGAGAGAGAGAGAGAGAGAGAAAGAGGTCACATCTGACATGTGGGAGAAGCCACCATAGGCATGTTTTCCTCCTTGAGTTTAGTAGTGAGCTTCAAACAACTGCCCCTTCCTCAGCCACCCTGAAGGGAAGCAGACACAGGACCAGTTGGCTCACATGCTTGGCCCCAGAGAGTTCCTGTGCAGTTCTCTTCAGTGGTCTGTTATGATGACTATCTCCCAACCGGTGACCAAAGTGATAAGAATATCTGATTCTCCAGAGCCCCAGAACAAAAATATGTTATCTATGTTTTTCCAGTAGCCATTACAATCTTCCTGTAAGGCAGGTGTTGACTATGGTGGTCTTTTCCAGATAAGGAAGCCAGACTTTCACTCTGGCTCTCAATATACCAATGTCCCAGCTCCTGGAGTGATCTTTTAGAGATATTTGTCTTTGTGAGAACTTCTGCCTCATGCTTTCTGTGTTCACAGAACAGTTAACAGAGCAGAGCTCAGGATCAAATGAAGGTGATTCTGCCTCTAGAATAAACAGTTCAGTCTTCCTAGGGCCACTGAGGTAGGTTGAGCTCATTGTGGGAGACAAACACAGCAGTTCCATTTCCCTCACAGGGTTGTGAGGCCCAAAAGATCTCTCAGGATGAGAGATTTGCAGATAAGAGGAATTAGTTTTACAGTTTTTAATACTGTGGCATTGCAAGAATCTTAACCGGAAGTCAATTAGACAAGTCATCCTGGGATCATGTTGCCAGTTAACAGAAAAGCAAAGACAAATGAAATAATTGACAATAGCTAGCACTGGGGCAAAGACCTAGGCTGGTCTAAGAATATGCATATTTGAGGACATACACATTTCAGCATTTGATGCTAAAAAGAAGCTCTGCATAACTTTTTTTAAAAGATAAGAACAAAAACAAAATAAAACCTTCCTCTGTAGAGACCAACTTAAGTCCTTAAGAGCTTGCTAGTCACACTCCACTCACTTAAGACCTTGGGGGAGGCCTAGAAGCTACTGGTGGCCAGATGCATTTTATAGGCAAATGAACAAAAAGTGCCATCTTTTTTTAAAGTGCTATCTTGATGCTTTTCTAAACATGGATTTGAAGGCTTCTAACCAGTCTATCCTGCTCACCCTCACCCCTCACTTTTTCAGCATACCCCTTCACCATTGCACCAAATGCAGGGCGGTGGGAGCTGTTCAGATGGGGTGCAGGCTATAGGTGGCTACGTCGTCTGTAGAGAACTTTAAAATAATAAAAACCAAGCAAAAGTCTGTCTGACTTTTATTATTACCAGGCACTGGCAATTCTGAACAATGTGCCAGGTACTCCTCCAGCCAGAACTCATTGCTCCCACCCTCTGCCCTTCCCCCCCCCATGCCACTACCATCACCCAGGGATTTGAAGATTCTTGGGTGCAGGCTTGGGCACCAGTAGACATTTAAAAAATTCTTAATCAACAACTAGCTGCTCTGATAAATTAAGCTATGCTAATGAGAGGCTATAGGGCTTCCTGCCCCCCTACCTCCAGCACACTCATTATGAACCCACCCTACATTCCCAAATAATTAAGAGGTCCCTCGAAGATGGCACCCCTTCTTTTGTTGGTTAACACAGCGCTGGTATTTCCAGCTACTTAGGAGAGAATTGCAAAATCAGAGTGTCTGTTACAAACTGAATGTTTGTGTCCCCCAAAATTCATATAATGAAGCCCCCGCAGTGCGATGATATTAGGAAGTGGGGCCTTAGGGAGGTAATTAGGTCATGAGAGTGGAGCCCTCATGATGGGATTAGTGCCCTTAGAAGAAGAGACTGGAGAGAAATTCTTTCTCTCTGCCATGTGAGAACACAGTGAGAAAGTGACCGGTCTGCAAGCCAGGTAGAGTGTTCTCACCAGGAACTAAATTGGCCAACACCTTGATCTTGGACTCCTCAGCTTCCAGAACTGTGAGAAATAAATGTTTGTTGTTTAAGTCACCTGGTCTATGATGTTTTGTTATGGTAGCCCAAGCTGACTATGACAGCGTCCTAGTGGGAGGACTAGGAGAAAACTGCTTACTTCACCAATGCATGGGGCCAGCCCTATCTGGGAAGCACTAATGTTTGATGCACATTCCAAGTACTTGATGGGTTGATCTCTCATATTCATTTTATTCAGGATAATGGCTAAAATTCTGTTTGGGGAATGAATGAATGATTACTCTTCACATATGTCATTGGAGTTTCACCAATGCCACTCTTTCATTCATTTGGGTGAGGTCAGGTCATTTGCTTATTTTTGAAGCTGCAGTTAGGATAGGCTCTGTTGAGCTTGACCAAATGAAGAGTCTAGAGTGAATGTAGACAAATATCTGTGCTACTGTAACATTAAAGTGCCCACTGCCATGTTCAAGGAAGTGGAAGGAGAGAGCCCAGGGCTAAGTCCTCAGGAATATAAACTTTGCATGGAAAGTACCACTGAAAAAAGATGGCAGCTCAATATGAGGTACCTGAGGCCCTACTTTTTAAATTGAAGTATAACTTACATATAATAAAATGTACAATCTAAGATATCCAGCTAACCACATTTGTGTACAACCATTTAACCACCACTCAGATCCAGCACCTCAGAAGGCTCCCTCATGCCTCTTCACAGCCAATACCACTACAGAGGTAGCCAGTATACCATGAGGTCCCCTTTCCATGTTAGTGATTTCCAATTGGTGCATTTTACCTCAGAGTGGGATAACTTATCACTAGAGTGGGCACTCAATAAATATTTGTTGGGCTAACCTACAACTGGTTTCTCCCTCAGCTAGTATGTCCCACCTTCCCCTATTTCCAAACTAAATCCTAGCTGTCCATCAGTGTGGATCCCAAGTTGGTGGTAGTTGTTTACTCTTGCAGAAAAATCAATTAACACACCTATTTGTTGGTCCCTTTCTGTGTGCAGGGCAATTTATGAGGCACAGTGGAGAGAACCAAAGAAGTACAAATATATATGCCCTCTAGAGCTCTGTGTATATTTCTCGGCCTTGGAGGTAGCATCTTGATTTAGAGCACAGACTCTAGAGCCTGAGTTCAAAGCCTGACCCTGCCACTTACTAAATGAGTGCCTTTGGGCCAGTTATTTAACCTCTCTATACCTCTGTTTTCTCATCTCTAAAATGGGGATGGTGAAAATAACTGCCTCATATGGTTGATATGAAGAAGAAATGAGCTAATATATGTAAAGAATTTAGAGAAGATCCTGGATCATAATAAGCATTACTGAAGTGTTTGCTCATTTTGTACCCCCAGGGCTAAAGCCAACCTCTTACTTCAAAACATGTCAAGAACTGAACTGTGTGGTGCAAGAGATCACCTATTTGTAATCTTCACATGGCCTTACTCTAAAATATCTTGCAGACAACTACAGGTGCAGTTTCTGGGCTTGAGAACCAAGCAGCACAAAAATATGCAATGAGTTTAGGCTTTGGGGTCAAACAGACCTAGGGGTGTAGTAAGAACCCAGGCTCCACCACTCACTAGCTATGTGCCCTTGAGCAACTTACTAAACCTCTTTGAGCTTCAGTTCCTTCATCTGTAATTAGGGGAATAATACATCCTTAATAAGCTTATTGTGAGGATTAAATGTGCTAGTCCGTTTGAAGCACTTGGCACAGAGCCTGGTACAGAGTTAGTGCTCATTAAGTGTTAGTTGCTGTTTTTAGCCCAAGGTTGCTGTAAGAATTAAATGAGATAATAAATACAAGGTGTCTAGCTTGGTGTCTGGCACATAGAAAGAACTAAGTAAATGACACTTCTCTTTCTTTCTCCTCTCCTCTTTCAGCTTGAAAGATTTGATGATTTTTATGTTAGCCAGACTTACATTCAAGGGAGTGAACAAAGCTGGTGTAGTCAGCCACTGCATATCAGAGTCTAAATGTTTATTAAGACAAAGGGCTGTCACGCAATAACCCAACCATGCCATTATCAGTCTGCCATCCTTCCTGTTTCTCTAGGCAGCCTTTCCTGATGTCAACTCAACCAGTTAATCTCTCAGTCACTTGACATGTGGCTATATATACACACAAATATGTGCGCATGCATCCTGTGCTGTAAGCATTTACAGTCAAGTTTATCTGAGCACACTGTATGGTCTGTGTGAAATACTGAACTATATTCAAGTTGAGGTCCTCACAAAGCAAGGAACATGAAATAGTTCCTTGGAAAATATCCACAATGAAAAGATGTACAGTGCTTTACAGTTTTCCATGTGCTTTCACATACCTTACCTCATTTGATCCTTAGGACAACCCTGGAGGTAGGTACTGTAGGCACCATTATTATTCCTCTTTCAGAAGAAAAACCTGAGCCTCAAAGAAGCTTGTTGGCCTACTTGCCAGAGGTCACCCAGCTTATTAGTGGTAGAAGAGGACTTGGAACCAGGTTCTTTACTCTGACCCCAAGCACTCTCATAATCATGTATTTAATTTTTTTGGAACTACATATTTCATACCTAGGATTCAAAATATTGAAATAACCATTGAATGCCACACCATACCCCCCTTGTAATTGGTGTAAAGAATGGGACCTCTTTTATAAATAGGGAAATGGAAGGGCCTACAATTACAAAATTGCATTAGAGAGACAGTGGTAGAACTGAGTTGAAACTCTTAGTCTAGCATGTGATCTTTTATTCATATGATGGAATATTGAACTCAATTGTATCATTAATATTGAAGAAAATGCAATATTTCTCCCCCCATTCTCTCTCTCTCCTCCCTTCTCTCTCTCCCTCCTTCCCTTCTCCCTCTCTTTCTTCTTTCTTTCACCTCCCTTCTTCCATCCGTTCTGTTTTCCTCTCTCCCTTTCTTCTTCTCTCCTTCCCTCCCTTTCCCTTTTTCTTTACTTCTTTCTTCCCTTTCTTTCCTTTTTCTTTCTCTTTCTTTCTTTCTCTTTTCTTTCTCTCTCCTTTCTCTTTTTCTCCCTCTCTCCCAACTTTTCTCTTTCCTTCCTCCTTCCTTCCTTTCCTTCTTTCTTTGGAAACTAGTTTATTTTCCAAATAATTCTCACCATTTTTGAGCTGGTGAATCCAACGCTTCCTCAGTTCTTCAGTTGGGGAGAAGACATAGAGAGGCCCTTCATCATATACAACCTGGGGCAATGGACACAGACTTCAGCAGTTAGGAGTCAGAAAATAAAAAGACCTTGAAGGAACTAATCTTAAGCTACAAATTTGTATAATGATACTGGAAAACAAAAACAAGGCAGGGTCTTCAGTGAGCAGTGGAGCTGGGGTTATGTGAACCATCAGAAGAATTCCTGAACAATTCATATCCAGGGATGTAGGACTTAGAAACTCTTTGCTTTGTGAATACTCCTGTGTCCTCTTGACTTGTATTTCAATTTGTGTGTAAACTTAGTTCATAATCTTCAGCCCTTGGTGGAGTCAAGATTTTTGTTTATCCAATGAAGGATATTTTATGATCTTATTAAACCTTGAGTTTGTATAGAATATAATTGAAGTAATGATTTATGTAACAAATCTTGATTAGTACATGTGGATTATACACTTCATCAATATGGAGCAAATTTTTAACTCTTGGATGATTTTCCCCCCACTGCCTAGTGGCCTCCCCTTGCCAATATTAGCCCAAATAAACCAAGTTTGGAACTACATACCTACTTCAAAAGAGTGAAATATATATTAAGCATTGTCATCAAATCAGTCAGTATTTTTTGAACACCACACATGTACAAGGCATTGTGTTAGGTGTTATTGAGATGTACAAAACATATAAGATGTGGTTCCAACCCTTACAGACTTGAGAGACATCACAGTGGATTCTAAAGTCAAATATAAATTAATTTTGAATTATCTACTATTTACCAGTATTCACTAGCCCAGTCAAACATCAACTTATTGAAAGACAGTGGTAGTAAAAACTGTGTCTAAAACACCCCTCCTTCACAGGTTTTGTAAACTTTGTTACAGTCAGGGACATGAATAAGATCCTTTTACATTTTTCTTTTTGCTTGTTAGTCTTGCTGTGCTCATAAATCCATGACAGAAAGCCCCCTCCCCTGAGACTTTCCACTTCCTTTTCTGGCTTTCACTGTTGCAGAGGCTGCTATATTCATGACATGTGGCCTCAGAGTTCTCAGGACATAAGCAAACCAAATCAGAGATTGAATCTGAAGCTCTTGCTCTCTTTTATGGCTTACATTGCATCTACCAAACAGATGTCTATGTGGCTCTTCAGTTATTCCAGACTAGAATAGAATTTAAGTTTATATGTAAGTCTAATAAGCCTTCCCTACACCGAACTTCCTAATACTACTCCTTCCCTCCCCTCTTCTGTCTTTTCAACCCACATGACTGACCACCATTAGACAGATAGGCAGAACCAGAAGGAAGTGAAATGCTCACTTAACAAACAGAGCATCTTTCTCAATGCCATTGCCATAGACAAGACACACCATAATAGGATTAGTGCCATTATGGATTCTCTTTGAGGTGTAGAGACTAAAAGAAACTATGTTTGATTGGAAAAACAGAAAAGCAAACACTCACAGCCCATGCCATCCCTAACGATTATATTACAGGTCCCTTTGTGAGCTAGTGAGAGAAAATACCTTACCTGGAAGGGGTAAGGGAACCTTTCAATAATTGAAATCTGCTCCATTTCACTGCACTCTTCTCCCCTTCTCTGCAGTGACAGAAGAAATCATAGTTATTGGTTGATGCATTGCTCTTTTCTGGATTTCCCTAGGTACTGGGAGTCTTTTGCAGTGGTTCCAGAAGGCTCTCCTGCATGGACAATGCTAATCCTTAGTGATTGCTTCCTATATCCCAGTAGGGAAACATATCCATAGGATCCAGCACATACTCATTCCAAAAAAAAATCTCAGGTATCTCAAACTATTGAGAAAAGGGAGGTTAATCAATAAATGATGCTGGGACAAACATTTAACCACTAATATTGTCAGAGGTGGGGGGCGAGTAGTTAAGGTAGCTATTTCACACCATACACCAACGTAAGTTCTGGATGGATTCAAGAGCTTTATATAAAAAAATGAAACTATGACTAACAGAAAAGAACATAACTATTTACATAATTTTGTGAGAGGCAAGGCCTTTCTAATATAATGCTAAAAGTTAGAACCATTAAGAGAAAGATGAGCTAATTTGATGACATAGACTTTAAAACCCACTATGGTTAAAAAAGACAAGTATAAACAAAATTCAAAGATAAATGAAAAACTGGAAAAATATTTTCAACATATATTATAGTTAAAGTTAACATATCTAGATCTCTTAAAAAGTACTAGGAGTAAGGTAAACATTTCAATAGAAAAACCGGCCAAAAAATTAACAGGAATTCACAAATGGAAAAATATAAATGAGCTGTAGCCATATAATTGTCCAACCTTATGAGTAACAAAAAAATTGCAAAATAAGTCAGCAATGAAGTATCATTTTTCTTGGCTTTCAAATTAACAAATATTTAAAATATCTGGCGTTGGAAAGAATGTAGAGGAATAGATACTGTCATACAGAGCTTGTAGGTGTATATGATATTCAAATTCTACTTCTACAAAATTAAATAGAATAAAACTATAAAAATAATCAAAGCATACAGATTTCATAAAGAAAAGAACAAAATATTACTCCTAGGAAGTTATTATAAAGAAAAGAATAACAAAAGTACGTAAAGATGTAAGCAAGAATGTTCCTTTCAACATGATTTATGATATCAAATAAATTGGAAACAAATGTCTAGTAAAAGGAGATTGGTTAAACAAATTACAATATATCCATGATAGGGTATACTATACAGTCATTAAAATCATTTTATTAAAGAGTATCTATTGTTATGGGGAAAAGTTTATATTGTTAAATTGAAAATGTAGGTTACAAAGTAAGATGTGTAGTATAATATGATTCTATGTTTTAAATATATAACATATATATTAGTGTGAGTGTATGTGTTGTTAATGGAGAAAAACATCTGTTAAGTCCATACACGAACATGTTAATAGTTGTTTTAGCTGAATAATGAGATTATGCATGATTTTATCTTCTTTTTTGTGCTTTTTTGTATTTTGCAAAGTTTCTATAATAAATACGCATTACTCGACATCAGGAAAAAAATGATATTTAAAAAAATCAACTAGGAAATCAGTAGACGTTATGTCCTCGAGAGGCTCTGGGAAATGAGAGAAGAAACAGTGAGCTACTAAAGAATCTCATGACTCAGAACCCTAGAGTTCTGGCTTTCAGACTAACTCAAGCTTGTAAATCTGATCCTGGTGACTGAGGGAGTAAAACGAATCATCTCTGATCAGTTTGAAAACTTGATGTGATATCATCTTAAGATTGGCGTTACAAGTTTTCCAGATTAAGTGAGTTGTTCTGTATCTGGGGAAAAGACGCTGAGACTCAGCATAACCAATATGTGGCAGAGTGAAGAACATATATGGGAGCTTTATGTGTCCCACACTGCACAGCATCACAGGTTTATTTACAGAGAATTGAAGTGTTCCAAGTTTCTTAACTGCAACCCTCCTGCCCCCCCGCCCCGTGCCCAGTTCTAACAATGGCCTCTTCTCACCGGAATCTGTCTTTCGGGGGGAGGATTTTTCTCAGGAACCACTGTTTCAACACAGGTGATCTTCTCAACATCTATTGAACCCTTCTTACTGCCTCTTCTCTGAGAAAGAGAATGAGGAAGAAAATGGAGAAAGATTAAGAGCGATTAAGCAACCAGATGATTAGATTTCGCTATCTCATCATTCAGCACAGAGAGGTGACACCCACACTCTATATCAGGACCTGTCATTTTGAGAAAACGAACAAACAAACAAAACCCAAACAACTTCCAGATCTATTAACCTAACCTTTTTTGACTACCAGATGGAGGGCAAACACTATAGAAGAGTGGATGGCTTTGTGTTCCTTTAACATAAAAAATAAGGAAGCAATTTCCAAGTCTTGGATTTCATTCTCAACAATCATTTAATGAGTGCTCACCAACTGCAAGAATCCATGGTGAGATTTTCCCCATAGCTTCTTAGCACCTTTGAATTTTTGCTCCAGTATGTCTGTAGCTAGTTCTGGGCTAGGAAACATTTTGCTGAGTTTGAAGTGTACTTGGGTCCCTTCCACCTACCCCCTCAAACCAAAAAGGATCTACCTCCCCCCAAGGCAGATCTAAGGCCAAGTCCTTAAAACTCAGGTTTCACAGCACAGAAACTCACCCCACGTTCAAAGTCATATTCATAGTAGGAAAGTTTTTGCACGGTCAGGAGAAAGAGGCGCTTCTTGAAGTTTAAAGGTGATGTTTTCTTTTTCTGCTGGGATCGCTTCAGAAAGATGCTCTCCAATATCACTGCAGCCATAGCTTCTTCTTTCTGGAGCTCACTGGGTGCTGTTGATAATGAAAGTTCTTGAGGACCCAGCACATTGAACCTCATCCCTCCTGGTTCCCCCTCAGCCTAGCCACCTAGTTTCAAATGGAACAGAAATGTTCAAAGCTAACAAAGAACCTTCTTACTTTGACGTCCTCCTTCCATAGCACCCATTTCTGCCAGTTTTCAGGTATAATGGATGCACATTGAAGTGGGGTGATTGATTCTACATCATGAGTTCATATAAACTGGGTTCTTGTATAAGGCAATGGAATGCTCTGGATATCAAGTGATATGTACCCATGTGCTTGGTAATGTCTAGAGGCAGCTCTACACTAACCACCCTTTTATGATACGTGCAGAATCTGTGAACAGTAAAAGTCTCTGCGCAGCTGTTGACCCTTATATCCCCAGAAGGGATAATGCAGGTGCCAGAACTCCACTGAGGCAGATATTGGACTTTCAGTTCCCAGTTTCCTAGACAGTGAGTGTAATTTTTCATACATTGTCCCACTGGGGTCTGTAACCAAGGGGTCTAATAAGGATACAGAGGCTGCACCTGCAGTTATGGACATTTACTAACTGCCACCCAACTAATTTTGCCCATCACCCTCTGGCTGAGCTACAAAGGATAGAAGCTTTGTTCTAAAATTGAAAAACAATTTTTGAGAGGTAATTGTTTTGTTTTGTTTTTGATTTTCCCTTCCTTTTTGCTTAGATTCGTTCTTTCAGACAGCATCATGCAAAAGTGATGCAACTGTCTTAATCTTATAGATGCTCTCTCTGATCATTTATGAAAAGTAACTTGTTTAGCCTCTCCAAACTTACAGTACTTCAGAAAGATTCAGTTTAGGTAACTGAAATACAGAAAGGCAAAGAAAGTTACAAAAAGTCACCGTTGGTTTTTTTATTCACACAAAACACACAGTTATTCACTTAAATACACTATATTTTATTACCAACCCAAACCTTCGTTAGAAAGATAAAGTGAAAATATAAATACTGCCACAGAAATAGAGCACTAAAAAAAATACGAAAAAAATCACCAAATCACCAGCCCCTTCTCCCTCAAGTTTTGTTGGAGGTAAGTTTTTTCCTGAAGGGTGTAGGTTTTTTTTTTTTTAAACTAAACTCCTTATGGTTTTGGTGGCACCATGGAAGCAGAATAAAGTAAGTAGTTTTTTGTACTTGTCAAGCATAGGTTACTTCTCACACCAGGAAAGCAAGGGAATGGTTTCTTATCGAAGCCTGAGGCTATCCACACCATTATTTTGCTCTTTCCTGTGGTGTAAGATGTTCTATTATTGTACTGAGGAGACAAAAATAGGTTACAGGAACACCAGGGATGTTCAGAATGATCACTTTGTTATTTATTCATCATGTGGATGCCACTGTTTTCTGGTGGTAGACTTGTTCAATTTTTTATAAATGATCTTTTGAGAAAATCGGGCAAAGGAGCAAACTTTTCCCTACACCCTTCACACAGCTGCTCTCTTCCCTGACTCCCCAGTTTAAATCGTCTCTCACAGGAGTGACAAACTGATAAGAGTTTGCAACCAACTAGAGTTCTATCTAGCATTCAGATTCAGCTCAAACCCCAAAAAGATTTCTTTTAACATTAAGGTTTTTCATTTACTCAGAAGTAGTGGTAACCAGGTAATAATAGTCTATTCTCAGGAACTGCCAACTCATCGAGATCCCTGTACTAATATCACATTTGTTCCCATGGTGAATTCCAATTAAGTACCTATTCACAACCAAAGACTCAACTTAGAGAAGACAAAATAATACCCTAAAGAAATTGAGTAGCATGACCAGTAAATTGGATCAGAAGCATCCAAACAAACCACGTCCAGTTGTTCCTCTTTTAGCTGAGTAAAGCACACCCATCATTTTACCTTTAGTTTTGTTGCAAGCTCTTGGTGGATACACTCCCCTGTTCAGATCCAGCATCTGCTTCAGTCTTGGCGTCTGCTCTTATTTCCTATAAGACAGGTCCTTCTGGAAGCTGCCTCTGTTCTTTTTCTTTTTTAGAACAAATCCAGTTTGTACAGGAGGAAGCCTTCCTCTCTTTTAAGTGTCTGTGTTGGGGTAGGGTTTAGTGCTGGTCTAAGTATGAGGAAGTAAATAAGCCTCTCACTAGCCATTGCCCCTCTGAGCATGGGGTGAAATGGCCTCTACTTCTAGATCGTTGAGCTGGAGGACTGCTGGGACTTCCACGGCCTGGTTGCTCCCTCTTTGATTGCTTTCCCCCATTCCTTGTGATCCACTCCAGGCACACACAGCCTGAAAATGTGGTAGTTCTTCCTTAGTCACCATTAGTCCATCCACCACTAATGTGAAAGGAGAGGCATCTGCTTTTATGTCTTCCTGAAGGTTGGTGTGTAATGGACACTCTGCTTTAGAGGATAGTTGCAGCTTCTTTGGGTACTTATTGTGAAAGGTCCTAATTTTTTTCTAACAATTTCAGCAGCCCACAGAGTCAATTTGACCACAAAAGATGCACAGTGAGGGCTGACCCTGCACCTCACTCAAGTGGTGGGGTTGGGGGTGGAAACGGAAGTGACATGAATATTACACACACACACACACACACACACACACACACACACACACACTTCACATAAAGAAAGAAAGAGGAGGAGAAAAAAGACTAGAGAGACACACACAGAGCTCTTCATTTAAAATATAAAGTTCCAGTGTTATAATGTTCTCTTTATTAAACTACAAATGCAAAGATTTTCACACGGCCACCTTTTGCAGCCTCACAGCTCTTTGTGGAGCAGTAGAATTCCAAAAAAGAATGCTTAGTAGTAAGAGTTCAGCCACTTTACAAACTGCACTATGCCAAGGAGTTAATGTAAATAGCACTTGCAGAATCGGTAAACTAAACCACCTTTGGCTCCTATCTTTGCTCATGCTAAGATAAAACACTATTAGGGGGACTTCCCTGGTGGTGCAGTGGTTAAGAATCTGCCTGCCAATGCAGGGGACACAAGTTTGAGCCCTGGTCCGGGAAGATCCCACATGCCGTGGAGCAACTAAGCCCGTGCGCCACAACTACAGAGCCTGCGAGTCACAACTACTGAGCCCGTGTGCCACAACTACTGAAGCCCGTGCGCCTAGAGCCCGTGCTCCACAACAAGGGAAGCCACCACAATAAGAAGCCCACGCACCACAACAAAGAGTAGCCCCCACTCGCCGCAACTAAAGAAAGCCCGCGTGCAGCAACAAAGACCCAACGCAGCCATAAATAAATAAATAAATAAATTTATTTTTTTAAAAATTGGCTATTATTAATAAAACAAAACAAAACACTATTAGGGACAACACCAGAGAAAAATCAGAAAATGACACAGCCTGTCTATGACTGGGAAGAGTCCAGGAGAAGCTAGTTAGAAATAGTCAGTCATGGTTCAAATAACTATTAAGCCAAAATATCCAATAAGCTGCGTTTTGTGTTTATTTCTCCTTTAAAGCATTACATAATTGTCCAGCAAGATTCTAGCCTTTCCCTTTTCTCCCCAGGGGAATGGAAGGGAACTCATGCTTCTCCCAGTGCAGTCCATCCATCAGACATTTTACACACATTCTTTCATTTATTCCTCACGGCAAACAGATGAGGAAAATGAGACTCATGGAGGCTATGTGACTGGCCCAACCTTATCCATTTGTGACCCCACACCCTTGTTGTTTCTGTTGTACCTCATTGCCTCCCAGAGGGATTTTTTTTTTTTTTTTGCCTTCAACGAAGTGTGATGCCATCC
Source organism: Pseudorca crassidens (assembly GCF_039906515.1). Lineage (NCBI taxonomy): Eukaryota > Metazoa > Chordata > Mammalia > Artiodactyla > Delphinidae > Pseudorca > Pseudorca crassidens. Next base: position 44,998,588 of record NC_090317.1, on the reverse strand, counting down.
ACCTCAGCACCCTGTTATTCCCCATGGCTATCAGCAAAGAGCACTGGGGAGAGACCCCTCTCCATCTTCTAAGAACATTTGGCAAAGGAGGAAATGGTGGTTAAGTACAGGGGATAAGTGAGAGAGAATTCAGGATCCAGGGGCACTTTCCTCTGCAATATTCCTCTGGCTAGAAAGGATGATATGTCTCTCTTAACTGACAACAGTACTTTTTCCCACATGAGGATTCTTCTCAGTTCTGCCAATGTTTTATTACATTTTCCTTTAAATCCTCTATAAGGAGATCTTGTTTAACTGGTCGACTTCTAGAGTTGCCAGCTGCTTTTTCCTTCAGGATTTTTCGTTGTTAATGGGATGAAAGCAAAGTGTTTAGGTGGAACACCAACCCTTTATTCTAGGGTTGTTATTGCTTACTGTGAATATAAAAGTTTGCTTGAATGTACTGTCTTTTATATTGTGAAATATTGCAAATAGGCAGAAAGTAAAGAGAATAACATTACACTCATGTGCTCACCACTTAGCTCTATAGAATCCTAACATTGTGCCATTTTGTTTCTGGTGTTTTGTTAGAAATGAAATACTATTCATACAGTCAAAACACCCTTGTGTACTCTTCCACAATCTTAGTTCCCTCCCTCCACAGAGGTTACCAATATCTGGAATTTGGCATTTATCATTCCTAGGCATGTTTTTATATAATTACTACATATGTAAGTATCCAAAAAAGACATTTAGTATTGGTTTACATGTTTCACATTTTAATATGTGTTACATAATCTTCAGCATCTTACTTTTTTTCTCAATTTTTCTCATTTCTTATGATTTATTTATCTTGGCAACTCTAGTTCATACATTTTAATTCATTTTGATATGTATCAGTATTCTATATGATGAATATATCACAATTTATTTATCCATTCTCCTACTGATGGATATTTAGGTTGTTTGTTTTCAATTATAAATAATGCTACCATGAACAATCTTGTACATGTGGTCATAGTTTTCCACTCTCAGAATGAATTCTCAGTTACTTAGACAACGTGGCAAACCCAGGTCCGGCTTATGTGTTGGACTATGCACTTCGTGTAATCCCTTGTTCCTTTTTTAGTCCCATCTTCCTGAGGCTTTACTATGAAATCTGGTAGACTTATCAATGATCTCTCATTAGAGTAGAGTATAACTGATAGGCCTACTAAAAATCTCTTCTCAAGCCCAAGAAGCATCTTTCAGGTTTTGATTGAGATTTTGATTGAGAATTCCCCAGTCTTGGAACCAGAAGAGAAGTCGTCATTAAAATATCGTACCCATAGCAACAAAGAGCCATAATTACTCTTGTTAAGTTCCTAAAAGCTCTGTTCAGGCCCTAATGAAAGCTAATTATTTCATGATAAGTTTCAGGGTCAGTGCTACACGTGCCCAAATTTGTGGTGAAGACTTCCAGCAAAATCAGTTTTCTGGCTGCTGGCTAACCAGGGAAATTCTCATCTACTGTAATAATTTCTAAGAGGTCTTGGTGCTCTGGTCTTCTTCAGCATTTCATGTTGTTAACATTTTACAATTTTCTTCTGTGGTTTTGGAAACTTCTGGGTCTGTCATCTCTTCTGCCCTGCACTAGAGACAATAGATTCTGGCCAAGTAATGATGAAAGGAGTGCCAGATAGCGAATCTGCAAGTTTACACTGAGCATCAGGTTGGTGATAATACTTTCAGCATTGTTCCTCTGCTCTGAGGGTGACTGCTGGGTTGTCCGTCTTTCACTCTGGACTTGTGTGACCCTTTGGCCTTCTTTTTCAATTTAGTTTTTGTTTTCCCTGGCTTAAACTTTTTATTTTTTTCCGTCAATATCACAATAACACATGTTCATTATAGAAAATGTTTTAAGTACAGGGATATTAAAAAGAAAACATCAATTATAAGCTCATTATCCAGAGACATTAATATTAGGCATATTTCCTTCCATTCATTTTCTCTGCATTTTTCTGACTATATTTGAGATCATATTGCACATACTATTTGTAGTTTGCTTATTTTTCTTAACATTATCTGTCTAAGTATCCATCTATCCATCCATCCATCCATCCAACACATATTGTCCTCAAAATATCTAAAGTTCTTGTTTAATGTTACTCCTGATTATTTTCCCATGATATTAGGATCTCTATATAAGCATCATTTACCAAGTCAAAAAGTTTGTACATTTTGAATTTTGAAATATATTGACAAAATAGTTTCCAGAAACACTGTAACCAATTTCCACTCCAAATAGCAGTTTTGGAGAGCCTGCTTTTCCCACACTTTTGTCTCTTTTCTGCTCCACTTCTAATCAGTTTTTTTTTTTTTTTTTTACTGTTTCTATTACAGACAGATATGTAAGGATGAGTTAATAGACTATAGTTCATTTTCATTTCTGGGAGTCAAGGCAGTGAGTAGAGCTTCTCCTTGAAGTTCAGCTAACTGATGCTAACCCTAAGGCATGTGGCGATGGCTCTCCGAGAGGGAGGTGGAAAGCCTGGGATCAAGGCTTTTGTGTTTCGAATGCTCTCCCAACACCCTCAGTCAGTGCACAGGAATCTCCAGAGAAACTGAAAGTGACACGTGGCCCATTTGTTTCAGGGTCCTCAGAGGAGTTCTCTATCCCCCTCCCCTGATGGCTTCATTTGCATAACCCAGCAGCTTTAGAGTGAATTAGGTCAAGGTCTGTCTCTAGCTTCTTACTGAGCACTGCCTCACTGAAAATTCTAGCTCTCCCTTATTCGCAGGAGATAGAAATCGGATATCGGCATGGCATCCATGGGCAAAAAGCAGCAGGCATCTGATGACTCTTTGGAGAACACCCAAACTGGTTTTCAAAAGCCATATCTTCCCCTTATACCTAAGTCACTTCCTGGTATGGGTCTAGTCCACCGAAAGGAAACTCTCTATAGGAAATTTGCTCGAATGGAAATAGTAAATCATACTGATGATAATTTTACATTGCACCAAGACCCTAGAAGTGGATGGAAAGTTGCACTAGTTCTCAACATGAGGCGTTTACGAAAGATTCTAAACAAATACATCACTAGCCATAAGCCACAGGAATTTGGACTTTAATGCAAGCAGATAGTTTAAATATTCTGAATATAAAAGGGGTCAGAATAGACCAGACAGGGCTAACACTAAGGGATCCTGTTTCAGTAGAATGCATTAGATTGTTTAGGGTATTTGCATTTTGTGGCTTATTTGGTAGGTGACATTGTTTTATCAAATATCTGAGGCTCCAAGCAGCTGTAGCACCCTTGGTCAGGGGCTTGGCATGCAAAATGGGGGAAGGAGCAGAACCAGCACACAACTAACAGCACAGAAGATAACCCCTGAGCTGTATAGACCCCTGCCTCTGGGCTTTGCTGCTGCCCTGCCTCTGGAAACAAACAGCATGAGATAGAGACTTTGAGCTTGGAGAGCTGAGTGGCCAGGAAACTGGACAAGGATTCCATTTGGAGGTCCAGCAGCTCACCCAAGGATGTCTTGGTCAGGCCCAGCAATCCCTTTTATTTTAAATGCCACACTATTTATTCTAGGCAGGTCCTCTGGGGACCTTGGCAGGTCTCAGGCAGAATAATAATAATAGCAAACAGTGAGATAGGAGCACTGACTATTGCTGGGCCCTATTTTAACTACTTTACATAGATTAACACACTTACTGCTCACAACAATACTATGAGGAAGGCACTAGGCAAGTGGGGGAAAGGGAAAAGGGAAAACAGGAGGGGAAGAAAGGGGCAAGAATAATTCAATGCAATTCCACAATTATTTATTAAGCACTGACTCTGTTTCAGGGATGGTAATGAACAAAATAAAGGAGGGGATAAAGAAGAGGGGATACAGGTAGAGGAAGGAGGAGGATAGAGAGGAGGAGAGGAGAGCAAAGGAGAGAAGAAAATGATGAAGCCTAGAGAAAAGAGAGCCGTGCACATGGCAGGCAATGGTAATAGGAAAAAGCTTCCCCGCGACCTCAGGGGTTGGCCACACTGTCTGGGCTGAGGCTGAAGCTGCTTTTTTCTGGCCCAGCCTCTTACCCACTGTTAACACGAGGTTGGCGTACACAGTCCTTCCAACAAGCCAGCTCTGATCCCAGCAATGTTGGCTCGATGCAGCCTGAGGCTTTACACCCTGGTTTCGCCTTTCCTTAGCTTACAGAGCTCAAAAGCCTATTGTAGCACGTGAGCTTTGACCATTTTCTCAGACAATCTGCCTCTTAAAAATTCCTTCTTCTAAGGGTCTCATTGACACACATATCCATTTTGGGTCTTCCGGCAATATTTGACCAAAGGGCTTATTTTTATCCTGGCTTATTTTGCCACCGGCAATAAATCTTACTTTTCTGCCAAATTGTGCAGAGGTGCCTCTTTCCAGCATCTGCTACCTGTTCAGATGGTCACCTCATAGCGCTTTTTTCTCTTCTAGTTCCCCCCACAACCTCCTCAGAGAGGACCCTTCCAGCCCCTTCTGATCATCTGAAGAGACTGTCAGGGCCTTGTGCTGATGACACTCCCACCCTCTGTCAGCCTCCTCCTCCAGCAGACTACATGGCACCAGCCACGCTTTCTATCTGGCCTTCAAGGGTCCCAAGGTCCCACGAAAGGTACTTGCTGCTGCTGCCCAGCCCTTGCCATGCCCCAGACCCACCTCAGTCCTGACTTTAATGCAGGTAGCTTCCCGGATGCATTGAGATGCCAGGACTTTGAAGGTGGGACTCGATCTCAGAAGACACTGGCCCTGGAGACATATTCTTACAGTCCAGAGAGGAAGGACAGTCTGAGCAAACCCCACCCTTTCACAGCCACTCAGTTCCCTTTTTTTGTTTCCTGACTTAAACCAATGTCTTTTTTTTCTTCTTCTCAGCAGCATGGTATCTGGTTCCCTGCTGCTGTCCCTATTCCACTCCCCGCCCCAGCTGTCCCCGCCCTTCATTTGCTTGGGACTTCTTGAGTCTGCTCTGAAAGAACCCTCCTCAACATTACTGGGGCCACTGAGACTCTAGACTGGGCTGGGTTGAGCAGACATGTCCTCAGGCCGATCTCCCCGAGGTAAAGGGCTAGCATCCCTAAAGGACAGTGGAGACTTACAGAAAAGAGGAGAAATGCAAACATGTGGAGACAAAACAAAGGGACTGGCGAGGAAGGGCGTCTTTAGCTTCTCATATCCTCTACGGCAGAGACTCAAGGCCACACGGTTGAACTTGCTAGTGAAGGATGGAGAGTGTTCACGAAGGGACCCCAAAGTACAGATCCTGACAGAGGTAGAGACAAGACTTCCCCCTGCTGAGTCATTTTCTAAGAAAGCATTTTTTCTACAGATAAAAATGTCCGAATGTAAGCCCACATACTGACTTGTGTCCTTCCCGTTTTCTGTGGATGTTGATTTTCTCCATTTTAGATTCGGCCTCAAGGATTCACTCTTAATTTACAACTTTCTCTTTAACCTTGTAAAATAATAAACTAGACTAGGTGTGTTACTTGAAACCTAAATGTTTCATCAGCCACCTCCTAGCCTATGTTCTAGCAGCGATCTTCTCCCAGAGGACTCTCCTAGGAAATGCAGACAGTACTGGATGTAGACCAGGATGGCCACAGAGCCCCTGGTGACTGATCTGCTTGCCCATCTTGACACATCAGCCACTGCCATATTTACTTGCCCCAGGCGCTGTATGTAGGAACAGATCATAAATCCCACTAGAAGAAGTCCATCAGAATTTTTAAGGGAACAGGATATATTTTTTAAAGTATTTTGTAGGATAGTAGACTAGTTAATCCTCACGTCCACACAAGATAAAGGGGCAGCAAGTGTTGTATGATCTCTCTATTTTATTGACAATTTATATCCTTTCACTAGTCACCTCTGAATAGCTGCTCCAGTGGCCTGCCTGAGAGTTGGTCACAGACATTTGCCTTCCCTCCCTTTTTCATCAGTCAGATGCTACTTGTTGTCACATGCCCTGTTCCTTCTCAAGGTCCTTCTGGGGGTGGAGACTCGGCGTTGATGGGGGATCTAGACAAGGGAGAGCAGGACAAGGGAGAGGGGAAAGTAAAACTAGGCGAGTCTTCACCCTCTGCCCATGTGCACTCTCCTCACAGACTTGTCCAGGTGATGGAAGGACTGCACCCAAATAGTGCCAATATCTAGACATAGGAAAGTGAACAACCACTTACTCTGCGAGGCCAGGCCACATGTAGAGTCCTGTGTTCAATTCTGAGTTCCTCATCTTAGGGGAAATCAATAAGCAGGAGCATGTCCAAACCAGAGACCAGGATTGGTGAAGGAATCTAAACCAAAGCCATGTCACATAAAGGTGTGATAGAAAGAACTAAGGTTGATTAGACTAAGAGGGGCCATGTTCACTGTCTTCATATTTCCATGTTACTAACATCAAAAACCTCTAGAAACTCCTCAAAGCCCAGTAAGACGGTGTAACAGCCTGGAGAGAAGAAGGAAATGGTCTGAGCCTACAGCCTGGCTGTTTGGCAAAGAAACTTTTAGGAAATGTAGCAGGCAGTGGTAATGTTTTTATTATCTCATTCCCAGAGACCGTCCAACAAAATAGAGCTGATCAGAGAGTCAGTTCTGAACCTATGGGTGTTTCTGGAGGGTTATGCAAGCAGGAGACCCCAAGTTGTCATGGTTCCTTAGCCCTAATCCACTGACACCTCCTCCTGAGTCCTTGCCCAATTCTGACTCCTTATCATCCTCAACCCTGCAGATGCTCCTGCTTCCCTTGTGTGATTTGTGGCTAAGTGCAAGGCTGTGGTGTTAAACTACCTGGGATCAAATTCCAGCTCCACAAAATAACCACTGGTGTGACTTTGGGTAAGTGAATTTAAGGCCTCTCATGCCTCAGTTTTCTCGCCTGTTAAACACTAATAAATGTACATACCACTTGGGTTGTTAGGATTAAAAGAGGTAGTATGTAAGGTAGTTAGGAAAATACCTGGCATATAATAATTGTTCAATAATTGTTAGCTATTATAATTACCAGGCCACACAATCATGTCATATAATGGTAAAGGAACCCAAGCTCTGGAGTCAGATCACCCGTGTTTGTATCCTGACTCCACTAAATACTAGCAGCATTGGGCAAATCGTTTAACACCCTATGGCCTCAATTTCCTCATCTGTAAAATGGGAATAATAGTATCACCTACCTCTTAGAATTACTGTGAGAATTTTATGGGACAATTCATTTAAAATGCTCAGTACCCTGCAGTCTTTCTCTGCTGGACTCTCTTGAAACCTAGCACATGCCTTCTGCCAGGTATGCAGGGAAGTGAAGAAATGCTGGATACTTCCTATCTTTTGGCCTGGTTATTGCTATTGTTGGAGCTGAACAATTTCATCCTCACTTTTCAGAACCTAGGTCAGCCAACTTGCTCCCTCAACAAAAGGGGGCTGTTTAATGCTGAGCACTGTTCCTTTCTGACAAAGTATTTAGTCTGTAATTATACATTTATGACATTGATTATTTGATTACTGTGTCCCTCCCCTAGAACAGTGGCCAACACAGAATAGGCATTCAATAAACATCTGTGGAATGCAACAACTAGCCATGTGATAGATAAACTAGAGCACTGGCTCCCTCCAAGCCTTCAGTGAACCAGCAGTTCACTATGAAAGATGTTGTTCCCAGTGTCCTTGAAGTAGAACGGGAATGGGATATGGAGGTGGAGGGCTCCTCCACTTGACCGACCCTAGTCCTGGCTTCCCTCGGGAGGCACACGGAGGCCAGATGGTCTGGGAAGAGCACTGCTTCCTTCACTTAACGGTGCTACGCAGCAGTATCCACCAAAAGTGATGAAGTGAGGAAAAGTTGCAAAGCTGGAGGGAGGCGGGTGGAAGTTGAAGAGAGTGGATCAGCCTCAGCCGGAGCCCTTCCTTGAGCCTGCGCCCGCGATCCTGAATCGAGTCCTCTCAGCCGCCAGAGGGCGCGGCGCACAGAGCCTTAAACTCTATGGTCGTTCCCACCGACTCCCATGAGGAAGCGCGACCAGAAACCTCCTATATACTTCCGTTTCCGGCCAGGCCTCTCTCTTTCCGTGCCGATAGCGCTCTCGCAAACATGGTAGGAGCTTGGGGTGGCGGCCAGGCAACATCCAGTTTAATCTTTACTTCCCGGTCGATGGTTCCTTCCCGGGATGCGTCCAGGCTCCTACGTGGACTCGTTGTACTAAAGAAACTCAGTGTTGCCGCGGTCGAGCCCAAAGGGGCCGGGCTTCGGGGCCAGGAACTGAAGTGATGGGGTCAAAGAGGTAGAATTAGCCAGCGGTAGAGTGAATATGTTCTCGTTTTAGTTTGGGCTCGGCGGAGGCCGCTGTATTTGTAGCACATGGGGCCGGACCACCTTCCAGTCAGCGTTGTGTGTTAGCGAGTTTGAGAGTTTAGTCCTCGTGGGATGCCTTAGCTTTAGCTGGGTCGGGTCGGGTGGTTTGTGCGGCTGGTCTGATAACACTGCGCTTTCTGAACGGTTTATTTACTAGGTGAACGTTCCTAAAACCCGCCGGACTTTCTGTAAGAAGTGCGGCAAGCACCAACCTCACAAAGTGACACAGTACAAGAAGGGCAAGGATTCTCTGTATGCCCAGGGTAAGATGGGCATACGTGATTTGGTTTTAATGCGGCATTTGTGTTATATAATACACGAGCCCAGTCCTCCCTCCCTTCCCCACTTGGGCATTGATATTTCTGCTGGAAAGCCCAAGATAAAACCGCTGAGAAGACTTCCACTTGTCGGTTGTGATTTGTTATGTTTGATAAACCCTGACAAATAATTTTCATTCTCCTAGGAAAGCGGCGTTATGACAGGAAGCAGAGTGGCTATGGTGGGCAGACTAAGCCGATTTTCCGGAAAAAGGTTTGTAGTGGTCACTGTTTGATATGCTTCCCACTTACTGTGGCAGAGACTTCCCGTTTGTTTTTAGCCCACACATCTCTACAACATAGGTATGTGTTTTCATAGTTTCAGTGAAGTTATCTTAGTTACCTGCAGAGACATACATCTAGTAGGCAGTGGAGCTGGAAGTGCAATCCAGGTCTCACTCCAGTCTACAATACTGCACTGCCTCATTGTTTTATATTTTTTTGTCCTCTTTTTGAAGAGGCAAACATCAAGGAATGTGCCCTGCCTTCCTCAGGACTGAAGTTTGAGGACACCCGTAAATCCTTTTCTTCACCCTCTTCCTTATCCGTTGCCATGTCCTAACGAATCCTTAGCTCATGCTTGCAGTAAGAATTGTTCTCTTATTTTGCTTCTCAGTTCAGAAGTCTACAGTCAGTCTGCTACCTAACTCATGAAGTCTTAAAGCTCTTTAAAATAGCTATTTAGGTCTTCCACTGGCTTCCTGAATTCCCTGTTGGTCTCAGGCTGAATTTCTGAGTTTCTGTTCTACCTCAGGTGATTTGTCTACCCCCTAAAGTATACAGTGCTTGGAGCATAGCCTTCCCACGAACATAGCATTTCTTTTGGCACTTAGGTCCTCATTCAGCCTGGTTACAGAAAGTATTCAGGAGTGATTTTAGTGGTCATTTAGGTGCAATAAATGGTTTGATCACTAGGTGGTGATATGCCTTTTCACATTTGGGTAACTTGTTTAGGAGATAGGGACATTGTACTTAGGTTTCTGCTCTTTTGAGAACTTTAAAGAATAGAATTCTAACTACAGGAGCAGGCTTTAGAAGTTGAGTATTTGTGGGGAGTTAAATAATACAGTTGAATGCACATAAAACCTAGATGTAATTGTGGGTAGTCTCTGGAGAATAGATATTAAGTAGTATTTATTAACTCTTATTTAAATGGGTTGTGAAAGTTGTGTTTATTTCATAGTTGCATGGACTCAGTTGACCCATTTTTGGGTGTGTGGAATACTTAACTACGTAGAGCTGAAAGGCCAGGGTGGTGTGATGAATGCCTATTTGATAAGAAGCCCTCTAGGATGTTTGATATGAATGGAGAACTTGATTTCAATTAGATAATCTGCCACCATTTTCTCTTAAATACACTGATTTTCACATTTCTGTTTTCTCCCTATAGCTGAAAACAGATTGTCACAACTCTTAAACTTTGCAGAGCTTTGCCTTAAGTAGTACTTGACCCAACAGTCATATTTTTGAAGAAAGATTTTCTGTAGTGATTTATGAAGGCTTTGACTTAATTTTATTTTCCAGGCTAAAACTACAAAGAAGATTGTGCTGAGGCTTGAATGTGTTGAGCCGAACTGCAGATCTAAGAGAATGCTGGCTATTAAGAGATGCAAGCATTTTGAGCTGGGAGGAGATAAGAAGAGAAAGGTAGATAATTATGGGGTGGAAGGTGCAATATTTTCTCTATGGCTTTATTATGTTGAGAGAGGTGAACATTTCTGCCTACTCATTCTTGTGGCGTCAAGATCAGGGGCAATCCTCTGAAAATAACTAAACTAGATCCATAGCTCAAAGTATTTTGGTGTTGGTTTTGACATGAGTAGGAAGGGGAGAATGAGAAGACTGGCCTTAATAAAGGATGGTGATCCCTTTAGGAATAGACGCTGTTCTTGATGGAGTAAAGGTTCTATGCAAAATACAAAAACTCACCATTTTTCTTCCTGTTCTGTTACAGGGCCAAGTGATCCAGTTTTGAGCTTCATATTTTGTTTTGTTATGAAAGCAATAAACATTTGAGATTGTTTACTTCGTTTAGTTTCAATTGTTTATTTTTTTGGAAGGGAAATTAACTAGTGCCATCAATAAAATTCTCCTTGGGAAATTTATGCTTGATGGTTCTAGATACTTATTAAGGGTTGAATCTGACTGGTTGAACTCACATCAGATGCTATGATGGTCTAATTTGCACTTTAATCACTTGGGACTTCATGGGATTCCTTTTGTTAAAAAGCAAAGGCTGTTATTGGTTATCATGGGACATAAGTAGAGACCTGAATTCAGGGCAAATAGAATGAGATCAGTAACAATTACATCCATAGTGAACATGAGGTTCACCAGGAGTGAAATAATTTGTCTCAAATAATGTTTACTACTAAAGTCACTGTATGAGGAATTTCAACCCGGTTCTCTAGGCATAGCATACTATATTATATATGTCATTAGACTTATTTTCATGCCCCCTAAGCATTTTTATATACTTCCTCACATTTTAAAGTAGATATAAATTATTTTCATCATGTTGAAATAATTGCAAAGGATAGAATTTCCAGTGTAATTCCCCCATGGAACCTATGGGGGATAACTGTCCATTTTGTAAAATGCCTAATAGTTGGAATCCTCTTTGTATGCTATTGTATGCTTCATTCTTGTGCTGCAAAACTCTGGATGTGAAGCAAATAAGCTACACATTTTGGTGACTGGAAGCACATCTCAATGAGAGCAGTTTTCTTCCAAGTTTCTGTGGTTGAATTGTCTGGATTTACCAATTCTATTCCAATTTTTATTAACTGACAATGCTTAGCCCTCCAATTTTATTGAAAATAATTGGTAATCACCTGACAGGCAAAGGGATTGTTACAACAACATGCACTTTGTATTTTGAGTGGGGCTTTTGTGCCCTGTTAGCTTTTGTACTGTCCTGCATTCTGGATGGGTGAGATGAATACACCCTTTTTTGCTTATGTGGGAGAAGGGTGATAGTACAAGGGGAGGTGGGGAAGGAGCAGGCCTGAAGCACTGACTGCAGGTTGGTCCTCAGGTAAACCAATTGGAGGAAAAGCAAGGAATTAGAGTATCTGGAAATTGCCTCAGTAACTCATTCCTCCATATGCCAGTTTGAAGTTCATTGCTTCATCATGGAACCTCAAGAGATAAGGCAATTCATCTTAAAGTGGAGGGGGTCTTCTGGCCAGAGGTTCAGTATTTTAGGTCATAATGTATCAACTATTGTTGGTGAAAGTAAGCCAATTGCATTTGTTGGATCTAGACTGCAAACAACTTGGATTTGGAAACCTAGGTGGTATGTTTCTTGGCAAGATTCTTCCATAAAAATTCAGTAATGTCTGTTGGGTTGCCTCTAAGTTGTCCATTTATGAAGGTTATTCCTGTTGGGGTATTCTTTTGCCCTTCAACTGAGGAAGTCGTTTTTATCTTTAGGCCAAGATAATTAGTGCCATCCAATTATTAATACCTCAGTAGGTGGCAGTGTAAGGGTTAAAAGCCTGGGTTTAAATCCTGGCTGTAATTTACAGTGAATAAATACCTACATCAGGGTTGTTGGGAGGATAAAAATGAGTCACTACACCATATGCGTCTAGAATAGTGCCTGGCACATAGTTCCAATACAGGCAACAGATATTGCGGGTTTGGTTCCAATAAAGGTAGTCACCAAATTTTTGGTTTTTGCATATAAAACTTATGTTCAAACTATACTGTAATCTATTAAAGTTTGCGATAGCATTATGTCTAAAAAAAACAATGTATACACATTAATTTAAAAATACTTTATTGCTAGCCATCATCTAAGCCTTCAGAGAAACAATTTTTTTTTGCAGTAGTAACATTGCAATCACCATGATAAATATAATAATAATGAAAAAGTTTGAAATATTGCAGGAATTACCAAAATGTGACACAGAGACAAAATGAACAAATGCTGTTGGAAAAATAGGGCCAAACAGACTTGTGATACACGCAGGGTTGCCACAAACCTTCAATTTGTAAAAAAACCCCAAAACCAAAAAAACCCCACAGTATTTGTGAAGTGCAATGACATGAGGTATGTCTGTAAATTATTATTTTACTTATTATATTATTAAGCTATTATTTTCTCAGCAGTTTACATTAGGTTCAAAGGCTTTTCCCCAAAAATGTTCTCCAGATAGCTTTAGAAGTGGTAATCATCACAAAGCTCAAGTGTAGCCTGTGCTCGGCAACGGGAGAGGCCACAGCAGTGAGAGGCCCACGTACAGCAACAACAACAAAAAAGCTCAAGTGTAGAAACTTTTACTCAAAGAAATAAGAACAGCTGAAGGTGGACAAAAGTGGGGTAGTCACTTTGGCAACAAAATAATACATTTTAAAGGAAGCATTTTAATGCAGTCTAGCTTGCTCTTTCTAGCCTAAGCAAAACAGTACCTGTGGGATTTACTTGAGTTTTTAAACTTGAAGTCCATTCATAAAACCCAAGCTTCCTCTTCACAGGGAGGAGCTGCGTGATCAGACAGTCAGGATTACAGGCCAGTCCTTGACCCAGGGAAGTAACAGAGATGGTGTAAGAACGAGGTCCACCAATCTCCTGCAGGTTTACCATAGCCACAGCCCAGGCTAAGTTAGAGAGAGGGCGTTCCCACACCTCAAAGTTGTCCTCCTGAAAAGTAAGCCAAGAAAATAGGTGTGATAGCTTGGTAACTAGCAATAAGCTGCCTTGTTAGTTGTGGCATTAAGTCTTATAATCAGAACTATCGAGCACTTCTAGGAAAAATTAGCACAAGGGAGCCTCATTACTGATTATGATATCAAGATTTAAAAAAACATTCTCAAAAGATCAGTGCAGATCCTCCAATGTAACAGATTTAGGTGCAAGACAGACTTGGTACTTGGATATTAAACCATCTTAAAATACACACCCCAGGCTTCCCTGGTAGCGTAGTGGTTAAGAATCCGCCTGCCAATGCAGGGGACACGGGTTCGAGCCCTGGCCCGGGAAGATCCTACATGCCATGGAGCAACTAAGCCCATGTGCCACAACTACTGAGCCTGAGCTCTAGAGCCCGTGAGCCACAACTACTGAGCCCGCGTGCCACAACTACTGAAGCCCACGTGCCTAGAGCTCGTGTTCCACAACAAGAGAAGCCACTAAAATGAGAAGCCCACACACTGCACCGAAGAGTAACCCCCGCTCGCCGCAAATAGAGAAAGCCACGCACAGCAACAAAGAACCAAAGCAGCCAAAAATAAATTAATTAAATAACTTTATAAAAAAATACACACCCCAAATAAACATTTGGATAAATTGTAAACTAAAAGGCAGGAGAAGATGTTCCTGGCCAATTCCTAGTTTGTCCCATAGAACATTATTTACTGTACCTTTCTAAGCCGGTACCCCTGCTTGCCCAAGGGGTCCTGGTTGATGGCAATTACATCCTTATCCTGAAGAAGGGCTTTGGCTTCAAGGCAGATGTGTCGGAGGTCATTGGACATGAGTAATGGAGCTGCCATGATAGCCCAGAGGGCCATCTGAGTTATTTGCTGATCCCGGCTGAGGCCAAAGTTGCCAATCACCAACTGGGACAAAGAATGAAGAATTCAAGTGAGGGACTTCCCTGGTGGCACAGTGGTTAAGACTCCACACTCCCAATGCCGGGGGCCTGGGTTCGATCCCTTGTCAGGGAACTAGATCCCATATGCATGTCACAACTAAGGAGCCAGCCTGCCACAACTAAGGAGCCTGCAAGCCGCAACTAAGGAGCCCACCTGCTGCAACTAAGACCTGGCTCAACCAAATAAATAATAAATAGATTTTTAAAAAAAGAATTCAAGTGAGATAAGACAAAACATTCTTAAAGTTGCCTAGACATACAGACAAGTCACCTTCCAGGGCACCCTGCTCTGAGTACTCTCACATAAAGCCTGCTCCCAGGAACTTCTCCCTTCTGATTTATCTTGAGTGTCAAGTAGGAAACAGGTCCTCTGCAGGAGCTTGAACAGGAGGGCTCAGTTTCTTACCATATCTGGATCATTCCAACCTCCTGGTCCTGCGACAGGAACAATGCTCTCCTGGTTAGAAGTTGTCCAGTCCAAGATACTCCTTATACTTTGCCAAGAATCATAAACATCAGCAAAATTTCTCCAGTGATTGCAGTACTCTCGGATTTCTGTGTAATTGGGCTGTGAAAACAGAGATAACTCCTCTGTTTACTTTCTACTAATATTCTTGTGATAGGAAAACAATCATGTTTAAAAAAGGCTCTCGTAGCCTCTTTAGTTTACAGATTAAAGGTCTCCATGAGGAGAGCTAAATCCTTATTATAATGGAATTTCGTTGTAAGAAGTTTGCTTCAGAAGTAGGCTATATAACTTAAAATCTTACTTAAAATGGCTTTAACACTGTTCTTGCTGGAAATTTACCAAACGGTAACTAGGTACAGTAGTCCCCCCTTACCTGCGGGAGATACATTCCAAGACTCCCAGTGGTTGCCTGAAACCGCGGATAGTACCAAACTGTATATATACTACATTTTTTCCTATACAGGTATTAACCAGTGGGTAGCGTACACAGCATGCATACGCTGGACAAAAGGATGATTCACGTCCCAGGCGGGATGGAGTGGGATGGTGCGAGATTTTATCATGCTACTCAGAATGGTGTGCAATTTAAAACTTATGAATTGTTTATTTGTGGAATTTTCCATTTAATATTTTCAGATTGCAGTTGACTGTGGGTAACTGAAACTGCAGAAAGCAAAACCATGGATGGGGGGACTACTGTACTGGGATTATGGAAGATTTTAATTTTTGTCACACTTCACTGTATTTTCAAACTTTTCCAAAATGAACATGTATTTCCTTTTATAATCAGAAATAAATACAACGATCTCCTAATATAATATTGTAAATCAACTATACTTCAATAAAAAAAACTAAAATGATTTTAATAAGTAAAACCTGCAAATTACACAGGACTTAGCAAGCATATGATAAGGCAATTTGAACCCTAGGCATATAATTTGTTGAAGGAATGAATAAAAGTTTGTAGATAGGCAGGTGGGATATCTGAGGTTTAAGATGTTGAGAAAGAGGTGAGAGAATTTTGCAGAGATTAGAAGGAGACAACAGGGATTCATTCCATAAATAATTATTCAACACTTACCATATGGTAGGGATACAGTGATAAAGTCAGACAAGGTCCCTGCCCTCCTGGAGCTTACATTCTAATGGAGGAGACAGACAATAGGCAAATCAACAAATAATTCCATATAGTGCTAAGCCCTTAGAAGGAAACTGAATAGGTTAACATGATAATGAAGTGGGCTGATTCAGGATATAGTTTGTAGATAGTACTAAGAGGATTGCTGGTGGATAGGTTGGGAACCGAGAGACAAAAGGAAGAATCAAAGATGACTGGCTTCCCAATTGATGGTAGCTTAGTCTCCAATTATAGCAGTGGGGATGGTGAGAAGTGGGTGGATCCTGGGAGAGATGGTAGGATGAGAGTGTTAAGTAAGGTTGGGCTTTGACAGGGACCTTCGTCTCCTTTGTTCTTGAGTTCTGAAAATCAGCAAGGCTCTATTGGATTCTGTGCTCACTAGCTCACCTTAAAAATGGGCCACATATAAAGGGGCCACTCACAGGAGTACACAATGCTTCTGCCAGTCCTGTTCAGGGCCAAGGACATGTGCTTATAACCTGTATGAGAAAACAATGTGTAAAATAAGGGAAAGAAGGGAATTTCCAGCTGGGGCTGTATATTTTTAAAAGAGGCTGCCTGGAAGGGCCATGTTTATATTTTAAACCAGCAGCAGAGACAGGTGACTGCTCTGTGCTTACACTGTGCGTAGTACTGCACAGACTGCTGGGATTGTTCCAAGGAGACAGTGTGGGATGGTGCATATATTGAGGAGAGGCAGGAATGAAGATGCTCCTCTCTCTGTGACTGTTTGACATTCTGGATGCTTTTCCAAGTGATGGATGGAGAGTTACAATTACTATTTGTAATTAACTCAGAGCCCTCCTGAATTAAAAGTGCATGGTATTAGCTGTGGTTAGGCACATGTGGATTTTACATGCGTGAATGAACAAATGCATGGACAAACTGCAAGAAGAGAAGAGGCAGGAGCTCTGGCACATTGAGAATAATTATTTCCAGTATTGTGACTGGGTATTTCCAACGTGAGGATTAGTACTTTGGATGCTCAGCTACCTTGGCCTCAAAGTTCTGCCCTTTGCTCATGGCTAACTAATAAATCTTTTGAATGAAACATACCATCTGCCAAATGTTTTATACTGTCACAGTAACAACCGTCAAATTTTAGCAGATCTACTCCCCAGTCAGCAAAGGTCTTGGCATCAATGTCATAGTATCCAAAACTCCCAGGGAAGCCTGCACAGGTTTTATTTCCAACATCTGCATAAATCCCTAGCTTCAGTCCTTTGCTATGGACCTGAAATGAGAGAAAAGAGTCACCTCAGTAGAAGGGCAATCATGAAGTAGAGAGAACCACTCCAGGCTGGAGGCAGAGACCAGTACACTTCACCAGGTACTGGGGGGCTTTGCCTCCATCCCAAAACCCCCAAAATTATCCAGATGAGTTTGTTGGAAGATAAAGAGCAAAGTCTCCAATTCTGCTGAGTTCAAACTATACATGTAACTATAGCATAGAACTGAAGGGAACGTTTTCAGTTGCTCTAATCTTCCTCTGATGGGATCTTTTTTTGTTATAAATTTATTTATTTTTGGCTGTGTTGGGTCTTTGTTGCTGTGCGTGGGCTTTCTCTAGTTGTGGCGAGCAGGGGCTACTCTTTGTTGTGGTGTGTGGGCTCTGATGGGATCTTAAAAGTTACCTTTTCAGGTCAATGATAGATTTATCTGGACAAAGACTCTCCTTAACCAAACCTTAGGCCCCTCTGAAACCTCTTCTCACGTAGGCCTCTACCTTGGTCTTCCGTGTCCAGTTTTAGCAAGAATCCTGTGAAGTCATCTCCCCACCTTTTGATATCTGATCAAATTCCTTATGCCCCACCCTTGATGTCCAAGTCCTCAGCCTGCCTTTAGCAAGAATTCCCCTCCTCCTGATGTCTCATCTTAGTAATTTTCCATCCACTGACCCCCACAATCTGCTCGTTGGCTATAAAACCCCACTCCTCTTTGGTGTATTTGGGACTGAGCTTGGCTCTTCCCCCCATTGCAGTAGTACTGAATTGTACTCAGTATCACTCTTCACTACCTTTAACTAGTGTCCAGCTCTATTACTCTTTAACAATCTCCAGAATATATCCCTTCTATCTTCTAAAACTCTAGTTTATAGTACCACTGTGATAGCTGCTCAAAGCTTATATGGAAATACATGCACACATGTCAAGAACCAAGTTCCTTTTTCCTCCTAGAGAATTCACCTGTTTCCACAAAAGGAGAACTCCTTCAAGATGGGCCTCAAGAACTATTGCAAAACATAGATCTGCTGATGGGATGAAAATTCCACCTGATTAGCCTTAGAATCCATTGTTTGGATAACAGCAGCTATTTTACTTTCTAAGTGTTTCTGAGCAAGCTTAGGTACAGAAGTGCTTATAGTCTCCTGAATGAAAAAGAATTATCTATAAACTCACATAATTAGCGAGGCGGCGGATCCCACCAGGAAAGCGTTTAGGGTCTGCCTGAAGTCTGCCTTCTGAATCTCTTTCGGGAGCCATCCAACAGTCATCAATGCAGAGGTACTCATAGCCTACATCCTTCCAGCCATCTGAGGCCATGATCTCAGCTATCTGCAGAAAGAGCTTCTCACTGAAAGAGAAATTCCAAGAATCATTACAATTCATTAAACAAATGCTTGGGTACTCCTATTTGTTAAGCATCTTGGGGTTTTGCAATTTATTTTTCAACCCAGTAATAATTTGGCAGTAATCACAACCAATGCAAGGTAAACTGGACTAGGCCCTTTTTCTTCTCACTCCTTTCCCCTCTACCCTAAGAACGCCAAACAATTAAAAGAGGAATGAGAAATACATGAAATTGAAAAGGCTATTAGAATTAAGAAGACAGTTTACTAAAGTAAAACTACAAAGTTAACATAATCAACAGCTTCTTTAGATATCAGCAATGACCTATTCGGAGAAAAAGACACCATTCACAAGAGAAACCAAAAAAGCAACAGATAAAACCTAAAATACCTAGAGGTAATTTTAAAATTATGTGCAGGGCTCATCTGAATAAAACTATGATGTTCCCAAATTATTTGGATAAATGGAGAGACATTCTTTTACTCTTGAATAGGAAAACTCAATACTAAAAAAAAGGTAAATTCTCCCTATACACTTCTAGACATTTAATAAAACTCTGGGCAAATCCCCAAAGGACTTTTTAAGGAACTTCGCAACATGACTCAAAAAGTTCACCTCAAAGATTAAACAGGTGAACAGTCTACAAAATGTAAATGAAGCTAGTGTAGTACCATTAGCATTAGAATACACAGATCAATGGAATCAAAGAGAAAGTTCAGAAAGAGATCCTTCCAGCCATTTGATACCATGAAATTTAGTATATATTAAATGTAGTACTGCTTACAGGAGAATAAAGTCCAGATGGATTAAAGATTTAAATACTTTAAAAACACATAAAAATACTAGTACAAAATATACATGACTATGTTATCTTCAGGTAGGAAAGAACCTTCTCTGCATGATGCCGGAGACAGAAATAATAAAGGAAAAACCTGATGTTTGACACATAAATATCAAAACCAAAATACAGCAAGAACCACTGTATTGGGAATTCCCTGGTGGTCCAGTGGTTAGGACTCCACACTTTCACTGCTGAGGGCCCAGGTTCAATCCCTGGTCAGGGAACTAAGATCCCACAAGCCGTGCAGCGTGGCTTAAAAAAAAAAAGAAGAACCACTGTATTCACAACATATGATAGACCAAAAACAAAGAAAAACCAAAACGTAAACAAACAAAAAGAACCCCAAACATACCAGATGGAAAATAGGGAACTAACAAATTGCAGAAAAGAAACCATGCAAAGAGTCAATTTAACTTTTAAAGCTCTTATTCTGTGCCAGGCACTCACTCTTTAATTTAGAAAGGGTACTTAGTTTGCCCAAGATCACCTGGCTAAGTAATAATAAGCTAGAATTTGAACCCAGGCAGGTAGACTTCAGTCTTGTGGTTAACTGCTCACAACATAAACGTGATCTCATTTTTATTGAAAATCACTTTAAAAGAAATCTGTTTTTATTTACATAGAAAAAAATTGAAAGGTCATATATTAACATTTTAACCATGATTATTTCTGGGTGGTGGAATGAGGGGAATCTTTATTTTTATTATACTCTTCTTTACCATCTACAATTTTTGCCATGATCATGCATTAATTATACAATCAGATACAAAAATAAGACAACCACCACTTAGGAAAAAAGGAAGAGACAAAAAAAGAAATATGTGATGGCCATAATTTACCCCAGGGTCACGATGGATGGATTTAGTCTGAAACTTAGCAAGCCAATTAATTGTCATGTTTGACCAACATCCTGACTTCATCTGTAAAGACATTCATAGGAATAACTTATGGCCACTGGGATGTTACCATGACCGCTGCTTACAGAGGGGCCTTTGCAACAAGGGTGTCTTTATTATGTTTTAAACAATATCTATCAGTGATTCTTAACTGTTTCTAGGTCACGGATCCCTTTGAGAATGTGAACAAAGCTCAAGATCCTCTCTTCAGAAAAACATACATACTCATATTTGCAGATTTGCATTAATTTTCCCATGGATTCCAGGTTAAGAACATTTCTTCTATATGCCTAATTGAGGAGTCTGGTACTGCATTGTACTTTGTCCTTTAAATGGGTTATCTAATTGAAAGCCAACCTGTGTGAGATAAGAACTATTTTACCTAACCTCAGAGTCGTTCCCTGAGATGAGTTGTTTTCCCAATTTACAGACGAGGGATGTGTGGGTCAGAAAGGATCAATACCTGTCTTATCCACCTTCCACAGATAAAGATCCTCCACTTCAACCTTCCAAGCACATGCCATACCCAAGGGCTACGGGGTGGGGAGATCTCAGAGACTCCGTGGTCACTCTAAATTCCCTCCAGTTACAGCCAAGGAACCCGTGACCCCAAAAGGGGAAGAAACGGCACTCGTCTTAGTCCTCTGTCTCTCCTACTCACCACAGCTGTCCTCACTGCTAGTACCCGGCAGAGACAGAGCAGCAGCTCTCAATAAGGGTCTGAACGGAACTGGATGGTAAATGGAGAAAGTCCTTAGTTGGATGATCAAGCAGAGAGAGGTGGAGAAGCAGAGGTCGCTGGCCGGACTCCCACGCCAAGAGGGGTCACATGGAGAGAATTTAGGACTAGTCCCCATCCAGGGCAGTCTGCTGGGGATAAAAAAGCAGCAGCAACAGGGGAGCTCTCCCTCGGGCTCAAATTTTTTCGCTGAGACCCTCCACCCCTCCAAACACAGCCAGACAAATACACGGAAAGACGAAGGGAAGCGGGTACCCAATATCGCTGATACCTGACACAGGAATCCGGCTCTTCTTGGCAGTTCACGTTGCACATGAAGCGCTCCCAGTGCAGCCAGCCCATGGTAGGGGTCATCGCCAAGCCGTTGTCGAGGGCCCGGGCCCCAGGGAGCCCCCAGAGAAACAGGGCCAGGAAGCAAAAGGCCAGCACGCAGCCCAGCCGCCGGACTCTGCTCACCAGCTTCACCGTCGCTGTCATCATGCAGCACAGATTTCCACGAGTCACCTGGGCTTTTAAATTTAACCTTAAGAGCTAAAAAGGCAGAGGCGGCCCAGGGAACCCGCTTTCGTCCTCATCACCAATCACCGGTGAGTTATTAAGCCCTGACCCGACTGTTTCTCCGGCAACTGGGACGGTTATCACCAGAGGCGGACCAATGACCAGTCATAGAAGACGCGACGCCACCAACCACTCTCTCTCTTTCTGGATATCGACCCGCCCTATTTTCGTACCAGAAGGAAGTGCGGCACTTTAATAATCCCGAGTTAGAGCCGAGCGGTGCTCACGTGACCCAGATCTCACATGACGTAGATCCTCACGTGACCAAACGCTTACGTGAGCAGAAGTAGTTCTGGTCGTCGTCTACCGTCTCGCTATAAGCCGTTTGAGGGAAGAAAGAGGAAAATTATCCGGTATCGTTAGAGGTTGGTGTGTGGGTGGGAAACGGGGACCCGGGGGTGGTGATGATGCAGACCAAAGCGGGGTCCGCGGGCCGCCTCCGCCTTTTTCGTTCCCTGCTTTCCCCTCCCCCGCACCCCCCTCCCCCCATCTCAGTGCCGGGAAGCCGCCTTTGCTGCGCCTGGTGGGGAAATGGTGGACGCTCGTGACTGTGTCTGTGTTTTTTGTATATCTATCTGTCTGGGCGGGTCTCAAAGGACCCTTAAGAGAAACCGTAAGCTGGAAAGCATTTGAAAACCACGTCCCTGGATTAGGAAAAACAGATCTTGAGTCCAGTGGCCTGAATGCTGGTCCGTCCATTCAGGCACCCAGTCTCCAGTGCCTGATTGTCTGTCTGTCTGTCTGTCTGTAGGGGGAGGCACATCTAGGCAAATGCTGCGTGCCTGACCGAGGCGCCCAATGAATTTTTTTTACTGAATTAAATATTTAAATAACGTTTATTTTTCGGCTTATAACAATCTACGTGTTCAATTTTGGACTTTGGAAAAATAATAGTATGCTATAAATTTTTAAAAATACACGTAATTCATCACTCGGAGATAACTACTCAGCATTTTGGTCTGTAAAACATCTGTATATAACACACACATAAATGCACAAATTCTTAACTCACAAATGGAATCCTGGTTCCTACTTCAGGCAACAGAGTCCTCGTGGCCTTCCCAGGAGACACAGTGATGAAGCAGAACCTCCCTGCCACCACAGAGGGGATGTTAAGGCCTAGAGGGCTGCAGGGACATTAAATGGGATGGGTCGTCCAAGAGATAAGGCAAGCAAAAACCAGGGCGTTAATCTGTCACTCAGACCTAAAAAGGTCTATAGGAAGACTGTTATTACTGCACGTGCAGTGTTCTAGGTACATAATAGGCAATTAGTGAATGTTGACTTGAATCCTCAGTGTAGTTTTAGGGCAGTTAGTACACTTTGTACTTTCTTTCCAAGAGGCCCAGTGTTCCCAGACCATGTCAGATAAGCCATGCACATACAAAATTTGAAAATTTTATCAAATTTGCTATACTAAATCCCAGAAAAGTAAACATTTAAATTTGTTTTTTTTTTGCTGAAATAAAAGTGATTACTCTAGAAAATTAAGAATGCACAAAAAATTGAAAAAGAAAGTTGAGAAAGCTATAAACCTACCACCTAGAGTAGCCACTATTAACATGTGACATATTCCCCATGCATGTACTTTTGTAACATTGTCTTTTTAATTCCAATTACAGTGACTTTTAAAAATTAAACTATTTAGAAGTATATAGGATAAACAGTGAAATTCCACTACACTCTTCCTACCTGCCAGTGTTCATTTTCTCAGAAAACAACTTAAATGCTTCCAGAACTTCTGTGAATTTGCATACATATATATGTGCCTGCTTATATTTTAAAATAAGCAGGATCATACTCCACATGTTCCTTCATTTAATATATTTTGGAAATCTTCCTAGGTCAGGGCAGATTTTTTTTTAAACAGCTGCACAGCATTCTGTTTTAAGGATAAAATATAATTCACTCAGCCATCCCCCTATTGATGGATAATTAGGTTTCTAATTTTCTGCCATTGCTAACAGTGTGGCAGTGAACATTTGTGAGTATTTCTGTTGACCAGGTTCATGGAAGGAATTCTAGCATGATCAAAGGATATGTGAACATATATCTTTTTCATAGTTGAGATTATAAAACAGTTATGATCTTGGGTCACTTAAGATTATAGCATAAGTAATTTCTCATGTTATTAGTTTTATAATTTTTAAAGTGTGTAATATTTTATCTTTCTTAGTAAAATACCTTTCAAAGAATATATAGCTCCATAAATCTTTGTCTGAATTTCAGATCCTCTCCTTAGGGCACATAACCGGAAGTGGGTTTACTGTATCAAAAGGTGTGATACATATTTCCAAATTGCTTTCCAGAGATACTGTATGAACTTTCACTCCTCTGGGAGTATATTAGTTTGTGAACCCTGAATATCAGTATTGACTTATCCTCCCTGCTTAACTTCACTATGTTGATGGGTGAAAAATGGCAGTTAATTCTGGTTTTAACTTGTATTTCTGATGACTGATGAGGTTTGAACATTTCCCAGACTCTTCTCCTGTATCTTCACATCTGTATTGCTGGTATATTTAATCTGTTAACCAAGTCCCACAGAGTCCACTGCTTTGAATGTGTAGATCATATCTTTCCTCCCCCCTTTTTTTAAACTGCTGTTGCCTTAGGTGAATCCCTTAACATATCTCTAAGAGACAGAGTTCTAACTGCTCTTGCTAGTGTCACCCCAATCCCCTCTGTGACTGCCACACTGTTGCCATGGTGATCTTTCTGAAAGGTTCTGATTACTTCACTCTCCTCCCCTCACTTTCCTTCTTTTTCCTCCCTTCACTTCCCTCTCCTCACTTTTCTCCCCTCAGTCCCCTGTTTAAAACCCTTAAAATGTCCTTAGCCTTTGTCTGTCTCAAAAGAACTCCTGGATCGATCTCTACCTAGTCAGCCTTATCTCTTGCCTTGCCTCCTTCTATTTTATGCTCCATCATAATTTTAAGAATTTGGAGATCCCTGAACCAGGTAGTCCTTTCATTTAACCATTCTATACTGATAGAATTGACCAACCAGTCCCTGCTTTATAACACCCTTTCACCCTGCACAGAATTATGTCATAGCAGGGATAATGTTTATTTGCCCTTTTTGTCTTTAGTAAAGATGTACAGTGCCTCTGTAGGACCATAAGCCCTTTCTGGGCTTATTGAACCTTGTATGCCAGAGCCAAGTACTGGACCTGGCAACTGAAAAATGTAAAATGAAGGTGTGAATGCTCTATAATGTCTTTTTTCCACTTACCTCTTTGGCCTTAATATTTCCGTGATTTTATTAATTTGTATGAGTTTTTTAATATAATGAGGATAGTATTTGTTGTAGGTATCTTCTGAAGTGTATTGTTTGTCTTTTATGTTTAATCTTTTGATGTAACGAAGTTTTTCATTTTTATGTAATCAGATATAACCATCTTTCTTGACGTCTTCCACTTGCCATTCACTTTGTATATCTTTTCATCTTTTGTATATCTTTTCTGACTATGTGTTTATATATGATCAACGTGGAAAACTTAGAACATACAGAAATGGCCAAAGAAAACATTCTCTGAAACAGAAAGCTCCCATAATCTCACCGTCCAGAAATAGCCACCATTAATGGTATCTAGCACATAATAAGTATCAAATAAATAGTTGTTGAATGAATGACTTAGAAATTTGGTGAAGTCTTTTTGTTTATACAGATGCCTTACAAAAAAGCTATCAGCGTAATTGAGCTTTCTGTTAATAGTTTGGTTTTTTCTCTTACTGTATTGTGAACATTTTTCCATGACAATTAGTCTTAATTTTTTTTCAGCTACACCGAAATTACACTGAACCGAGCCTGCCAGCAAGAGCCCAACAGTCACCATGATGCTGAGCACAGAAGGCAGGGAGGGGTTCGTGGTGAAGGTCAGGGGCCTGCCCTGGTCCTGCTCAGCTGATGAAGTGATGCGCTTCTTCTCCGATTGCAAAATCCAAAATGGCACATCAGGTATTCGTTTCATCTACACCAGAGAAGGCAGACCAAGTGGTGAAGCGTTTGTCGAACTTGAGTCCGAAGATGAAGTGAAATTGGCTCTGAAGAAGGACAGAGAAACCATGGGACACAGATACGTTGAAGTGTTCAAGTCCAACAGTGTTGAAATGGATTGGGTGTTGAAGCATACAGGTCCAAATAGTCCTGATACTGCCAATGATGGCTTCGTCCGGCTTAGAGGACTCCCATTTGGCTGTAGCAAGGAAGAGATTGTTCAGTTCTTTTCTGGGTTGGAAATTGTGCCAAATGGGATGACACTGCCGGTGGACTTTCAGGGGCGGAGCACAGGGGAGGCCTTTGTGCAGTTTGCTTCACAGGAGATAGCTGAAAAGGCCTTAAAGAAACACAAGGAAAGAATAGGGCACAGGTACATTGAAATCTTCAAGAGTAGCCGAGCTGAAGTGCGAACCCACTACGATCCCCCTCGAAAGCTCATGGCTATGCAGCGGCCGGGTCCCTATGATAGGCCAGGGGCTGGCAGGGGGTATAATAGCATTGGCAGAGGGGCTGGGTTTGAAAGGATGAGGCGGGGTGCCTATGGTGGAGGGTATGGAGGCTATGATGACTATGGTGGCTATAATGATGGGTATGGCTTTGGGTCTGATAGATTTGGAAGAGACCTCAATTACTGTTTTTCAGGAATGTCTGATCATAGATATGGAGATGGTGGGTCCAGTTTTCAGAGCACCACAGGGCACTGTGTACACATGAGGGGATTACCTTACAGAGCCACTGAGAATGATATTTACAATTTTTTCTCACCTCTTAACCCCATGAGAGTACACATTGAAATTGGACCCGATGGCAGAGTTACTGGTGAGGCAGATGTTGAATTTGCTACTCATGAAGATGCTGTGGCAGCTATGGCAAAAGACAAAGCTAACATGCAACACAGATACGTGGAGCTCTTCTTGAATTCTACCGCAGGCACAAGTGGGGGTGCTTATGATCACAGCTACGTAGAGCTCTTTTTGAATTCTACAGCAGGGGCAAGTGGTGGTGCTTATGGTAGCCAAATGATGGGAGGGATGGGCATATCCAACCAGTCTAGTTACGGAGGTCCTGCTAGCCAGCAGCTGAGTGGTGGTTACGGAGGTGGTTATGGTGGTCAGAGCAGTATGAGTGGATATGACCAAGTTCTGCAGGAAAACTCCAGTGACTATCAATCAAACCTCGCTTAGAGAAGGAGTACTAAACAGCAACAAATAACAGCTGTGCATTTATGGGAGTTGACTAGAATAGGAATGATGTCAGGCATATCCAGTATGATTGGTAGATGGGAAATATCGTTGATTCTGATCACTCTTGGTCAGCTAGCTTCCTTTTCTTTTTCCTCCCTCCCTCCCTCCCTCCCTCTTTCTTTCTTTCTTTCTTTCTTCCTTTCTTTCTTTCTTCCTTCCTTCCTTCCTTTCTTCCTTTTGCTTTCTCCTTTTTTTTTAAGAAAACAAACAAAAATTAAGTTTAACGGTTTTGCATTACAGGCTTGTGATTCATGCTTACTGTAAAGTGGAAGTCAAGATTGTTTTAAAACTTCAAGCTCAGTAATTTTGAACACTGAAACATTCACCTAGGATGTAATAACAAAGTTCAGTATTGACCATAACTGTTAAAACAACTTTCAGCTTTCCTCAAGTTAGTTATGTTGTAGGAGTGTACCTAAGCAGTAAGCGTATTTAGGTTAAAGCAATTTCACTTATGTTAAATGTTGCTCTTATACCACAATACACTGAAAACTTTGGATGCATGTTGAGAAACATGCTTTTCTGTAAAACTCAAATATAGGAGCTGTGTCTACGATTTAAAGTGAAAACATTTGGCATGTTTGTTAATTCTAGCTTTTCGGTTTAATATCCTATAAGGCACGTGAGTGTACACTTTTACTTTTTTTAAAAAAAAACGCTCTGGGACAATTTTGAGATGTAATACCAATACTTAGGAGTTTGGTCATGTCGTTTGTATGAAATTCTGAGGCTTTGGTTTAAATCTTTCCTTGTATTGTGATTTCCATTAGATGTATTGTACTAAGTGAAACTTGTTAAATAAACCTTCCTTTTGAAAACTGGAAAAATCTTGTATAGCTTGATTTTTATTATGTTCTATCATATGAGCCATTTCTTTTATACAGTCCTGTGCTGATGAAATTTAAATTGTTTTTAATTATTATAAATATACCTTAGCATCTTTATAATACATTATTGCACATATCATTAATTATTTCTAAGATATATTCCTAGAAGTGGAATTGCTTAGTCAAAGGTCCACACATTTTTAAGTCTTCTGATTTGTATTGCCAGAAAGATTATGGTACTTTGTGTTTCCACTAGGAGTGTATTTTTTTAAAAGAATTTCCCCCATAGCCTGCTCAATGAAACACATTATTCTGCTTGATCTTGGCCTGTTTGTTAGTTGACAAGTGGCATCCCGTTATTATTTTAATTTGTGTTCCTTAGATTAATATTAAGATGGAGCATTTTTCTGTTTTTTTTCTACGTTTATCCTCACCACATCCACAGGACTATTGAGCTACTCTGGAGACATTGTACTTTATCAAGACAGCACGCTCCAAAATCCAAAGAAGTAAAGGCAAATAAATAATCCTCTTCCTTTCATTTAACCATAAGTTAGAAGATCTAAGACAGCTTTATATGTTTAAAAGAAGTAGGCCTATGTTATAGAAATAATTCAGTTTACTCCATGAATTCATTAATAGTCTCTAAACACTATTCAAGGTTTTTCAGGGGGCATTTAAAGCTTGTTTTGTTTTCTTTGTTTTTTTTGTGGTAGGTGGGCCTCTCACTGCTGTGGCCTTTCCCGTTGCGGAGCACAGGCTCCGGACGCGCAGGCTCAGCGGCCATGGCTCACGGGCCCAGCCGCGCCGCGGCATGCGGGATCTTCCCGGACCAGGGCACGAACCCGTGTCCCCTGCATCGGCAGGCAGACTCTCAACCACTGTGCCACCAGGGAAGCCCTAAAGCTTGTTTTAAACCAATGGTTCTCAGACTTTAGTGTGCACTGGAATCATCTATGGGGCTTGTTAAAACATTGATTACTGGGGCCCACTCCTAGAGTTTCTGAAATTCAGTAGTTCGGGGGTGGTGCTTGAGAATCTGCTGATCCTGCAGGTCTCAAGACCATGTTTTGTGATCCATCATAGTTCTCTAATGGCTACAGGCCTATAAACCCTGAAATGGCAACTCTAAGAAGCCACTTCCTTCATGATCCCCGATTGCCCCTTACTTTCCTGTAACAAGTAGTTTAAGCTTTCTATGAAAGTATAAATTGCATTTGACTATTTATAATACCTTGCACCTCCCATGAGAACTTTGAAAACATGACATCTGGGATTATCTTACACTTCCGCCCATATCATGGTGGCCATTAACAACTCTCAATGACCTTCAGATCTGGACGCCCTCAGGTCAGTACCAGATGCACCTGAACTTTAATAGATCTTTTTGTAGATCTCGTGACTAGCCTGGAAATCCTTGGTCTCTTCAGAGCTTGAGGCCCAGAGAAACGCTCTGAGAAGGGAAGCAAATACCAAATTGGTAGTACCTGACTCCATTTTATTCACGGACACTTTTTTTTTTTTTTGCGGCACACGGGCCTCTCACTGTTGTGTCCTCTCCCGTTGCAGAGCACAGGCTCCGGATGCGCAGGCTCAGCGGCCATGGCTCACGGGCCCAGCTGCTCCCCGGCATGTGGGATCTTCCCGGACCGGGGCACGAACCTGTGTCCCCTGCATCGGCAGGTGGACTCTCAACCTCTGCGCCACCAGGGAAGCCCCTCAAGGACACTTTTTATTGAAAACCATTCATGCTGAGGATACAGTGGGTGGTGATTTGAGATTCATTGATGACTTCTAATTTCTGTCACAGCTGCCAAGAGAGCAAGACATCCATTTCAACTCATGTCATACTGAGCCAGTCATTTACCTTGCCCTCCTAAGGCCTTCAGGAGGGCTTTTGCAGAGGGTTCACAAGTAGGTGTTTTTGCTTTCCAGGCTGCTCAGTTAATTTTCCAGAACATTCTCTTAGTGTAAGCAAAGATTCTCCAGTTAGCCACTAGATGTCACCAAACCCCGGGAAAGGATTGGCTGAGCCTGGCCATCAATGGTGTTTGCTTCCTCTGTGCTGGAGAAGAAAACTCAGAGGGGCTCAGGGAAGCAGTTAAAAGAGAGAGACCCTGGAGAAGGCCAGCGGTTAGCACTAGAGGTGTGAAAAGGGATAGCAGTACCTGTGGGGACAGCAGCACAGATGCTCGTGTACACACACACACACACACACACACACACACACACACACAAACCACCTCTAACTCTCTTAAATCTAACACTAACACTACCCGGGAGAGTTTGCTGGGAGGTAAAGTGGGCAACCCACCCATACCCTGCAACCAAGTCAGGATTCATTTTAGACTGCCCCCTTAGGCTACTTGGCAGAATCAGGCCGAAAGTTTGCAGTGACAACAATCATGGCCTAAGGGAGTCTCCACTGATAGCTTATGCCAGTGGGAACCGCTCCTGGACCAGCAATCAGCAGACCTGGGAACTTGTTAGAAATGCAAGTTCTCTGGCCCCATCCCAGACTGACTGAATCAGAAACTCTGGGGGTTGGTCCCAAAATCTGTGTTTTAACAAGCCCTACGGGTGATTCTGATGCTCAGAACCACTGGTTTATGTATGGATTCCTTATTCACCCATTCATTTATTTCTACATTTATTCATCCAACCATAAAGGAGGTCAGTAAGCCAGAGACAATCCTATCTGTAAACATGGCACATCTTTTGTACCTTGACAGCCCGTACCCCCCACCCCTCGAATTGATATGAAAATGCACTGCAAGTTCATTTACAAATCAAGGTCCTTTTCCTTCAGTGAAAATGCCTAATCTGTCAGCAAAAATGAAGATTTCTCCAAGCTGGGCCTTGAGCACTGTTGCAAAACAGCTGCTGATGAAATGAAATTCCACTTGCTGTGCCTGATACAGGCTGGGACTGTCACAAGGGCCATTTCACAACCTGCTCCCACACTGACCAAAATTCAGTCTTGTGAATACAAAACACGCACGTCTATGGGGTCACCAGTTTAGCGTGGTGCAAGACCCCATTTGGGAGGTGAGGGGGTTAGGCTGTGCCTGGAGTCTGTCTGTGGAAGGACTTTTTCCAAGAGTCCTTTTTCTCCCTCCCTCTCTGCCTCCCTCCCTCCTTCACACAAGACTCGTTTCTCATGCACGCATGTCATTACTTCAGAGATGAGGAAACTCGTCTCAGGGAGGGTAGGAATCAACCCTGCCTTTGGGAAAGAAGCAGAATGCTGGAGAGTGGAGGAAATGACGTCTGGCCAGGGAAAGAGAAGGAAATGTCTCAGATCCTCAGGGGATGGTGGAAGGGTACCCGTGCCCTGATACATGAGGGAGGAGGGTGGCGCTGACCAGCGCTGGGTCGAGCTCTTCTATCGCTCCCCAGACCGAAGTTCCCTTTCCCCACTGCTAGCCCACGAGTGTCGGGGAGAGGGTCAGGTAGGGGCGCCTCAGGAGGACGGAGAAAGAATTTGATAAGAATTCATTATTCCCTCTCCCCTCCTGCTTTCCAGAGACCCTCGACCCTCCCACTCTCCGTCTCCCGTGTATTTCCTTTCCCAAGCAGGATGGGGAAGGAGCCTGGCAATGGCCACCCTGGGACAGGCCGCGGCTGAGGGGGCGTGGTTAGCGTGGTGACTGATGCCCGTGGCTTCCGGGAGGAAGGGGTTTCCGGAGTCCCTGCCCAGCTCGGAGAGGGGAGACACCTACTTTGGTAAACACCCAGGGCGTGCTAAGTATGGCCCCTGTAGGTGAAAAAAATTAATCAATAGTCAATTTAAGAAAGAAATGGAATTTTTTTTTTTTTTTTTTTTTTTTTGCGGTACGCGGGACTCTCACTGTTGTGGCCTCTCCCCTTGCGGAGCACAGGCTCTGGACGCGCAGGCTCAGCGGCCATGGCTCACGGGCCCAGCCGCTCCACTACATGTGGGATCTTCCCAGACCGGGGCACGAACCCGTGTCCCCTGCATCGGCAGGCGGACTCTCAACCACTGCGCCACCAGGGAAGTCCAGAAATGGAAATTTTTATTCAAGCCAACCTGAGGTTTATAACCTGGGCGACCCGTCTCTCAGAGTTTTGAGCACTGTTCCAAAGAGGTTAAGGGGGAGATTTTAGAGAAACGAAAAGTGAGAGCTGTGAGTTTCAGGTTTATTTGGGGACTAACAGGACTATAGCTCTGGAAACAGCTTCTCAGAGAGCTCTGAAGAACTGCTCCCAAGAGGTAAGGGGAGAGGTCAGCACGTTCGATTTTGGCAGAGGGGCTACCTGCAACCAAGCACACATCTTGGTAGAAGGTTGCAGCTAGTCCCAAGGAATGGATATCTTGGTTAATGGTTACAGTGCTTTTCTAAGTAGGGCAAGATGAAAGAATTCAGGTTCATAAAACATTTCTCCTGAAAATATCTAACTATATGAAGCTCTGTTCTGCTAGTTTTCCCAGAGCACAGAGTTCCTCATTCCTGATCTCTACCCTGACCCCCTTTTAGAGTGTGTTAAAGGTCGGTGACTTCAGTGGCTAATGACTCAATCCTTGTAGAAGTGGATGGTGAGTGACCTTCTTCAGTTGGCAATGCCCCCTTTTTGTCATAAATGTGACCAAAGTTTGGGAGGCGTTTTATGACCATTTTGTCCCACAGTGTTAGGAATGCTAATTCCCAGGTCAGGCCAGGATTTCATTGATAGGCCATTCAATGTGCTATTACTAGACTATACCCTTTTAACAGTAGCCAAAAGTCTCTGGACCACCTGTATTACTAGTCTGTTATGTTCCAGGAAATGATTCCCTCTTGTTGCTTCTTCCCATATCTAGAGTTACACTATTATAATCATTGATTTTATAGAACTATATTTGGTCAGATGTTTCAAGTCGCCTAGTCATCATCATTTTATCGGGGGCTCAGTCATACTTTGGTAATTCCAAAAACAATAATCTTGTAAAATAGGCAGAATACAAGTAATATAGCTAGTAACTTTTTTTTTTTTTTTTGGCCACGCTGTGCAGCTTGTGGAATTTTAGTTCCCTGACCAGGGATTGAACCTGCAACCTCGGCAGTGAAAGCGTGGAGTCCTAACCACTGGACCACCAGGGAATTCCCAGCTAGTAACATTAATAGGGTTATAAGGAAATACTTATGCTAAGAACTTCCATTAGGTGTGGCCCAGTATATCTCCAGGTCATCTGACCTGGTCTGTTCCATACCAATCTCTATCTTTAAGGTAAGGATATATTGTCATTATTCATAAGGCACCCAGCTCAATTACCTACTGTTATTAGGCTGATTATCCTTAGTATGATTCAATTGTTCCCAACATTAGGGGGCTTTAAACTTAGATGACTGTAGCCTGATGTTAGTCATATTAATCCATCCCATAACTGAGGAAGGTTATATTCTTTGACTGAAATTTAGCTCATTGCTCTGACTGAGCTTGAGTAACTTTAAAAGAAAAGTCATATTTATGGTCATGGTCAGAGCAAGTATGACTGATTGGCCAAGTGAGGGGGTCCCAGCTAGTAATATCAATAGTGGCCCAAACAGAGCTATAACTTCTTTCTTCTAGAATAAATTTCCTAAGGGCCATCCAATTAGATCCTTGGAGAGGAGAAATCCACCAAGGTAACCCAGAAGTACTGGATGTAAGTAATTGACCATAAACCCAAAAACTGGATTAATTTTTAAACTCTGCATAGGATTTATGCCCATGATAGGAAAACATTGATTTATGCAAAAATCCAAGAAATTAAGAAAGCACTGTAAATAATCATATGGCTCAGGTCCAGTACCTTGGGATAGCTTTCTGCTTCTGATGTCATCTTCTTCTCATCCTGGTATGGGTGTAGTTTCTCCTCGGTTTGAGCATTGTTTTAAGGTGATTTTGAGGTCAGCAGTCCTCTCTATAGACCAGTCTGATGCAGGAGCACTTTCTAAGTGAGAAATATGAATTCAAGAGTCAATTCACTTCAGTTTTTCTGTGTATGAGCTAGTTAAGAGAACCTGATAAGTGTTCTTCCATCTAGGTTGGAGATAGCCCTTTAAATGATGTCTTTTCCAGTATGCATAATCTCCTAGTTGCACGTCATGGGACATCTGATCTTCATCCAAAGATAGATTACTGTGATAAGCTTCAGAAACAAACTTAGAATGTCCTTTTAATAATTTGTAGTGAGGTGGATGGACCTAGAGACTGTCATACAGAGTGAAGTAAGTCAGAAAGAGAAACACAAATACCGTATGCTAACACATATATATGGAATCTAAAAAAAAGAAAAAGAAAAAAAATGGTCAGAAGAACCTAGGGGCACGACGGGAATTAAGATGCAGACCTACTAGAGAATGGACTTGAGGATACGGGGAAGGGGAAGGGTAAGCTGGGACAAAGTGAGAGAGTGGCATGGACATATATACACTACCAAACGTAAAACAGATAGCTAGTGGGAAGCAGCCGCATAGCACAGGAAGATCAGCTCGGTGCTTTGTGACCACCTAGAGGGGTGGGATAGGGAGGGTGGGAGGGAGGAAGACGCAAGAGGGAAGAGATATGGGGACATATGTATATGTATAACTGATTCACTTTGTTAGAAAGCAGAAACTAACACACCATTGTAAAGCAATTATATTCCAATAAAGATGTTAAAAAAATTTTTAAAAATAATTCAATTAAGCTTTATAATAGTGTAACATTGCAACAAGGAGCCATCTAGGAAGTGAGTCTTAGGCAGTGAATACCAAACCTCAGTGCTAGAACTTAATATCCACAAAAGTATATATATTTTTTTAATTTTTAAAAAAATTTTCAAAATTGAAGTATAGTTGATTTACAATGTTGTACCAATCTCTGCTGTACAGCAAAGTGACTCAGTTATACAAATATATACATTCTTTTTTTATATTCTTTTCCATTATGGTTTATCACAGGATGTTCAATATAGTTCCCTGTACATTAGGACCTGGTTGTTTATCCATTCTAAATGTAATAGTTTGCATCTACCAACCACAGACTCCCAGTCTACCTCTCTCCCTCCCCACCCCGCCTTGGCAACCACAAGTCTGTTCTCTATGTCTGTGAGTCTGTTTCTGTTTTGTAGATAGGTTCATTTGTGCCTTATTTTAGATTTCACATATAAGTGATATCATATGATATTTGTCTTTCTGACTTACTTCATTTAGTATGATAATCTCTAGTTGCATCCATGTTGCTGCAAATGGCATTGTTTCATTCTTTTTTATGGCTGAGTAGTATTCCATTGTAAATATGTACCACATCTTCTTTATCCATTCATCTGTAGATGGACATTTAGGTTTTTTCCATGTTTTGGCTATTGTGAACAGTGCTGCTATGAACATAGGGGTGCATGTATCTTTTTGAGTTATAGTTTTGTCTGGGTATATTCCCAGTAATGGGATTGCTGGATCATATGGTAATTCTATTTTTAGTTTTCTGAGGAACTGCCATACTGTTTTCCATAGTGGCTGTACCAACTTACATTCCCACCAACAGTGTAGGAGGATTCCCTTTTCTTCACATCCTCTCCAGCATTTGTTATTTATAGACTTTTAAATGATGGCCATTCTGACCAATGTGAGCTGGTACCTCATTATAGTTTTGATTTGCATTTCTCTAATAATTAATTAGTGATGTTGAGCATCTTTTCATGTGCCTACTGGCCATCTGTATGTCTTCTTTGGAGAAATGTCTGTTAAGGTCTTCTGCCCATTTTTCAATTGGGTTGTTTGCTTTCTTGTTGTTGAATTGTATGAGTTGTTTGTGTATTTTGGAGATTAAGACCTTGTCTGTCACATCATCTGCAAGTATATTCTCCCATTCTGTAGGTTGTCTTTTCATTTGTTTTTTTTTTAATGGTTTCCTTTGCTGTGCAAAAGCTTATAAGTTTGATTAGGTCCCATTTTTTAATTTTTATTTCTATTGCCTTGGGAGACTGACCTAAGAAACCATTGGTATGATTTATGTCAGAGAATGTTCACAAAGGTTTATTATTGAAACATAATTTTTTCTCTCTAAAATTACCCTTATTTCTACCAAATATAGCCAAATTAAGGCTAATTTGTTTGCAAAATAAGTCTGGTTTCAATAAACTTGGCCTGATTATTTACATATGTGTAATTGATCATACAGCTTTTTAAAAAAATTGGCTTTGCTGGAACTTTTCATAAGGAATCTCAGATTCAAGTTTCAAAAGGCCTCTCAAGGCCAGGAAAGCCATGGCAAGGGCTTGCCATCAGATTCTACCTGCAGTATCTATAGATTTGGATGAATTCCTCTCTTCTTGAGGTCCCCAAGATATCTTGAGATTCCTGCACCTGTCAGGAGGTGGCCTTTCTTATTCACCTGGTAAGGCTGTTGGGAACCTAAGAATTTCCAGTTTCTGGAGGGATCAGGTAGAGAGAAAAGATAAATGTTTCAGTTCTGCTTGCAAAGGTATAATTTACCAAATTGCTGTAAGTCATAATTAGCTTAAGGAGAAAGGTTTCCTCATATCTGGAAAACACAGATTAAAACCCAGTAATATTTCAGACAAAAAAACCCCATAAAGTTATAACCATATTCATCAGTTCACTCAGTCTTATGTAGCTAATTCTTAATCTCTTGTTAACAGTTTTATGAAGCCATCAGAGTTTCCATTAGAATTATTTAATTTCGTATCCAATTCAGTGGTATGATCTGAAATTTGTCAGAAACATATACTTGTCAATAAGTCCTTTCTATGAATCTTCTTGAAGATGAAGCATTTTTGCAAAGGTATCAGAGTAAAACAGTAGCTGTCTATGAATGACAAAAGGCACAAAGACCTGATTACCTTCAACAAAGGAGGTAAGAATATGCAATGGAGAAAAGACAGTCTCTTCAACAAGTGGTGTTGGGAAACCTGGGCAGCCGCATGTAAATCAATGAAGTTAGAAAACTCCCTCACACCATACACAAAAATAAACTCAAAATGGCTTAAACACTTAAGTATAAGACATGACACCATAAAACTCCTAGAAGAGAACATAGGCAAAACATTCTCTGACGTAAATTGTAGCAATGTTTTCTGAGGTCAGTACCCCAAGCAAAAGAAATAAAAGCAAAAATAAACAAATGGGACCTAATCAAACATAAGATTTTGCACAGCAAAGGAAACCATAAACAAAATGAAAAGGCAACCTACAGACTGGGAGAAAATATTTGCAAAAAATGCAACTGTCAAGGGATTAATTTCCAAAATATACAGACAGTTCATACAGCTCAATATCAAAAAACCAGACAACCCAACAAAAAAATGGGCAAAAGACTTAAGTAGACATTTCTCCAAAGAAGACATCCAGA
Organism: Pseudorca crassidens; assembly: GCF_039906515.1. NCBI lineage: Eukaryota > Metazoa > Chordata > Mammalia > Artiodactyla > Delphinidae > Pseudorca > Pseudorca crassidens. Next base: position 44,961,701 of record NC_090317.1, on the reverse strand, counting down.
TGGCCAACAAGCCCATGAAAAGATGCTCAACAGCACTAATTATTAGATAAATGCAAATCACAACTACAATGAAGTATCACCTCACACCAGTTAGAATAGCCATCATCAAAAATCTACAAATAATAAATAAATGCTAGAGAAGGTGTGGAGAAAATGGAACCCTCCTACACTGTTAGTGGGAATGTAAATTGGTACAGCTACTATGGAGAACAGTATGGCAGTTCCTTAAAAAACTAAAAATAGAGTTACCATATGATCCAGCAATCCCACTCCTGTCCAAAAATGACAAAAACTCTAATTCGAAAAGATACATGCACCCCAATGTTCATAGCAGCACTATTTACAATAGCCAAGACATGGAAGTAACATAAATGTCCATCAACAGTGAATGGATAAAGAAGATGTGGGATATATACACAGTGGAATACTACTCAGTCAAAAAAAGGATGAAATAATGCCACTTGCAGCAACATGGATGGACCTAGAGATTATCATATTAAGTGAAGTAAGACAGAGAAAGACAAATATATGATATCACTTATATGTGGAGTCTAAAAAAATGATACAAATGAACCCATTTACAAAACAGAAACAGACTCACAGACATAGAAAACAAACTTATGGCTACCAAAGGGGAAAGGAGAGGAGAGGGATAAATTAGGAGTTTGGGATTAACAGATACACACTACTATATATAAAATAGGTAAGCAACAAGATCCTACTGTATAGCACAGGGAGCTATTGATATATTCAATACCTTGTAATAACCTATAATGGCAAAGAATCTGAAAAAGAATATATATATATTATATAAATAATATATATAACTGAATCACTTTGCTGTACACCAGAAACTAACACAACATTGTAAAACAACTATACTTCAGTAAAAAAAAAAGACCTGATTACAATGCAATTGACAAAGAAACTTGGTTACTGCTGTGACATACAACATTTTAAGATAATAACTAGAGTTATGAATGATAGTATTTTACCAGGACATACCAGATTTTTAGGAATTCCATATAATTTCTAGAATATCTATATCAATAACATTTACCCATACGGTATAACTTAGGAGGCTTATCACTCATTTGACAATGCTTCTTATGTAATTTAACATACCAAATAAGCCTAATTATTTTACTTTTTTTTTTTTTGCTGTACGCGGGCCTCTCACTGCTGCGGCCCCTCCCGCTGCGGAGCACAGGCTCCGGATGCGCAGGCCCAGCGGCCATGGCTCACGGGCCCAGCCGCCCCGCGGCATGCGGGATCCCCCCGGACCGGGGCACGAACCCGCATCCCCTGCATCGGCAGGCGGACTCCCAACCACTGTGCCAGCAGGGAAGCCCCTAATTATTTTAATATCTCTTTCTGAGATGTCTCAGGGGACCTCTGAAGTATCCCAAACCTGGCTAGAGGTCAAAAGAACTTCAATTAGAATATGATCTTTGGGAAGTTTGTCAAAAATATCAAAAAGTTATTTATTTATTTATTTTATTTATTTTATTTTTGGCTGCGTTGGGTCTTCATTGCTGCATGCAGGCTTTCTCTAGTTTTGGCAAGCAGGGGCTACTCTTCGTTGCACTGTGTGGGCTTCTCATTGTGGTGGCTTCTCTTGTTGCAGAGCACGGGCTCTAGGCACGTGGGCTCAGTAGTTGTGGCTCGCAGGCTCTAGAGCACAGGCTCAGTAGTTTTGGCACACAGGCTTATTTGCTCTATAACACATGGGATCTTCCTGGACCAGGGCTTGAACCCATGTCCCCTGCATTGACAGGAGGATCCTTAACCACTGTGACACCAAGGAAGTCCCTCAAAAAGGTTTTAAAACATTTGGACAAGTAGGATCATCGGGCACTGTGAAATAATACTTATTCACCTAATCAAGTGACAATAAAAGATTTCAAAGGTAAATACAGAAAGTATAACAGATTATTTAAAAGGTAAAGTAACTTACAATCTGTTATCAAAAGCAGCTCAATATTTCAAGAAAATTTTGTTCTCTTAACAGAGAGAAAAACCAAATTTGGATTTTGCACTACCTTACCTTTAATATTAAAATTCAATTACTCAGTTAAATTTATTCTAATCCTAGTCAGTCCTGACCATAGAGACTTCCTTTCTAAAGGTTCTTTTTTCTCTTTTTTACAAACATCTTACAACTTTCTATTTCCATATTAATTTGTCCCTTATTTTCTTTCCCATTTAGAAATAACCAGCTTTAGGACAAAAACTTTTATCTTAACAGAATGCATTTCTATTTCTTATCCTTTCGTTTTTCTTGCATATGAAAATGTTTTCCTTATTAATTTTTAGTAGTTTTAGTTACATATATTAATTAGAATTCTCAACCCTTAAAAACCTTAATTTATATGAAAACTAAGAAGTAAGCAATTATGAACTTTTACATTAGCAACCTGTAGATTGGCAAACTTATAAACACTATTTATAATTTCTAAAAAACATGTGTTTTCTTATAGAAAATGTCTAAGTGGGGCACCAAACATATTTATTAATAGTCCTAAATATCTTTATTTTCTTTGTAAAAGGAAGCCTATGTTCAGTAATTAATGTTCCAATATTGTATTTTATTTGGAAATGACCTCTACAGTTAATAAACTTCCATCATTTAACTTAATTTAGCAAAACTCAAGTTTCAAGTTACCAAAATCTGGAGAGACTATTTTTAACTAGATATTCCTAAAGCATAATTATTCCTAAAGAGTTTACCTAAAAGCTCTTATCTCATTTACATTTAATTTACTTATAAAAATTTTCATCATACCAAGTTATTCTTCTTGCTGACAAATTTTGCAACAGATATTATTTGACTTCCAGTAAACCTAGGTACAATAAAAGTATTATACTTAATGTCAATGAATCTAAAGAAATGTCTATATTAATGAAACCAACAAGCTTAAACTAATTTTAATATCAGATATTAATTTAATACTGAATATTTTCCAGATCACATGAACCTCAAATTCATTTAGGTTAATTTCTTTTATATTTCTGATAATTTATATAAGTACTTAATTTCTTTTAAGTCAATTAAATAGAACTCATTTACAAATTAACTTTGGTAATATCATCCACAGGTAGAGACATATATTTTTAATATACACACATAGACATACATACATCCAGAGATCTTACAGTTTTATTTTTAAAACTTAGTCATGAATTGAGTATTCCAATATAAAACTCACTAGTTTATAAATAACAGTTATAGTAAGTTAAGTTTACTCGCTTGAGTTTTTCTCCTTTTTTTTCTCAGTCTCAGGAATTAGAGATGGTCTTGATAAGGTAAGTGTTCCTGAGAGCCCTATAACATTTATATCTCAAGGCACAGGGAGAGAAAAGCAAGTTCTTCTAGGAGGACTTGTTCCCTCAGGGTCAAAATTCTGAAAAGATATTTTACCAAGTCAGCTTTCTCTAACTTAACTGCGTACGCAATAAAAGAGCCTCATTTCGGCCATTTTCAGGGTGAGATTTCCATTAATTTCCAATTAAGTAAGTACTTGTAAATATAAGTTTTGTATGTATATTAGCCTGGATGGGGGGTTAGTTGGAGGCTGGCTTTTTGACACACCTTGTTTAGGAAAGACATTAGGCCAACCTCCCACATAATCACCCAGTCCAGACAACTCAGTGTCTTTCAACTGTGTAAATCCTAGCGTCTTTCAACCAGGCTCGCCCAGTATCTTTTAACTGGGGGACACCGTTTTTCCCAGTGTCTTTCAACAGGACTCCCACAGTGTCTTTCAACTGGGGGGGCCAGGTACCTGTTATACACTGCCAAATAAAACTCAATTTGGATCATGAACCAATAATCAGGAGATCCAAGAACCAGGAGAGGCTTACTCAAATTTGTCTGAACTCACTGAAAAGGTGGATGGGCACAAGGGGTCCTGCTGGTATCAAGGTTCCAGATCCTTGTAGAGTTCAAGCTAAGGAGAGAAGTCTGCTCTGGGTCTCTTCATGGTTGCCAAAACTGTCAACTGAACTAAAAACGCACTATGTGAAAGCTGTGAGTTTCAGTTTTATTTGGGGACTTACTGAGAACTATAGCCTGGAAGACAGCCTTTCAGATAGCTCTGAGGAACTGCTCTGAAGAGGTAAGAGAGGAAGTCAGCATATGTGTGATTTTGGCAAAGAGGTTATGTGCAGCCAAGCACACTCTCGGTAGAAGGTTGCTACTTGAGGAACATATATCTTAGTTAATGGTTATCATGCTTTTCTAAGTAGGGGAAGATGAAAGAATCCAGGTTCATAAAAAATTTCTCCTGAAAATATTTAGCTATGTGAAGACCTGTTCTGCTAGTTTTCCCACAGTACAGAGTGCCTCATTCGTGATCTCTATCCTGAACTCCTTTTAGGGTGTGTGGCTAATGACTGCAGTGGCTAATGGCTCAATCCCTGTACAGCCAGATGGCCATTGACATTTTTTATTTGACAAAGTGTATTTGAAGTCAAGCACACATCTTGGTAGAAGGTTACTGCTATTTGAGAGGAAAAGATATCTTAGTTAATGGCTTTTGTGCTTTTCTAAGTATGGGAAGATGCAAGAAACTGGGTTCATAAAATTTTTTCCTGGAAGTATCAAACTATCTGAGGGCCAGTTTTGTCAGTTTTCCCGGGGCACAAAGTGCCTCATCCTGATCTTTGTCCTGAATTCATTTCAGGGTGTACTGTAGGTCAGCGACTGCAGTGGCTTAATAACTTGATTCTTGTAGAACTGGATAGTGGGCAACATTCTTTATTTTATGATGCCCTCCCTTTTGGTCTTAATTTTGACCAAGGTTTGGGAAGCATTTCATGACCATTTTGTCCAATGGTGCTAGGAATGCTCATTCCTAGGTCAGCAAGATTTCATTGATAGGCCACTCAATGTGCTACTATTGAACTAGGCTCTGTTAACAGTAGCCAAAAGTCTCTGGACCACCTGTCTTACTAGACAGCTGTGGTCCAGGAAAAGATTCCTTCTTGTTGCTTCTTCACATATGTAGAACACATTACAATCATTGATCTTACAGAACTATATTTAGTCAATTGTTTCAAGTAGCCTAGTCATCATTATTATTTTTTTAACATCTTTATTGGAGTATAATTGCTTTACAATGGTGTGTTAGTTTCTGCTTTATAACAAAGTTAATCAGCTATACATATACATATGTTCCCATATCTCTAACCTCTTGTGTCTCCCTCCCTCCCACCCTCCCTATCCCACCCCTCCAGGCGGTCACAAAGCACCGAGCTGATCTCCCTGTGCTATGCGGCTGCTTCCCACTAGCTATCTACCTTACGTTTGGTAGTGTATATATCTTTTATCCTTAAGCAAATATGAGGGTCTTCAAAAGTGCCTATGGGGTGGGGATGGGAGAGTGACTGCAAATGGGCATGGAAGATCTTTTAGAGATAAATGTCCTAAACTTAGATTATGGTGATGGTTTGTACAACTCTGTAAATTTACTAAAAGCCATTGAATTGTAGACTTAAAATGGGTGAACTTTATGAATATAAATTATACCTCAAAGAAATACTTTAAATGCCTATGGAGTAATAAGTAAAGAATAGTGGAGATATGATATATTTTGTGGGAAGACTAAAAGGAAAGGTAGGTCATAATGATAAAAATACAACAACCTGAGGAATTGACAAACTCTCTCCTTGACCAAACTTTAGGCAGGCTCTTCTAAGCCCCCTTTACAATTAGGCCTTGTTCTGGGACCCTGTCCTGTGATCGTGTCCTTGGCATGCCTAGCCCAGTTTTAGCAAGGCTCCTGTGAAGTCATCCCCCACCCTTGATATCTGATCACCTTGGCCTGCCTCTAGCAAAAATTCTGTTGTCAATTTAGCAAGAATCTCCCTCCCCTTGATGTCTCCTCTTAGTAATTTTTCCATCTGCTGACTCTCTCACTCTGTTCTTTGGCTATAAATCCCCACTTGTCCTTGTTGTATTCATAATTGAGTCCAGTTCTGTACTGAAGTCTCTTTTCCCCTATTGTAAAAAATCTGTCTTTACTGCTTTTGTCTGGTGTCTGGCTCTGTTTCTCTTTGACAGAAGGCATTCTCAGACAGTGCTTCTAGTAGTATATATCAGTCTGGCCTGCTGGCAGGAGGGCAATTTTTTTAAAGACCACCTAAAAATGCCTACTCATTCATTCACGAAATACATATTGAGGACCTACTTGTTGCCAGGCACTGTGCTAGATGCTGAGGAAACAGATGTGAGCAAAAATCATCTACAAGGTCTCTGTCTTCATGGAGCTCATAATCTAGTAGGGGAGCCAAATAGCACGCAGATATCTATACAAGAGTGCACTTGCCAGTGAGGACAAGTATCAGGAAGAAGGGGTCCATGATGCTATGAGGGCCTATAAAATAGGGAGATTTGACTAGTCAAGGTGGTCAGGAATGTTGCTCTGAGAACGGATTATTGAGCTGAGAGATAACAGAAGAATAGAGACTAATTAGGTTGGAGCTGGGGGTTGGGGAGAAGGCTTAAGGCTATGTGTTCAGAGAGAGCATGGTGAGTAAAAGGGACTGAAAGAATGCCAGTATGGCTGGAGGTAAGAGGCAGTGGGAGAGCAGTGTGGCCAAATTTCCATTTACCTATCCATCCATTGTTCATTCATTCAAAAAATACCTATTGAGCACTGATCATGTGCTAAGTCTCATGTGAGGTGTGACTGTTAACCCCAAAATGGAACCATTTATTTTCCACAAATAAATCATGACCCCCATAGGGGCCTGTGTCAGGAGTGAACACCTTTGGGGTTAGGGTAACGAGTGGGGATAGAGTCTCAGAAGAAAAGAAAGTCATATTTACTGAGCACAGGTAGTGTCAGTTCTGTGGGATCCTGGGAAGCTCATTAACCCCAAGAGGATTCCTGAAGCTGGTTGTGATCTCATTACCCAGACACTCTCAGAGGCATCCCACTGCCTATCAATAGAAGGACTTACTGCTTACCCTGGCTGTCACTTCCCTCCATCTCCTAAGGTCTTGGAATAACATTGTTGTCAGAAAGTTGTGATAAAATACAAATGTTATATATGTATACAGCTTCATTTGAGATGAAATTTAGGAGTTAAAATTCTAGAAAATAAGACATGTTGCATATTAACCACAATAAATAAGATCTTGAAATAAGTGGAAAGAGATAAAAGATAACATTTGTATGCCATTATCACTTGAAATAATATTATTATTCTTATGCCAAAGTATTCTCACCCCTGCCCCAACCAACACATTATCCAGGCTGGAGATTCTGACATTATTTGTAGAGTCCTGAGCTGGCATTCAATGCTCCCCACTCCATGGATCCAAACTACATTTCTAGTCCTCTCTTCCAAGCCATCTGTGCTCTTGGAAAACTACACCATTGTCTGTTCCCTCAAGAGACTCCTGCATTCTCCACACCCCTTTAACATGCTAGAGTTCAATTTTCACAGGGTTTGGCTCTCACACACACATGATGTCATTGCATCCTCAGATCATCCCCATGAGGGAGCATAGTTACTCTCATTTCAGAGAAGAATAAACCAAGTCTCAAGGAAGGGGGAGGACCAGCCTTATTTTGGTAAAAAAGCAGGTTGCTGGAAATTAGAGAGGAGTGGAGAAAATGCAGTTGTTTTTAGATTAAATGGCAAAATGAATATAATCGTTAGTTTATACTCATGTTACATGTTTATTATGAAGTCTCATTAGTGGCAGTGACAGGAATTTGCCCCTCCCCTTCTAGCTCTATGTCTAGATTCCTTGCCCCTACTCTTATCTATTTTGTGGAGGAAGAGTATCAAGCAGGGCGAAAAGGAGGGGTGCCAACCCTGGGGAGAGGAGTCTGGTTAAGGCAAGCCACCTTTCCCCATGCAGAGTCCCTTGCCTGGCACACAGTAGGTGCTCAATATATGTTTATTTCCAGTTGACAGTTGGCTTTATTGTTTATGGGCTGTGATGATGCACTTTCCTTCTGTTCTAGAAGGTCTCACTGCTGACTAGATCAAGGACAAATAGTTCCCAAACTGTTACAGCATTATCTTCAAATTTACAGAAGTGTATGTGAGCTGGATAGGAAAATTTGCTACATATAATGTTGGTTCTTCCACTTGTTCCCAATTCAGTATTTCTCAGTTGATGTTAGTTTACTTTTTTTGGTTAGAAAAACAATTTTATTCTCCGCAGAATATACTGAAAATGTTTTACCTCTTCTTTGAAACCACTTTTTACTTCTCCAGCCACCCTGATTTCTTATCTCTTGGTTCTTTTTGAGCAGATTTTAAATCCCCCTTGGTTGGTCTCTTATAGTTTCAGATGTACTCATCTTGTTCATTCAGTGTTACCACTAAACAAATACTATGGCTTCCACAAAAGCTGATTGAGTAATACAAGAAGAAGAGCAGACATGTGATGTCTCTTATGGGGAGAATTGTTAAACAAAACCAGGGGACAGAGAATGGCAACTTTATACATTGTTTCCAGTAGTACATATAAGTCTGCCTTTTGAGGGGAGCAAATTATTTGAAATCTCTTATTAGTTATCTATGGCTGCATAACTACTTACCCCCAAATGCAGCAGCTTAAAACAACAAACATTTATTATTTCACATATTTCTGAGGGTCAGGAATCTGGGAGTGGCTAAGTTGGCTCCAGGTCTCTCATGAGGTTGCAGTCAAGATGTCAGCCAGGGGGTGCTTCCTTGGTGGTGCAGTGGTTAAGAATCCACCTGCTAATGCAGGGGACATGGGTTCGAGCCCTGGTCTGGGAAGATCCCACATGCCACAGAGCAACTGAGCCCATATTCCACAACTACTGAGCCTGCGCTCTAGAGCCTGCGAGCCACAACTACTGAGCACGTGTGCCACAACTGCTGAAGCCTGCACACCTAGAGCCCATGCTCCGCAACAAGGGAAACCACCGTAATGAGAAGCCCATGCACTGCAAGGAAGAGTAGCCCCCACTCGCTGCAACTAGAGAAAGCCCACACGCAGCAATGAAGACCCAACGCAGCCAAAAATAAATAAATTTATATTAAAAAAAGAATATACCTATAAAAAAAGATGTCAGCCAGGACTGCAGGCGTTTGAAGGTTTGACTGGAGTTGAAGTAGCCACTTCCAAGATGGGCTCATGGGGCTTGCAAGATGTCTCAGTTCCTCACCATGTAGATCTCTTCATAGGGTTGGTTGAGAGTCCTTATGACACAATTACTGACCTCCTCCAGAGTGAATTAACCTAGAGAGATCAAACAGGAAGCTGTGAGACCTGTGACCTAGACACACACCCTCGCTTATGTCATATTCTTTCAGTTGGAAGTGAGTCCAACCCACACTTAAGGAGAGGGGAAGCTGCTGCTGTCACCATCGTGTTGTTTCCTTACAGCAGAAGCAACAACAAAACCCTGAAAAACTTGCTTCTGGTATTCATAGAGCATGGTGGGAGGTGGGAACAGGGATATCAGAGAACAATCAGATGACAAAACAGATGTAAAGAGAAGAAGCTTTAATGGTGGTGGCCCTGGATTGGGAAAGACTGTGTGGGACCTGTGCTGCCCATCCAATACTCCTCAGTATTTACTCTCTCCTGTCTGTCTAGGCTTGTGTCTCTGTTTTGATAGGTAAAGACACCAGGCCAAAATATGCTTCCCAGAGAGCATGGAAGAATACAACATGCATCTCTGATAGTAACCTAGGAAATCCAAAAACTGAAAGGAAACCACGAATTGATTTGAAAAGAATGTAACGGTCTTTCTTTCAACCCAGGTTCTATCAAACCAATTCATTGCACCACACAGAAATGGTATTGAATTTACCACATCATGTACAAAGTAGAATTTATTTTCCTTTTGGCTGTTAAATTTCCAAAGGCTCTCCATGGCATGATTGAGCTGTTTGTTTTATTCTAAATTTAATTTCTTTTCAGAAAGGAGGTTGCAGGGAGAGAGGGAACTTACATTTAATGAGTAACTACCATATGCCAGACATTTTATATATATTTTTGTATTTAATTCTCACCACCACTCTGAAAATAAAATACTATTACTATCTCCATTTTACAGATGAAGAAATGGATATTTAGAAAAGTTAAGTAGTTCTTTCAAGATCATTCTACAAGTGAATGAAATAAGCAGGACTCAAATCCAGGCTTTGTTTAACTCCGAAGCCTGTGGTGTTTATTAGGGTGCTTCTTTTTCAGATGGTGAGCTTTCAAGCTTCAGCGTCATGTTGACTTTAATTGACTAAGTAGTAGAGTTATTTTTTCATTCAATGACAATGAATGTAAATACCTTCATGGTACATAAATAGTATTTATTATTATGAAGTGTCATTAGCATTAACGCCCTAAACTCCAAGGCTCTAACTGCTTGGTTACAGAAAATTCGATGTTCTGTAGATCAGTGCCTTTCAAACTTAAATATGCATTCAGATCACCTGGAGGAATCTGCTGAAAATGCAGACTCTAATCCAATAGATCCAGAGTGGAGCCTAAGATTCTACTTTTCTTTCTTTTATAAATTTATTTATTTAATTTATTGGCTGTGTTGGGTCTGTTGCTGCGCACGCATTTTCTCTAGTTGCGGTGAGCGGGAGCTACTCCTCCTTGCGGTGCACGGGCTTCTCATTGCAGTGGCTTCTCTTGCTGTGGAGCACAGGCTCTAGGCACGTGGGCTTCAGTAGTTGTGGTGCACGGGCTTAGCAGCACGTGATATCTTTCCGGACCAGGAATCGAACCTGTGTCCCCTGCATTGGCAGGCAGATTCTTAACCACTGTGCCACCAAGGAAGTCCCAGATTCTGCTTTTCTAACAATCTCTCAGGTGGTGCTGTTGCTGTTTGATCTCAGATCATACTTTGAGTAGCAGGACTATGGAGTACTCTGCCATAACTATTTTTGGAATCCCCAGGGGTGCTTCTAGCTATCCAGGAATTTGTAGTCACAGATCAAGGATGTCTAGCTGAGTTACAACTCTCAAGCTTCTGGCTGTAGCTATTTTAGAGAGGTTCTCCTCTACACCAGAACTCTGCTTATGGTACCATTTCTATCTCCTTATATGAGTGGATTTGGAAATCTGCTATGCCAGATATTACTGGATCTGCATGCTATTGTAGTCCCTTGATGTTAACCGTAAATGCTGGCTGATGAACGATAGCAGCCAAGAAGAGGGTGAATCAGACAGGCAAACACTACAGTCTTCTCTGCTGCTTGAGAGGGAAGAGAGTGAGGGATCCCTGGACCATGGTTAGCATGGTTCATTCTGTAGGACAAACATATACCTGTGGTGTAGATGAAATATCTGCATCAAATCACAGCTTGATGGCACAGGCCATGGAAAGTATCCAGCTCAGTCCCCTTGCTCTGATTCCATGCTTTTCAGGCAAATAAGTGATCACTGAAGATGGTAGTCAAAAACCATCATCTCTGCTAATGGTTCTCCCAGGGTTGGCAAGTGTTTAACAAGCATGCATTCTAGTCATTCATTCAGATAAACAATCTGTCAAAGACTACTAACACTAATTAGTAACTTACATGAACCAAATACTGGCTAAGATTCTAGAGATATAGTATCTCTACTCTCAAGAAAATTTCAGTATGGAGGGAGACACAGACAAGTAACCTACAGTACATAGTGATGGGTGTTAGGGTTATTATCAGAGCCCATAGCAGAGCCATCTAACGCAAATTTTGGATGGATGGGGAGGAGGCAGGGCAGTGGTGTGCTGGTTAATGTTTAACGATCAGTTCTCTGAAAAAAATAAAAGCCCTGATTTGTTAGTGTTTGGTGATTTTCATGGTGGAAATGCTCCCATCATGACCAGTTTCAAGCTACCAAATTGATGTCACTGAACATAGAGTTGTGCATAATAGGCTCTTGAAAGTCAGGATAAGTTAATTCTAGCACACCATTGGGGTAGAGAAGGCTTCCCAAAGTGAATTATGTCTAAGAAGAGATTTGAAGGAAAGCTAAAGTTAGTCCATCAAATGTGGAGGACAGACAAAGGGATTCCAATTAGAAGAAACAGCAATACAAATAACTCAGCATGGTCATAGGAAACATGTTGCTTTGGCAATAAGTGTTGATAGTCTGAATTAAAGTGTAGGAGGGAATAGTGTTAAATTTCCCAGTAGGCAGACTAAGCATATATTGATATTTAGGGCACCAGAAGGGTGGAGGAACCAAGGAAAAGAAAAAATTAGTTCTGATGAAATTATTAAGTGTATAATCAATAAATTTGGAAGAAATGTCAAAGAAAAATTATTATAACACTTGTTAAAATGGTAAGGAAGACTTCATTCAAGATTATTGCAACAGGGGAGAGACTATTGCAGCAAGGGAGAGAGACTGAACTCAACTCCAAATACCACAATGACAGCTGGGGATTTATAGTCTATGAGAAGAGTGAGGGGGTCAGTGTATAGAAATTACTAAGAGGAGACATCAAGCGTAGGGATATTCTTGCCAAACTGTCTTAACAGGATTCTTTGCTAAAGGTAGGCCAAGGTTGAGTCTTAGTCAAGAAGAGGGCTCAGCGAAGCCTAATTAAAGTTTGGTCAAGGAGGGAGTCTTTGTCAGAAGCTATTTTAATTTTAACATACATGTGAGTTTAGTACTATTGAATTAGAGCAGAAATGAGAGTACCACAATATTTTTAATTCATAGGGCTTCTGGTTCTGGGGATGGGGAAAAGATACTTGGAAAGAGTCAAAAGATATTAATGCTGTAGAAATAGTAGAATTTCGTGGCTGATTAGGGATAGAGGAGAAGAATAAATCAAGAATTACTCTGGGGCTTCCCTGGTGGCGCAGTGGTTGAGAGTCCGCCTGCCGATGCAGGGGACACGGGTTCGTGTCCCAGTCTGGGAAGATCCCACATGCCGTGGAGTGGCTGGTCCCGTGAGCCATGGCCGCTGAGCCTGCGCGTCCGGAGCCTGTGCTCCGCAACGGAAGAGGCCACAACAGTGAGAGGCCCGCGTACCACAAAAAAAAAAAAAAAAAAAAAAAAAAAAATTACTCTGGTTTTCTAGCTTCTGCAAGTGATTGGATGGTAGTGCCCATGAGATAGGTTAACATTGGAAGAGGAGCACATTTAAAATGAAGATGATGACTCTGCTATCAGACATGTTCGAATTTGAAGTACTCGAAGAACATCAAGTGGAGATGTCCATCAGGCAGTCAGGTATATGAATCTGAAGCTCAGCAGAGAGGATTGGTCTGGAGTTATAGTCTTGGGAGTCACCAGTACATAGGCTATAATTGTAATCATGAGAATGCCTCTTAGGGAAAGGGTATAGAGTGGGAAATGAGAAAAGGGTCAAGAAAAGATCCCTGAGGAACCCCAGCATATGGAAGAATCCAGCAAAGGGGACTGAGAAGGAGTGATTAGTGGAGTAAGAAGAAAATTAGTAGACAGTGGTACCCCAGGATTCAAGAGAGGAAACTGTTTCAAAAAAGGAATTCAACTGTTAAGGCATCAAGCAAGAAGACAACAGGAATGTGTCCACTGGATTTGGCACATGGAGGTCTTCAGTGCCCTTGACAAGAGTAGTTTCAGTGGTGTGATAGAGATTCCATTTCAGATAGAGAAGCCATTTCAGAGTACACTGAAGAGTGAATGGGAGATTAAGAAGAGGAGTCAATGAGAATAGATAATTCTTTAGAAAAATTTTACTCTCAAGAGCCATTGAGAAATTGAGTGGTAGGTGGAGAGGAATATGGATCAAGTGAGGGCTTTTCAAAGATGAGTGATACTAGAGCAGGCTTAGATGCTACTATGATCTATTAGAATGATCTATAAAGAGAGATAAGGATGTAGGCAAAGTATCTGAAGATACTGGACAGGAATGGATGCAGAGTACAGGTGGAGAAGTGACCTTAAACAGCAGGCACTCATAATGTATAAACTCATTCTTAGGCACAGGCCTTATTGATAGAATGTCTCACCGTCTATGGATAGGCGGAACATCAGGACATGAAAATATTGTAACATTTAGACTCTTCTGGTGTTTTTTAAACCAGTATTCATTAATAAACATTAATAAAACAGTTGTGTCACCTTCAGAACAGGGAAATCCTCAAAACAACAAGGGACTTATTTGTCTTTCATTTAACAACTATTTTTTGAGTAAACTGTGCCATGCAATGATCTAAATGCTGGAAATAAAATAGTGAACAAGTCATACCTGATTATTTCTCTTATAGAGCTTAAAGTGTACTGGGAGAGAAGTATATTAAACAAATAATTGTAATATGGTGTGATAAGGGCTATGATGGGAGAAGTACTCTGTCAACACTTTACCTTATCTGGGAGTGGAGGAGTTAGGGTCAGAGGACTTCTAGAAACAGATATTAAGTTGGTATCTGAAAGATAAATAGGAGTTATCCAGAAGAATGGGGTCAAGAAATAGGGTGTGAGGAAGAGTTCCAGGCAGAGGTAACCGTATACATGAAGACTTTGACACCGAGGGAGTATGATGCAGTTGAAGAACATAAGGTCAGTGTGACTGGACTGCAGAGAGTGGGAGGCAAAATGGTGGAAGATGAAGCTGGAGAGGTAGCAGGGACCAGATTACACAGGGCCTTATATACTGTGTTTCGGATTCTGGTATTTATCTTAAGACCCAGGGGAAGACATAGCAGGGATTTAGGCAGGGAAATGAGCCTGACAGGATTTACATTTTGAAAACATTCTAGCTGCACTTCTGAGAATTGATCGGAGGGGGCAAGAGTGGAGGGATGACTAAAAGAGTTGAGAGGCTATTGCAGTTGTTTGGATGAGAATTATGGTGACATTTGCTAGGATGGTAGGGGTAGAGATGGAGAGAAGTAGAAGTATTTTAGAAGTATTTGCAAATTAACAGCTCTTGGTAAAGAATTGGATGTGGAGAATGAGGGAGAAGAACGTGTCAATGATTCCTAGGTTTTTGGCTTGAACAACTGGTTGGATGAGGCAATGGCAGCTTTTACTGGGACAGAGAAGGCAGAAGAGGAGGCTGCAGATGATCAGTTTGGTTTTTTAGAAGAACTAACTCACTATCATCATTTTCTTACCAGATGCATCTGGTAAGACTCCAATCAAATAAAATTCCAAGAGTATCTGAAAAGCTCTAGTATTACTTTTATCTTCTTAATATCTTGAGTGCCTATGGATGGCTGAAGGGTTTAGCTTATGTTTTTTTGACTTACTGTGTTTGACCTTCATAATTCATTTAATTACACTTCTTTTTCTGACCTCATTATTGCTTTTTCTGAACCACTTCTACCAAACTAGACCAATGGTGCATTTGTGTTCATGCTGAGTTCAACTCTTAGTAGGGACATGAATTTGTAGTAGGGACGCTGTAGATGTATGCTTCTTATATTTTTAATATGGATTTTTTCAAACATATTTACCTAAGTAGATAGTAATAGATTAACATATTCTCACCAACTAACTTCAATAATTATCAATTTATAGTCAATTGTATTTAATCCATCCAAACAGGATGGACTTTAAAGAAATCACTATTATTCATAAAACAATTAACAATATTTCTTAACATTATATTTCCACTTAGTGTTCTAATTTTCCTGAATGCCTAATTTTCCTTTTACAGTTTCTTTGAAACGGGATTCAAATAAGTCCATACATTGTATTTTGTGGATGTCTCCTAAGTCTCTCAATTCATTGGTTCCCTGTCTCTGTTTTTATTTTTAAATTATTATTTCAATTTATTTGTTGAAGAAAACAGGTTGTTTATCCTGTAAAGTTTCTCACATTTTGGATTTTGCTGATCACATCTCTGACGTGTTGGTTAAAGTATTCTTTTGTTCCTTATACTTCCTGTAAACTGGTAGATCTAGAGCCTTGATCTGATTCAAGATTGATTTTTTTGGGCAGTAATATTTCATAAATGTTGTGTGTATTTCCATCAAGAGGTACAGAATATCTGGCTGAATCTCTTCTTTGTGATATTAGCGGTCATTGATAGTCATTACCTAGATTCATTATTTCATTAGGGGTTTATAAGATGGTGATATTCCAATTCTATAATTCTTCCTTCATTTACTAGTTGCAATATGTCTATAAAGGAAAAATTCCTCTCGAGAGCTATTTCATCACTCTGAGGGACAGCTTGGATTCCCTTAGCACCATCCTCCAAAGGTGACCAATGAATATATTTTTCAGAGTCATTATTACTCATGGGTTTTTAACATTTTTGATGTGTTTCAATTCATAAGTTCATTGCAGTTATTATTCTTAATGATATTCAAATTGGCATTGTAGCCCTTCTCAAGTTGGTTCCTGAGTGCTTTTGACACTACCCCAATCGTCTTTGATAGCTTTCTTGCTTTCTGATATGATAATTAATAAAACCATATGAATAAATTATTTTAAATATTTATGACATGTTAAGTGCATGATTGTGGCTCTAAATTACCATTTAGTTATGCTTTGTATAACAGGATATAAACACTACCCTCGTCTCCAGTCTACGGAATGCTAAGTTGACACACAAGACAGTCAAAGCTTCCTTTCATTCAATATCTGACTAATTTATGGCTTTACAGAAAAATAAACAGCCAGCACATGATTTCATCTCCTAAACAAAGCATTTACACTTATCTAAATATGTTTTTTAAATGAGGTGGAATTTCTTCCTTCTTAAAAATATGTTTCTGGAACTACTAAAAAATTTGCATTTTCTAAATAGCTGGTAAAAAACATTCCTCCATATTGTTGAAGAAGGGAGGCACTGGGACCACCAGTAAGACTTGGTTTAAGTATGCCAGTCAGACTTGACTTCTTTCCGTCCTGCTGCATCAGAGGCCATGCTCTCCTTTTTTGTTTCTTCTTTTTTGCAGCCTTTAGTGTCTTGGTTAGCCACCCCAGTCCCAGTGGATTTCCCTTTTGCTCCTCCTTTCCCTCTTGTTTGCACATTTTTCCTGAAGGTTTATTCTTTCTTGTTGCCTTTTGTTTTTGGCTTAGTCTCAACTTTGGAAGGAACAGGTTTGGCTACAACCTGTGAATCTCCCTTGGGCTCTTTCTTTACTGCCTCTTTAGCTGAATTGACCTTCTTCTTAGAAATCTTGGTGGTGGCTTCAGTGAGGAAGATGCGTGCCTGGGTGCCTAGGAGTCTTCACAAAGCTGGGCTACTTTGCTGCTGCCAATCCCATAGCCTGAACTCCTGGGGTCCAAGATGGTAGTGGATCAGATGTCTGCCCATTATTTTGATTTAATATCAGGAATCTCTCTCTCTCTCTCTCTCTCTCTTATCATCCTCTATCACTATCATCTGTGTACTCATCCCTCTCTCTCCCTTTTTAGGTAAGTGGTAGCATACTATACGTGCTTTTCTCCACCTTGTCTTTTTCACCTTAACAATACACCAGGAGATCATTCCAAAGTAGTATATAGAGTATATATTCCTCATTCTTTTTACAGCTACATAATACTCCTTAATGTGGATGTATTGCAATTGATTCAAACAGTCCTTTATTGATGGACATTTGTTTTTTTTTAACCTTCTGCTATTACATATAGAACTGCAGTGAATAATCTACTGCATATGCTTTACTGTTATTTTTGCCAGTGTATCCTTGGGATACATTCCTAGAAGTGGGATTACAGGGTCAAAGGGAAAAAGCTTTATGTAATTTTGCAAGATTCGACAACTTCCCCTCCATTGGGGTGGTACTATTTTACATTCCCACCATCAAAGCATGAGAATGTCTGTTCACAGCCTCACCAAAGACTATGTGGTCAAACCTTTGACTTTTTGCCAATCTGATAAGTGAAAAATTATATCTTATTTTAGTTTTAATTTATACTTCTCTTATGAGTAAGGTTGAATATTATTTCATATATTTAAGAGTCATTTATATATCCTTTTCTGAGAACTGTCTTGACAGTTTAAAAAACATGTTCAATGTGTTTCAATCTGTTATAGTCTTTTTTTTTTTGGTATAGTCTTTTTTTATGCTCAAGTTCTATCTTAGGCCAGTGGAAGACTCTTCAGGCTATCTCCTGTGTCCTTTTGACATGACCTCAGCATTCCTTTATTTTTTTACCCTAGTAATCTTTGACTGCTTCTTTGCTAAATGATATGACAAGATATTCTAGACTTATCTTGTACATTAAATGCCTGAGAATTGGCATCAGCCATTTCTCTAAGCTGCTGGAGGAATAATAATTCTATTTGCTAAGCCTCATATCCACATGCACATTCATAGCACTTATCATTACCTGACATTACAGTGTGTATTGTCTGATTCTTCCTCTATATTCTAAGAATTTAGAATGTAAGCTACATGGAGGGTTAACACTTTGTTTTGTTCACTAATGTATCTCGAACACCTAGAACAAAACCTGATATACAGAGGTTCTCAAAACCTGCTTCTTTCCATTTATCAGAGGTCATGATTGCAGCCCTCTACATGAGGAGATGGGTGATCATCCGGAGACTGAGCCCAGGAGTCACTATCATTCATTCGTTCATTCCCGTGTACTGAGTGGCTGGTATGTAACAGACAGTGTTCTAGGCAAGTTGGTAATGTTTGCATTAGGCCTGAGGCTCAGGCAAAACCTCTAGCCACACTGATCAGGCAGAAATGATTCCTCTTCAATGTCAAACTTGAGCTAAACTAATAGGGTCAAGTAACCACCTGGAATAAAAGGAAATGGTGGATGGGACTTCCCTGATGGTGCAGTGGTTAAGAATCCACCTGCCAATGCAGGGGACATGGGTTCATTCCCTGGTCTGGGAAGATCCCACATGCCACGGAGCAACTAAGCCCATGTGCCACAACTACTGAGCCTGTGCTCTAGAGCCCACGAGCCACAACTACAGAAGCCCACAACAAGAGAAGCCACCACAATGAGAAGCCCATGCACCGCAATGAAGAGTAGCCCCTGCTTACTGCTACTAAAGAAAGCCCACATACAGCAACGGAGACCCAACGCAGCCAAAAATTAAATAAATAAATAAATAAATCTTAAAAAAAGGACATGATGGGAGTATTTTCTTCCCTCAGGACTCTTCCTTCACGCAATGAAGACATGGCACCAAAGCTTCATACATTATGCAAATATATGTATATTTTACTTATTGTTTACATTTCCAGATGCTGTCTATGATAGCTGTATTCTATGTAGTTTACATCAAACCCATCTCTTTTATGTGAGAGGGAAATCAGAGTAGGCCAGGACTAATATTTGTTGAAATCTTATTGTGTGCCAGACGTTTAAAAATAGATTTTCTCACTATATTTTGTATTATAGTCTCCTGGAAGATAAAGTAAGGAGGAAAAGAAAGCACATTTTTAAAAGACTTTATTTTTTTTAGATCAGTTACAGCACTTATTGTTTTAAAAAAGGAAATAGTATAAGGATTTTCTATTCTTTTCCTAGCTCCAGGAGGTAATTCATCTTACAACACAGAAGAGTCAACAGGTACCATTTGCAAAGGATTTCCCATTTATTCCTCACACCACTGTGGTAAAGTGAGGGATTTCGTCATATGCACTGAGAAGACTGAGGCTCAGAGAGGTGATAACATATAAAACTCTATCAGTCATTTCTAGATTAGAGCAGTGGTTCTCAAACCGTCTTGTGTCATCTGTATGACGTGTAAACACTAATTACTGGGCCCCATCTGGGTGAGGCCCAAGAATATGCACTTCCAACAAGTTCCCAGGTGATGCTGATGCTGCTGGTCCAGGGACCACAGTTGGAGAACTACTGATGTGAATAACAAACAAAAATGACATTTACTTTTTACGAGGATCTAGAGAGAGAATCACTGCGAGCTGAGAGGGCTGTTGGAGGTACATGGCCTGGGGTCAAAGCAAAGGGGATTCAGAGTGCAGTGTGCCCAGGCCCATGCTTTGTGCCATTGACTCAGACAGTGGCTGACACTACGTCACTCTCCTAAAGTGTGAGGGGACCAGTCACTGGTCCACAGAACTGTTCATGTGGCATTGTGATTTCATCATGTCTCCCACCCTGGGGAGCCCTGTGGTTGAGGGATTAAGCACCAGGCTCCCAAAAGTCTCCCTTGATCTTAAGAGCTATTCAGGTTACTTCTTATTAAATCCCTAATTCAGACCAGGCTATGGGAAGTTAGGAGAGGTGAAGTAAATCAGGACACTGTCTTGTAAATGCCTGCTCAGTAGTGAAACCTGGAATTACAATAAAGTTTTCTCACTGTGTCCCGAAACTACCAGAGCTCTGAATGCTCTAATCTCCCTGTGCAGTCGATGGTGGCCAGGATATTACTTTTTGATCATTTTTTATAGTGAGCTGTATTACTTGTAAATGATTCTATTACTGAAAAAATTTAAAACGCCCTATGGCAAATAACAAAAGCAATAACATCCCAGCAAAGCTTGTCTGAAATGGTTAGAGTAAATATTTGCAAATTAGGGCTAATTCTCATGATATATGAAAGCATTCTCAGCAACCAGTATAGAGAGATGGACAAATGATGCCGTGGTAAGCAGCCTCTAAGACGGCTCCAATGAGCCGGAGCCTCCCTTCCTGAGCGGCGCCGGGAAGCCGGGGACCCCTTCCTGGAGCCCGGAGCCTGCGGCCCGAGCGCCCCCGGGGCCTTATTTATACGCAGCGCGCCTTTGTACGGAGAGACTCTGGCGGAGGTGCCGAGCGGTTCAGCGAAGCCAGACCCTGCTCCACTCCCAGGAAGAGGAAATTTCCACCCCTGCAGCTGTCTTGTGACTCACGCTGCCACCCCAACCAGTCGGAAAGAGTGGGAGTATTGAGTGTGTACTGTACACTGAATGTACAACAGGGGGTTAATCACACAAGCGCACCATACACGAAAACGCACTTGTATTTGAACAGTGAAAAGACCCTTAAACAAAGGTTTGATCTTGCCCTTTTACCCAGGCTTTTATGGGTTCCTGGCTGCACTCTTCTCATTCACAATGTGGGCTATGTTTCAGAATCTGAACCATGAGGTTCCAGAATATCGTGACCAGATAGTCCAGGACTTATGGTTTTTCCAAAGTCAGTGACTGCGTTGCAATATTCATTCAATCTGTCTGATCCAGATTCCTATAAAGGGTACATTGAAGACCTAAAGCCATACGACTTAGAAGAACAGAAGAATCTCACAGTCTGTCCCGATGAAGTGCCTTTTGAACACAGAAGTCCAATTTATGTTGCATGTCAGTTTTTTACTGTCTTACTTCAAGCATGCGGTGGTGTGGATGATCCTGAGTTTGGTTATACCAGAGGAAAGCCTTGTATTCATGTGAAAACAGAGTAATTGAATTAAATCCTTAAGGAGAATCAACTATAGAATGTATTTCGAAGGATGAAAGCACAGCTACTCTATCAACTTATCCTCCCAATGGAATTATAGGAATAAAATATTTTCCATATTATGAGAAAAAACTGCATGTGAGGTATCTACTGCCATTAGTTGACATCTAGGTCACCTTTGATCCTGCAGTACCGTAAAAGAAGTAACAGTCAAGTGAAAGGTAGATGGATTACCCAACCGAAAACACCAGGATGTTCTTGACAAGTTTTTAGGACGAGTTGTGTTCAAAATCACAGTGTGTGCATAGTAATGAATTAGGATATCTCCACAGACTAAATGTTATGTTGTCTGTCTTTATTTTGTATCAGCTGGACCTGCCATTCTAGAATTATGAGACCACCCTGGACAAAGGTAGGGTGGTACATGACACTGGGGTAACATCATAAGGTGCTTCTAGATCATAGTGTTCAATGTCTTTTGAAGTAACTGCCTGTTGCCTCTGCTGCCTTTTGAATCAGTGGACAGTCACCAGATAGGGACTGTGAACACTTGATTTGAAACATGTAGAATGGGGGTCTTGTCCTATTTTGATGTGGTTTAATTGCCAAGTGTATAAACCTTAGTGTGCTGCCCTATATAAATATTTTATAGATTTAACACTGGTTAAGTGCCATATTTTCATGCCAGCAAAGTTTAGGCATAAAATGGTACCTGACCAACATCAAGTGACTTTATAGCTGCAAGAAATGTGATGTATGGAGAAGTTCTGTGAGGAAGAAAAAGGAAAATAAAAGTGAGTTTGAAAGGTTTTCTTGGTGTTTGTGTAAAATTATTTTTTACATGTTGAATTAGTCTGTGGATCTTTTTGATTAAGAGCACAAACTTTTTGTTGTAAAACATACAAAAAATGTAGTGATGGGATTGTTTTTAGTGGTGGAACTAAATCTCTTATACACTATTTTAGGCCATAGATGAAACAGCATTTTTAGGGTAGCCAGTATGAATATTCACCTAATTTTTTATGAAATTAAGTTCATAAGATTTAAATTGTATGATACTTTATGAAATATCTTATTACTGCTTTTATTTAGCAGACTGTGAACCCTAATAAAAAATATAAATTGTTAAGAACCTATTTAAAAATGAGCCCTGAGATGAGAGCAGCTATAAAAAGATCATCATTTTGATTCTGTGTGTCATCTCTTTCTACGGACTTGATATGATTGTTTCTTTCAGTCTAAGTTATTTTTCAAAAAGCAAACCTGTGTTTTTTTAATTGAGTTACAATTAACATATAATGTTATATTAGTTTCAGGTGTACAACATAGTGATTCAATAGTTTATACATTATGAAGTGATCACCATAATAAGTCCAGTTACCATCAGTCACCATACAAACTTATAACAATATTATTGAATATATTCCCTATATGTACATTACATCCAGGTGGCTTATTTATTTTATAGCTACAAGTTTGTACCTCTTAATCCCCTTCACCTATTTCGTCCAGTCCCCCACCCTCTTCCCCTCTAGCTTATGATGTCTGTAGAGGTGAAGCAATATATATCCACTAGTCCAGCACACAGAACCTAGGAAGAAGACATATTAAAGGGCCGTGAACATGAGAAAGAACCACTTACTTAGGTCATCCATTTTCAAAATAAAGCGAGATTTGACAGTGACTCTTGATAGAGTCCCATTCCTTAAGTCTGTAATTGAGATAACTAAGTTAGAACATATGGATAGATTAAGTATCCAAGTGAATGAAAAGAAGTAAAGGGAAAATATGTATATAAATTGTGAAAAAAAGAGATGGCTCCAATGAACCACGCTTCCTAGTATTCATGCACGTGCATGCGTAATCCTTGTACTTGAGTGTGGGCTGGGTTAAGAGAGAGAAATAGTGAAGCCTTGAATTTACTCTAAAGCTTTGTCCTTTGTGTCTTGAAGCTGCCTGGGCTCTGAGTGCTCTAATCTCTCTAGGGGCTGGCACTGGATGCTCCCCAGGGTATTGCTCAATTTCTATTACAATGGACTGTATTATTTATTTATTTATAAATATACATAATATTTACCATTATAATCTTTTTAAAGTGCACAGTTCAGTGGTACAGTGCATTCAAATTGTTGTACAACCATCACCACCGTCCATCTCCAGAACTCTTTTCATCTTGTTCCACGCTCATTAAACATTAATTTCCTGTTCCATCAGCCCCTGGTAACCACTATTCTACTTTCTGTCTCTATGAATTTGACTACTCCAGGTGCCTCATGTAAGTGTAATCATACAGTATTTAGGGTGTGTGTGTGTGTGTGTGTGTGTGTGTGTGTGTCTTCTTTCATTTGGCATGTATCAGAATTTCATTTCTTTTTTTTTTTCCATTTCTTTTTAAGGCTGAATAATATTCCACTGTATGATAGTCATCCATTGGTGGACATTTGGGTTGTTTCCATCTTTTGGCTTCTGCTATTAAAGAAAACCAGAGCTGTATAGTAGTTAAAGTATTAAGAACAGATTTTATACAGGAACTATTGTAATAAGAGTAAAGAAACCTCAGATTATAACTGAGCTCAGTTCTGAGTACATCATGGGCAAATACAGGTTCATAGCCTAGGAGCAGAGTGGGGAGTCAGTGGATGGAAAATTGAAGCAGGGGAGGGATTCTGGTTAAACCAACCTGACCAGGGTTCTTGCTGAAGGCAGGCCATGGTGATCAGATATTGGGAGTGGGGGTTCTTGCTAAGTAGACTTAGCAGGATTTTTGTCAAAATTGGGCTATGCAAGGATGAACACAAGAGTCCAAAGGTTGAGACCTAGTTGAGAAAAAGGTTCAGAGGAACCCAACTAAAATTTGGTGAAGGAGAAAGTCTTATCAGTGTGAATAATACTGCTATGAATATTGGTGCACAAATATTTGTTTGAATCCCTGCTTTCACTACTTTTGGGTATATACCTATAAGTGGGATTGCTAGATCATATTGTAATTCTATTTTTAATTTTTTGAGGAAACTCCATACTGTTTGTCACAGCAGCTGTACCATTTTACACTCCCACCAGCAATGCACAAAATTCTAATATCTCCACATTCTCACCAACACTTGTTATTTTCTGCTTTAAAAAATATAATAACCATCCTAATGGGTGCGACTTCTATTTATTTTAAAAATAAACTTTATTTTGAATAATTTTATATATAACTGTATAACTTTAGTCAATAATATTGAAAAATGTAAAATACTTTGTATGGCAGGAAAAAAGAAAAGTTATGTGAAAAGTAGAGAGAAAATATTTGCAAACTCCATGGGGTTTATATTTCTGCTATGTTAGGCAGACTTACTAACCAACAGGTCAATGATGTCAACAGAAAATTCACTAGAGGACCAATATTTGTGGCTAATAAACATTAGCAAATAATAGAAGTCATATTAGTGAAATAAGCAAGTTGCAGAATTATATGTATAACATGATTGTAATTTTGAAGAATATGTGCATTTTAGTATATTTTATGTAAATATCCGATTATATGTAATTATACATTAATAAATTACATACAGAGAAACACACCTGAAGAATAGACATCTGTCTATTTTCAGTGAATATCTTTGGGTCAAGGACTGACGGTCAGGACTTCCCTGGTGGTCCAGTGGCTAAAAATCCACGCTCCCAATGCAGGGGTCTGGGTTTGATCTCTGGTCAGGGAACTAGATCCCACATGCCACCACAACTAAGACCCGACACAGCCAAATAAATAAATAAATATTAACAAAAAAGGACTGAGGGTCAGGCAGATGGGATTATAGGATAATTTCAATTTACACATATACATATTTGCCTTGTTTGAAATTTATACTCAGGACAATTTATTAAGATAAAAATTACTAAAGAGCAAAAATATGTGACCCAACTGATGAAAATTATGTACTCATATGTTATGTTTTGGAAATGTGTTCACAATATACTTGTTTGTTGAGAAAAGAGTAGGTTAAAGCAATTGATTTGACAGTGTATCTGTGTATGTGTCTGTTTCTATGTCTCAAATGTCTTCACACATGCAGCTTTCTCTTCAACTCAGGCAGGAGGTTGATGTCTAGTTTTAGGGCTTAGAGACCGCTGAATGTCTTATATTCAGAGAGATTGCTGCCAGCGGGTGGTAAATTCTGCAAAGACCTGGCTGTGAGGCCAAGGCCAAGTCCCTTCTCCATTCTCTCCTCCACTTGCAAAGCCTCTGGTACCGAGACCTTCAGAATTACAGCTCTGATTCTGATCCCTAGGCAGCATCTGTCTTCATATTTTTCTCTTTTCTAATGAAAAGCCATTTTTTTAGAGTAAACAAAATGTTATTTTTAAAGTTGCTTGTTAAGCAGTACATATACTTATTGTATATGTGCTTGAAATTGTGCTTGAAAGATTTTTTTAATATAAAAAGACTAAAAGGATATCTATTTAGTTTCATATATGCGTTATTCATAGATCTATCAACCTCTCTCTTGCCCCGCCCCTTCCCCCACCCCCAGTTTTCATCAAGGTCAGCTGACTGTCCACACTGTAGAGAAGGCCCCCTGGAAAAAGCAGGTGGTTTAAGCCCACAAGTATCATACCACTGTAATGGCTTCCCAAACCTTCCACCTGCCTCTCTCCAGGCCACTTTACACACAGCTGCCCATAGTAGTTTCCCTAAAGTGGACCCTGATATAATTACACAAACGCTCTCAGAAGCAATCCACTACCTACCAAGAGAACTTCAAACTCCTTTCCCCAGCTTGCATTCTCTACCCCATGGATCCAGACTACGTTTCCAGTTTTGTCTCCCAAGTGCTCTGTGTTCTGGGCAACCTGCACTGTGGGCTACTCCCTACAGTACTCCTGTGTTTGCTGTGTATCTCTTGAACTGGGTGGGGATCGATTTGCACAGACCTTGGCTCTCGCACCTACATGGTGGCATTACATACTTTGATCAACACTTTGGGGGAGAATTGTTATCCTCATTTTAAAGTTGTGGAAACTGAGTCTTGGGGAGAGTGAGAACCAGCCTTGTCTTTGGGAAAGATACTTGATTTACAGAAGTAAGGTACCCACTGATAGCTTGGTAGTGATAATAAACTGTATTATTTTGCTCTATAACAAAGAGGAATGGATATGGTGCTAGTAAGTGCCTGATATGGGTAATATTAATTATATTTTTTCCTAGAATTTAAGTGATACCTCTTTTTCTTTTGTAGAACATTTGGAAAATACATTAAAACAGAAAGAGAATAGGAATAAACACCCTGAATCCTACACCCTGAACAACCCATCCCTTTCTAGGATTTGCTGACATCTAGTGGTAGAGCCAAGAATATCAAGTGACCTATAAATGAAGATAGGTCGAGATGGGGTAAAAACATTTCCAGGTTTCCTGAATCCAGTCTGGGTTCTTACCCTGACTTGACCTGCACAACTTCCCAATTTTACCACATTTACCCTTTTAGATGATGGAATTCCAGGGATCAAGATTGACTATGTTATAGTTGCTTGGAAGTGACACATGCATATGGGTGCCAGTTCAACTTCTTTTGATGAGATGAGGAAAGGGAGATAAAAACCCCTACCTTGTGTTAAAGGGCTGAAGTGTAGGACTGACATCATTAGGTTTCCAACGCAGTGATATATAGACAGAAAAGCACAGGCTTCGAAATCACAGATGGAAGTGGGGAATGCAGGTAAGGGATCAAATATTTTAGGAGCACTTTATGTCAGACAGTGTGGTAAAATTATTTGTATTAGAGTTTAATAATGCCTAGGACACATTTCATAATCTCTAGGGTGACCACTGAAATAATAGTAAAAAATGTATAATTAACAAGGTAATAGAGAAGGAAAATAGAATTTAAAAATATTAAGCAATCCAAAAAAGGGCAAGAGAAAAGAGAAAGAACAATATAGAACAGGCAGAACAAATATGGTAGAAATCAAATAGTAAGATGGTAGATTTAAGCCCAAATATACCACAAATTTACAGGTGAACAGCCTAAACATTCCAATCAAAAGACAAAACTTGTCAGACTGGATTAAAAAATAACTATTTGTTGCTTAGAAAAGATTCACCTTCAATACGAAGCCACAGAAGTTTGAAAGTAAAAGGATGGAAAAAGATATACCATGCAAATATTAACAAAAGAAATCTGATGTAGCCATGGCAACATCAGATAAAGTAGATTTTAAAGCAAGGAGTATCAGTAAAGACAAAAAGGGACATTTCACGTTGTTAACATTTTATTTTATATGTATATATATCCATCTAGAATTTTCCCTGTATGTTTGTATATATGTGTATATACATATGTATTTGAATAAAAAGCCCATAATATACATATCATCTTGTTACTTATTTTTACTTAAAAATAATGTATATCATAAATATATTTCCATTGAAAAATTTTAGTTCTGTTATAGTTTTTAAAGACTACACTGTACTCTATTATATGAAAGTATCATGATTTCTTTAACCTATCCCCTACTGGATATTCAAGTTGTTTAGAATCATAGAATTATAAATAACTCTGCAATGAGCATCTTTATGAATACATGTTTGTGCATTTGTTTTCTCATTTCTTTGGGATGCTGTTCCAGAAATTAAATTCTTGGGTTCAAAGGTATACACATTTTAAAAACTTTCTAATACACATATTCATTCAAAAAATTGTACTAGTTTATACTCCAGACAATTATGCAAAGGAGTATTCATTTGTCTACCTGTATACAAATACAGAGAATTATAATTCTGGTGAGAAAACATAATATTTCACTGTTGTTTGAATTTGCAGAATTTAATCACTGGTGGGGTTGACTATTTTTTTTTAAAGTAAGCTTTAGGAGATGTAACAGACAGAAAAGTGCACAAACCATAAATGTACACCTTGATAAATTTTCACAAAATGAAGATATTTGTGTGGCCAGAACCCAGATCAGGAAAGAGAACATTACCAGCACCCCGGAAGCCCCAATGTTATCCCCCTCTAGTCACTAAACCCTCTCTCCCTACCAAGAATAACCATTATTCAGACTTCTAAAAACATAGAGTAGTTTTGCCTGTTTTTGAATTTTATCTAAATAGAATCATCCACTCCATGCTATGTTGTGTCTGCCTTCTTTTCACTCAACTTTATATTTGTGAGATTCATCCATGTGGTTGCATACAGTTTCAATTTGTTCATTATCATTATTGTATAGTTCCATGGCAGAATTGTCATGGGAGATTTTGAACAGACTTCTCTCAGTATAAAATCAGACAAAAATCAATAAGAATACAAAATATTTGAATAGCACAATTAATAATCTTAACATAATCAACAAATATAGAACCCCATACTCTAATACAGCAGAATACACTTTCTTTCTAGGTACGGATGGAACATCTACAAAATCTGACTATGTGAAGGACATAAAAAAAGTCCTGACAAACTCTAAAGATTGAAATAACACAAAATATGTTCTCTGACCATTGTGAAATTAAGCTAGAAATCAATTAAAAATAAATTGGGAATTGTTACATGTTTTGAAATTAAGTAATACATTTCTAAATAACCTATGTGTGTGTCAAAGAAGATATAAAAATGGAAACTAGAAAGTATTTTGAACTGAGCATTAATGAAATTGTGACATATTAGAATTTGTGGGGTGCAAAATCTCAGGAGACCTTTTCTTGGATTAGAAATTGACAAGCTGATTTGAAAATTTATACAGAAAAAACAAAGGGCCTAGGATAGCCAAAACAGCTTAGAAAAAGAACAAAATTGGAGGTCTCACACTACCTGATTTTGAGACTTAAGTATAGTCATCAAAAGAATGTGGTTTTGGTGAAAGGATAGGTTTATAGATCAAAAAAACTGAATAAAGAGTCCAGAAACAGACCCACACATGTGGTCAGTTGATTTTTAACAAAGGTGCCAAGGTAATTTAGTGGAAAAAGAGTAGTCTTTTTAACAAATGATGCTGAAACAATTGGCAAGCCATATGGAAAAAAAATAAACCTCACACTTTACACAAAAATTAACTCAAAATGTATCATCTACCTAAATGTAAGGGCTAAAACTATAAAATGTCTAGAAGAAAACGTAATAGAAAACCTTTGTAATCTTGGGTCAGGTAAAAATTTTCTCTAGGACAAAGAGTACAAACCATAATGAAAAAATAAATTGGATTTATCAAAATTAAAAATTACTGCTGTTTGTAAGAGGCTGTTAAGAAAATGAAAAGCCAAATCATAGACTGGGATAAAATATTTTCAAGTCAACATAGCTAATATAATTCTGGCTTGTATCCAGAATATATAAAGAACTCTTACATGTCAATAATAAGAAAAAACAACCCAATTTAAAATTGTGGGCAAAAAATTAGAATAGCCATACCTATTACAATGACTTTAAAAAATTGTAATGGAGCAGGACCCTATGGGGCCTCCCCAGGACATGCCCCACACCTCCATATCTTGTCTGTAGAAAAACTTTAGCCTCCTAGGCCTTCCCCAAGTTCCAAAGAATCAATGTAATCAGAAAAGTGAGAAACTTCAGAAACAAAGGAAAACAGTCAAACAAGACAAAATAATAATAGTTTAGCCATTACACAAAGTCAAGGACCTTTAGTTCCTCCTCAAGGAATGTAGATAATATTCTGAGCCACAACCTTTGAGCTGTTTTGCAGATATTGAAACCCCTACCAGGTGGGAGAAAACTGCATGCTGCCTGCAAGCATGTAGACCCCAGATCGGTGGGAACCAGAAGGCTGATGATGTTGACTCCTGATTACCTCATCACCAACCAATAAGAAGAATGTCCACGAGCTGATCGTGCATCCTGCAACCCTCTTCCTCACCCTGTCTTTAAAAATCTTTCCCTGAAATACATCGGGGAGTTTGGGTCTTTTGAGCATTAGCTACCTCGATTCCTTGCTTGGCATCTTGCAATAAACGCTGCACTTTCCTTCACCACAATTGGGAGTGAGTAGATTGACTTTACTGCATGCAGGTGAGCGGACCCAAATTTTGTTCAGTTACAAAATGACAAAACCGAGTACAGGTGAGGATTTGAGCAACTGGAACTGTCACATAATTCTGGTGGGAATGTAAAATAGCACAGCCACTTTGGTAAAACAGTTTTTTAATAGAAAATCAATGATCCCACTCCTAAGTATATACCCAGGGAGGAGTAAACAAAGATTTGTATGAAAACATTTATAGCAGCTTCATTGGTAATGGGCTCAACTTGGAAGCAACTCAAATGTTCATCAACTGGTGAAGGGAAAACAGATTGTGCTACATATATACAGTGCAATGCTAAGCCATAGAAAAGACTGAACTATTAATACAAGTAAAAACATATATAAAGCTCAAAAGCACTATCTTAGAAACTCAGACACAAAAGGCTTATTTCACTTATATGGCTTTCTGAAGAAAGCAAAACTGCAAGAACAGAAATCAGATCAGTGGTTTCCAGAGGCTGAGGTTGGGGAGAGAGAATTGGCTATAAAGGGCACAAAGGAAATTTTTAGGGTGATGAAAATATTCTATATCTTGATTGTGATGGTAGTTACATGACTGCATACATTTGTCAAAACTCATAAAACTTTACATCTAAAATAACTGAATTTTACTGTGTGTAAATTTTACTTTGATAAACCTGAGCAAACAAACCTGTGAAATTAATAAAGGCTGGAAATAAACCATCAAAACATCTATCTCAAGCAGCTAGGGGAAAAAACTCAATTAAATTAAACTGGGTTAAGCTGGTGATGATATAATTCCTATTTTCTAAAGTTATGTTTTTCCCCTTATGACTGGCATCTGATGATTTAGGCATGTATTGATAATCCTTGCCTAAATCAATTATTTCATTGGGGATCACAAAATGATGATTTTTGAAACCTATCATTCTTATATGCTTATTAGTTAATGTTCTTCTAATCTGAAAGAAAGTGTTTTCCTTCATTAACAGGGCTATTTGGTTACTTGAAATATAGATCTTACTGGAAAGGTAGGCAAATGCTTAATTCCCTTCCTCTAGTGCAACTGATTTCTCCCAAGAATGCTCTGCCTTAGTTTTGCTCAGTCTTAGTTTTGCTCAGTCCAGCAGCTTTAGAAAATTTAAGAAATTCTGTTTCAGTTCAAACTGTTACTTCAGGTGTTATTTTAAAAAAGAACTGGTTTGACTGGATAGTACTAAATTTATAAATTAATTTGAGGAAAAACAGCACAGAATAGTATGTACAATAAGATTCTTGCCTTTAACCAATATACCCTCTTATAGATCCAAGTACATATGGGCATTAAATATATGGTAAAAGTTCTACTTCAAAACAGTGGGAGGAAGGATAGATTCTTCAATAGATGCTTTTGGGAAGTTGGATATCCATTTGGAAAAAAAAATATCAGAGAATTATCTCATGCCAGTTATTAAGTTCCAAATGGATTTTTAAAACTTATAATAGTATTATACTATTTTTCATAAACTTTAGCTGGGGAGGAAAAAAATCCATAAATGACTCTCTCACACCACACACAAAAATAAATTCAAAATGGATTAAAAGACTTAAATATAAGATCTGAAACCATAAAACTTCTAGAAGAAAACATAGGCAGTAAGCTCTTTGACATCCATATTAGTAATATTTTTATGGATATGTCTCTTCAGGCAAGGGAAACAAAAGCAAAAATAAACAAATGGGACCAAATCAAATGAAAAAGCTTTCGCAGAGCAAAGGAAACAATCAACAATACAAAAAGGCCACCTACTGAATGGGAGAAGATATTTGCAAATGGTATGTAGACAAGGTGTTCATATCCAAAATTTACAAAGAACCCCTACAACTCAACATCAAACATACAACTCGATTAAAAAATGGGCAGAGGATTTGAATATGCATTCTTTTCCCAAAGAAGACATACAGATGACCAACGGGCACATTAAATGGTGCTCACCATCACTAATCATCAGGGAAATGCAATCGAAACCACAATGAGATATCACCTTATACTCATTAGGATGGTTATTATCAAAAAGGCAGGAAATACCAAGTGTTGAGGAGGATGTGGAGGAAAGGTAACCCTCATGCACTGTTGGTAGGATTGTAAATTGGTGCAGCCACTATGGAAAATATTATGGAGGTTCCTCAAAAAATTAAAAGTAGAACTATCATATGATCCAGCAATTCCACTCCTGGGTATTTATCCAAAGAAAACAAAAACAGTAAAAGACATATGCACCCCTATGTTCATTGCAGCATTAGTTATAGTAGCCAAGATATGGAAGTAACCTAAGTGATGAATGGAAAAAAGAAGATGTGGCATATATATATATATATATATATATATATATATATATATATGATGGAATATTACTCAGTCATTAAAAAGAATGAAATCTTGCCATTTGTGACAACATGGATGGACCTAGAGGGTATTATGCTAAGTGAAATAAGTCAGAGAAAAACAAGTACTGTATGATTTCACTTACATGTAGAATCTGAAAAACTAAACAAATGAACAAACATAAGAAAACAGAAACAAAGTTATAGATACAGAGGTTGTTGCCAGAAGAAAGGAGGGTGGGTGGAGGAAAGTAGGTCAGGGAGATTAAGAGGTAAAAACTTCCAGGTGCAAAATAAATGAGTCACAGTTATGAAATGTACAGTGTGGGGAATATAGTCAATAACTATGTAATTATTCATTTTAAAATTAAAAATTCCATAAATGAAAAAAACAGTTCATTTGATCACATCAAAATTGAAAACCTTCAGTACGTGGAAAGACAACATAAACAATATCAAAACAAGCTACAAAGTGGGAGAAAATATTTGTAACATAATAAAGAGAGAAACAAGTTCTATCCACACTAAATACAGCTCTTCTGCAAAGACAATAAGATAAAGATAATACAACAGAAAAATAGAAAAAGGATGTGAGCAGGCAATTCATAGAGCTATGTATGTCCAACACACATGTGAACAAATGCACATCCTCACTACTTAAAAGCAAAATGTAATCTACAACACTGCTATACCACTTCTCAGTTTTCCAATTGGCAAAATTTTCAAAGATAAGTTTTGTAGTATTGTTTAATATTATTCAAAATTAAAGAAAACATAAATGTCCATCAGTAGAGGAATAGGTAAATAACCATGCTATAGCCACACTATGGAATACAATACAACAGTTAAAAAGATCCACATTTACTGACATGTAAAGAGCTCCAAGATACATTGATGAGCAAAACCCATCAAGTTGTGAAACATATGTACAATATGATGCCCCCCAACAGTATTTCTGTAGGTACACATATGTGTACTTAATTCATAGAAAAAGGTCTGTTGTGCTATACCCAAACTAATAAGGCAACCCTCTCTGGGGAAGAAATTGGTGTGTACTGAGGTATAGTTTATATGCAATATATCACACGTATCTTAAATGTTCAGTTTTTAGAGTTTTAACAATTGTGTATAACCATGTAACTACCACACAAACCAAGATACAGAATATTTCCATCACGCCAGAAAGATCCCTTGTACCTCTTTCCAGTTAATTCCCCTCTATCTCCCAGACAACCACTTTCTCATTTTTATCATCACAGATTAGTTTTGTTTGTTCTCTGTTTCATATAAATGGAATGCTATAGTACTCCTTTGTGTCTGGCTTCTTTCATTCAGCATACTGCTTTTCAGATTTATCCATCTTGTTGCATGTATCGGTATTTCATTACTTTTTATTACTGAGTGGTATTCTATTGTATATACATACAACAATTTGTTTATCCTTTCTCCTGTCGTTTTCTGTTTTAGCCTATTATGAATTAAGCTAATATAAACATTCATGTGCAAGTCTTTGCGTGGACATATGTTTTCATTTTTCTTTACTAAATACTCAGAAGTGAAACTGTTGGTTTGTAGGGTAAGTGAACATTAAACTTTGTAAGAAACTGCAGAAAAGTTCTCCAAAGTGCTTGTACCATTTTACACCCCTAATGGCAATATATTAGAGTTCTGGTTTCTCCATTCTCACCAACATTTGGTGTTGTTAGTCTTTGGCTTTAGCCGTTCTAGTGGGTGTGTGGTGATATCTCATTGTGGTTTCAATTTGCATTTCCCTGATTACTAAAGATGTTGAGGATTGGGTATCTTCTTTTGTGAAGTGTCCATTTAAGTTTGTGCCCAATTTTACGTTGGGTTCTCCTTTTGATTGTTCATTTGTATGTCTTTACATATGCTGGATAAAAGTCCTTTGTCAGATATATGAACTGCATATATAATTTTTTCCAAGTCTGTGGCTTGCATATTCATTTTGTTAATAATGTGTACAGATGAACAGAAAATTTATATTTTGATAAAGTCTACCTTTCTCTTTTATTATTAATGCTTCTTGTATCCTGTCCAAGACATCTTTGCCTACTCCAAGATAATGAATATGTTCCTCTATGTTTTCTGCTAGAAATCTTACAACTTTGGCTTGTATTTTTAGTGGAAAAGTTTAAAAAGTAAAGCTTTTACTTTTAGCTAGGAACGTGGAAAGAGGCAATGGTTCCTCTGAAGGAGGCGATGTGGAACA
Source organism: Pseudorca crassidens (assembly GCF_039906515.1). Lineage (NCBI taxonomy): Eukaryota > Metazoa > Chordata > Mammalia > Artiodactyla > Delphinidae > Pseudorca > Pseudorca crassidens. The sequence goes on along the minus strand of NC_090317.1, from coordinate 44,926,872 downwards.
GGCTATCACCTTCATTGGTTATTGAACAGGCTATCACCTTCATTGGTTATTGAACAGGCTATCACCTTCATTGGTCTATTCAGGTTTTCTACTTCTTGAGCCAATTTTGCTAACTTATATGATCCATTTTGTCTGAAATTCAAATTCAGTGGTAAAAAATTATGATTTGCTTTTAGAGGGAATGAATATTGGAAATCAAGACTTACTTTAGGAGACGGATCCAAAAAAATATTGCTGTGATTTATGTCAAAGAGTGTTCTGCTTATGTTTTCCTCTAGGAGTTTTATAGTATCCAGTCTTACATTTAGGTCTTTAATCCATTTTGAGTTTATTTTTGTATATGGTGTTAGAGAATGTTCTAATTTCATTCTTTTACATGTAGCTGTCCAGTTTTTCCAGCACCACTTTTTAAAAATATTAGTTAGTAATTAACTAATTTATTTTTGGCTGTGTTGGGTCTGCGTTGCTGTGCGTGGGCTTTCTCTAATTGTGGCGAGCAGGGGCTACTCTTCGTTGTGGTGTGCGGGCTTCTCATTGCAGTGGCTTCTTTTGTTGAGGAGCACGGGCTCTAGGCACGCGGGCTTCAGTAGTTGTGGCTTGAGGGCTCTAGAGTGCAGGCTCAGTAGTTGTGGCACACGGGTTTAGTTGCTCCGCAGCATGTGGGATCTTCCCGGACCAGGGCTCGAACCCATGTCCCCTGCATTAAAAGGCGGATTCTTAACCACTGTGCCACCAGGCAAGCTCCAGCACCACTTATTGAAGAGACCCATTTATATATTTTAATAAGACATGTATGTGTAATGTATAGAAAAGCATTTAACACAGAAAATTTATAAAAAGGGGAGGTAACTGTGCTTTGATGAGGACAGTGGTGTTAAAGCTGTACTAGTGCTTTTTCTGGGTTTGAATCTTATACTAGAATGTATTCTTGCAGAATTTCCATGCAATTACAAATAAACAAATAGTTTAATAGAAAATAAGCAAACAGTAAAATACCTTAAGTATCTTTCCATCAGGATACGTAGATCTAAATATTTTTATCAGCCGTATTGCATAAATTTAACCTAATTTATTTAATGTTTTCCCTATTGATGGACTTTTTATGTTGCTTCGGTTGTTTTAACCTTTGCAAGCACTGCAATAGATATCCTAGTATATGAATCTTTGTGAAACTGTGTAAGTATCAGGCTGGCTAAACTCCTAGGAATAGAATTGCTCAGTCAAAGAATTTGTGGGATATTATATTTATCATATAATAGATTTTGCCAAATAGCTCTCTGTAAAACTGTTGCATCACAGTATCTGCTTCCAACAGAGCGTGGGAGTGCCCATTTCCCCATAAACCAGTCAATAACATTATCAAATTTCTAAATTTTGGCACTCCTAGATGAAACATGGCAACACATAGTTGTTTCGATCTGCATTTCTTTGAAGTTGAGCTTTTCTTCATATGTTTATCCGTCATTGGTATTTCTTTTCTGCAAACAAATCCATTTGCATCTTTGGCATGCTTTCTATTGGCTTACCATTTTATTAATGATTTGTAAGAGTTTTTAGATTATTACAAATAAGCTGTTTGACATCCTATCCTCATGAGTTTGTGTTTTTAAGTTTACTAAAATTTTAAATGTCTTCATAATCAATTTCTAAATGTTTCCCTCTGATGAGGAACATAAATTGGTCACAGTCGATTGAGTTCTGAAAAGCCATTAGTAAGGGTCTAAGGCACTCTGGGCTTCCTGTTTCACCTCCTAGAGGGGCCTCCCCCACACAGGGGCCCCTCAGGCAGGGAGCTTCCTGCTGGGGTGTCAGATTTCAACCTAAGAAAGAGGCTGCCTGAAGGGTCTATATTTAGAGTATGACTCCCCAGCAGGGGCAGCTGGATGTCTGGGGACTAAGTTATGCATACTTTGTCCCTGAGTTCTGGGATTATTCTGAGGGGTTTGTATGGGTGGTGCAGTGAAACTGTAACAGAAGGCAGGGACTTCCCCCTGGCGACTGCTTGGGATCCTGTAAACTGGTTTTTGTGAGAGAAAAATGACATGGATTTCAGGAGTATTGCCCACAGATCCATAGTCAGCCACAGACCTTACCCCCTATCTCTACTGAAAGATGCTGAACACTGTATGCCCCCGCTGCTAGGGTTAGGGTTAGGTCCCAGCTGCTATGGGGACATACAGTGCATGAATGGCAGATAGTGGAGATATCTCACCAGTGTCATGATCTAATGAAAATCCACCTGTTAAGCTTCATTTCCATTAGTGGGATAGCACAGTTGGTCCTTTCCTGGGTGTGATGAGACTGATTTGATCACACGCTTATGTAAAATCCCAATAAAACTCCTTGAGTGGAAAACAGGTTAATCTGGGAAGTCACTAGTTTTCAGGCGCTGGGTTCATCAGGAGTGGGGTCTCCATTCCATCACCCAGGAGTCATCTATGAAGAAGTTCTCAGACACCTGACACAAGATCATCAATAAATTCAACCAGAACTTCGAAAAGTTGTAAATCGCTTGTGTAAAATTGCCAAGATTGGTCTTTCCAAAGATGAATTTATAGGTCACATTGAAAACCTATTGGTTTTGTTCAGGAAAATTTTATATTTAAAATGTTAATAATTACCAGTCTGTTTTGAAAGCTGTGAAATAATTTATAGCAATTCGAAAACATTCTTAATGTGGCACAAAATAACGTCAACAAATGGATGAGTCTTTTGTTATTTTTACAACCTAATTTGTAAATGTCAAACGAAAATGGCTTGACGCCATTTCCCCATTACAAAAACAATGAATGTGACGTTAAAAGGGAAAAAAAAGGAACATAAAAAAGAAAGTTAAACCTCTCCTTGCACTCTCTGCTCCCCTTCCTGACACCTCTTCCCTAGCCCATTTTGGTGCAGCAACGTATCCAATGGGGACGCTAGTCTTAACAGCGTAAGAGAGAAAGAGAGAGTCCTCAAAGAAGCAGCCGAAAAGGCCGGAGCCAAGGCCTGAGGGTGGATGGGGGACGCAGACCCTCCCTGGTAACAGGAGAAGGGCAAACTCCAACCGCAGGGAGGTGATGCCACTTGTGGGCTCTCAGATTGGAGGGAAAGGAGCTGAGTGACCGGGCCTCGCGCACAGCTGGGTGGAGGGGGAGATCTTGCGCGCGGAGGTGGAGGGGAGGGTCCTGTTGAACTCCCCGCCGGCCCTGGTTGCGGGGGGGGGGGATCGGAGGGCGAGCTAGGCGGTGACGCGGGGCCCTCACGTGACCGGGAGCTGCAGAGCGACGCAGCTTTCGGTGCAGTCGTCACTCGTGTGTGGGTACCAGCTCCCCGCTGCCCTGCGAACGGCGGGCTGGCATTGGGCCCGGGGGAAGCGGAGCAGGTAAGGGCCCCGTGCGCCGAAGCCAGGGCGGCAGCGGACTGCGGATCCCCGGAGCTGGTCGGGGGGTGGCGGACAAAGCGGGCTCAAGTTCCCAGAGCCTTCGCTCAGATTCTCCCGAGCCCTCCTCCTCCTCCCTACGTCTGTGCTGGGGAACCGTGAGCTTTGACAGGGCGAATGGTGGGGGGAGTGTCTCAAGAGGGAAATGCAGAGATTGAGATGCCCCATTCTCTCTGAATCTAATCACAGACCACACACGCCTGCTCCGCTTCCTGCTCATTTCAGTGGAAGGGACACGCCACGGTGGCGTTTGCAGAGAAAATGGTGGGCCTTAGTGACTGGACGGCAGGGTTGGTGAGGGTGGCGTCTTGCAATGTGGGGAAGGACGTTTGATAACTGGGTTCCTGAATCCAGCGTTGGGATCTGTGTCCTGGGTACTGGTCCCAGCACTCAGTGCCTTTACTATCTCCTATCTGAAGACAGTAATTCGGGGTGGCACTGTTCGCGGCAAGGCGAGGGAAGAAGGAAAGGAGACAACTGCACAGGATCTGCGGAGGTTAGTGTGGGCACGGGCACCCGTTGTGAACAGTTGAAGCGCTCTATGAATATTCTCTGTGACAGGAACTTAGGCGCCTCTATTTGGTTGGGATATAGGGTGGGGCTATAGTGGACTTTCCCTAACCTGCGTTTACTTACCAAGCTTGGGCTTTTTAACGTAAAGTGTATGTTGAAGACCAATAAAGACAGCAACTTTTCTAGGGATGCTTTTATTTGTGCCTCAGAAAATACAAATTGTTGTCTCAAAGAATTACTTTTTTTTTTTTTTGGAGATAGCCTTTGTGGGGCAGGGATGGTGATTTTGCAGAAGCAAAAGCCTCCCTCCACCACACACACACCTTGTCTCTTATGCTGGAGATTCCTAGAGATGGGTTTAAAGAGAAGTAGATGGCAGTAGGCTGTGATTCTAGAATATGGGATATGGGGGCCTCTATGCGTCTCCTGGTTTTCCAGTTTTTCAGATTTTCCCACCTGTCTGCACAGGTGAAGGAAAAGATGGACTTTTGAGAGAAGCCCTAGAATCCTACAGGTGGTTTTACAATAATTCACCTCTGTCTTTCCCCTTTTTCCTGCCTCCCCTTTCCACCCTGCGCATTTCAGTGCTGGAGAAGCCCTAGGTTTTGCTTGCCAGAGAACAGATCTCTAAATCCAGTAAGGCAGGTACTGGGACCCATGTTTCAGATGCTGGGATGTCACAAGCACTCAAGTTTCACCTTCCCTTTTTTCTCTGTTTTTTCCTAGGTCTTCCCATAGGGCGACAGTAGGGCTGTTTACCACTGAAAGCAAGGGAAATTGGGAGACTGGCCTGGGACTGTGGAGGTTGGTGTGAAGATGGGCAGTGCCTGGGGGTAACAAGAGAGGGTGGGCATATGAGGTGGCTGAGACTTGAGACGGTCCTCTCAGTGGAGGTTTCTTCTGCCTCTCCTACACTCTGCCAGATTTCCACAGTGTTGCTACCCCCACTACTGATTTCAGTGCAGGAAATAGTAGAAATATTGGGGTAAGGGTGGGCTGGAGTGTGACGGAGAGAAGACTTGAAAGGATGGATCATTTTAGCAAACTGGACATGTGCTCTCACAAGGCAGGGACTGGAGTCAGGGATCAAGGTGCTTGTTTGTTCTGTGAAGGACCTGGTCTCTACTATCTGTTTGTTTACTTGTCCACAGGTTGGTCTACAGGTCTGAAAGGTTTGAGATCACTGGAAGCAAAGAAACAAGAAGGAAATTATCCCTGATCAGTATAGACTGGTAAGAGGCTGGGGACTGGCTGGGTAGACATCAAAGGTGGGTTGCTGGAGACCAGTGCCCATCCAGTAGGGCCAGTGTCCAGTCTGGAGGATCCTCAGTCTCTCCTTTTTCCAGTCACTTTTCCCACTATCTCTTCACTTACCCCACACCTTCACCTTTATTTTGGCACAGGGAGTGGGGCGAATTGAAGGGGATAGAGAGGTAGTTTGCTAATAATATATCTGTCACAACAAGAGCAAAATCTTCACTTCCGCCTGTCTATCTGTCTCTAGGTCCACAGATCTCATGAGTTTATAGATCTACTTTAGGGTATATCTCCAATCAAGAGAAGGAAAGAGGAGGGAACTGCCTTGATCATTACAGGTTGGTATGAGGGTGGGGACCTGTGGGAGTGGTGACCAGAGTAGGTCCAGTAAAAATCGAAGTCTGAGGGCTTCCCAGTCTTTACCATTCATAGTCAGCCTTACCACCATCCTTTCCACTGTTCATTTGGTATAAGGAAATGTGTACGGAAGTACCTTGGGGGAAATTGTTGGGCACTGGGGAAGATGGAGAGGAGATAAAATAAAAGGGATGGAGAGAGAATTTGCTAATCATCCTTTTCTTCCACCAAGCACACCATTTTTACACTTTCCTGTCCTTCTGTATCTATCTGTGTGATGCACAGAATTAGAAGAGAAATTTTAGTGCATTTCCTTCCTCCACTTCTAGGTCCACCTCCAGTGGCAACTGTAGTGGCCTTTGAGTGGCTGAAGACCAACACCCTCACAGGCCTATGCGCAGACCTACTACCCACTTTTCACAGCCTGATTGAGCCCCTCTGTACCTTGTTCGTGTCTTCAGCAAGGGTGATTACATGGGTCGTGTTCAGGAAGTGGGCTGGGTGACCGCAGGACTGATGATCTGGGCTGGTGCTTGCTACTGCATTTACAGATTAACCAAGGGAAGAGCCCAGAGTGTGAGGAGACTTGCCAGAAATGGGTCCAGAGTCAAAATGGAGACTGTGGTTGGGATACAGAACCAGACCTTGGCGATGTGTGAAGCCATGGTTGGGACAGAGATTGAGACTAGATCCAAGCCCAAGACTGGAGCAGAAACTGGAGCAGGAGGTGGGGCTGGGGCTGAAGTAGAGACTAATACCACTGCTACAGCCAGAATCAAAGCCAACTCTCAAGCCAAGGCATGGGCTGAGGCAGAGACAGAGACCCAATCTGAGGCAAAGACAGTGGTTGGAACAGTGGTCATAACAGAGGCAGTGATTCTGACTGAGGCCAAAGCCAGTGAAGTGGCCATGAAAGAAGCAGTGACCCAAACTGACTCTGAGTCTGGGAGACTAGTCAAGAAAGAGGCAGTGACCCAGACCAAGGCTAAAGCTTGGGCACTTGGTGCTAGGGCAGAGACCAAGAAAGAAGCAATGACCCAGACCAAAGCAGAAACTCGTATATTGGCTGAAAAAGAGACAGAAATGAACAGAGTGATGGTGACACGGAATGAGGCCTTGGCAGTAATCAGGGAAGTGGCCAAGGTGGGTACCATAAACAAGATTGGAAGTGTGGCTGAGACCAAGTTGAGAGCCCTGGAAGAGACTGTGAGTGTGGCCAAGACTCAGTCTGAGGCCAGGTCTGGTACCTCAGTTGTTGCTAAGGGAAATCATAACACCAAGTCCAAGGCAGAATCTGGAGCAGACATGAAGTCCTGTGCACTGCCTCAGGCTGTGGCCAAGATCCAGGTTGACGACATGCTTGGTACTGGGGTTGAGGCCAAGGGGAATTGCAAAACTGCGTCTCAGGCAGGGTCTGTGGTAGATATGAGGGCTTTTGCTCAGCCTCAGATTGTAGCCAAGACTGAGGCTGTGCCTGGGGCAATGGTTGATGCTGGGGTTAATACCAATGCCATGTGTGAGGCAGGGGTTGGGGCAGGTACAAGTGCTTCTACACAATCTCAGACTGTGACCAAGAAACAGGCTGAGACAATGTCTAGTGCCAGGGTTGATGATAGGGGAAATAACAATGTCACACCTAAGGCAATGACTGGAGCTGACACGAGGGCTGCCGTTCAGCCTCAAGCTGTAGCCAGTGCTCAGGCTGAGGCTACGTCTGATGCCAGGGGTAAGGGTAGAGGCAATTCCAATGCCGTATCTAAGGTGGGGGTTGGGACAGACACTGAGTCCTATACACAGCCTCAGCCTAAGGCCAATGTCCAGGCTGATGCCTTGCCTGATGACAGGATTAAGGCTCAGGGCAATGCCAACACCAAGTCTAAAGAAGAGGCTGGGACAGACACAAAGGCACAGTCTCAGACTTCCACTAAGAGCCAGGCTGAGGCTCTACCTAGTACCAGAGGTAAAGCTAGGGGCAAAGCCAAAGGCAAGTGTAAGGCAGGGGTCGGAGCAGACATGAAAACCTGTGCACAGCCTCAAGCTGGGGTCAAGGCCCAAGCTGAAATTTTCCCTGATTCCAGGACTGATGGCAGGGGCGATCCTGATACTATTTCTGGGGCAGGGGCTAAGGCAGAACTAAGGGCCTGTGGTCAGCCTCAGGAAATGGCCAGTTCCCAGGGCGAGGCCTTGCCTGGTGCCAAGAAGAAGGTCCAGGACAATCCCAATGCTGTGTCTAAGTCAGGGGCTGGGCCACATGCGAAGAGCTCTGCACAGCCCCAGGCTATGGCCAATACCCAGGGGGAAGCCTTGCCTGGTGTCAAGAATAAAGTTCGGGGCAATCCCAATACTGTGTCTAAGGCAGGTACTGGGCAAGATACAAAGGGCTCTCCCCAGCCTGAAACAGATACAACAAGCTCTGCTCAGCCCCAGGCTGTGGCCAATTCTCAGGGTGAGGCCTTGTGTGGTACTAAGAATAAGATCCGGGGCAATCCTAATGCTGTGTCTAAAGCAGGGACTGGACCAGATACAAAGAGCTCTGCCCAGCCCCAAGCTGTGGCCAATTCCCAAGGTGAGACTTTGCCTGGTGTCAAGATTAAAGTCAGGAGCAATCTCAACGCTGTGTCTAAAGCAGGGGCTGGGCCAGATACAACGTGTTCTGCCCAGCCTCAAACAGATACAGCAAACACTGTCCAGCCCCAGTCAGTGGCCAATTCTCAGGGTGAGGTCTTGCCTGGTGCCAAGAATAAGGTCAGGGGTAATCCCAATGATGTATCTAAGGTAGGGTCTGGGCCAGATACAGTGGGCTCTGTTCAGCCCCAAGCTGAGTCTAATTCTCAAGGTGAAGCCTTACCTGGTGCCAGAAATAAGGTCTGGGGCAATCCCAATGCTGTGTCTAAGGTAGGGTCTGGGCCAGATACAAAGGACTCTGCCCAGCCCCAGGCTGCAGCCAATTCCCAGGGTGAGACCTTATATGGTACTAAGAATAAGGTCCGGGGCAATCCCAATGCTGTGTCTAAGGTAGGGTCTAAGACAGATACGAAGGGCTCTGCTCAGCCCCAGGCTGCAGCCAGTTCCCTGGGTGAGGCCTTGTGTGGTACTAAGAATAAGGTCCGGGGCAATCCCAGTGCTGTGCCTAAGGCAGGGGCTGGGCCAGATACAGCAGACTCTGCCCAGCCTCAGACAGATACAACAGGCTCTACTCAGCCCCAGGCTGTGGCCAGTTCCCAGGGTGATGCCTTGCTTGGTGCCAGGAGTAAGGTCAAGGGCAATCCCAATGCTGTGTCTAAAGCAGGGACTGGACCAGGTACAACAGGCTCTGCCCCACCCCAGGCTCTGGCCAATTCCCAGGGTGAGGCCTTGCTTGGTGCCAGGAGTAAGGTTAGGGGCAATCATGTTGCTGAGTCTAAGGTAGAGGCTGGAGCATGTACGATGGGCTCTGACCAGCGTCAGTCTGTAGCCCATTCCCAGAGTAAGACCTCGTCTGGGGCAAAGGACAAGGCTATGCGTAAGTCTGAGGCAGAAGCCACAGGAGATGCCTCTGTAAAGCCGAAGGCTAAGGCCACGCCCACTTCTGAGAGTGAGGGTGGGGCAGGCACTCAGGCCTGCAAAAAGTCTCAGCCTAAGGTCCATGACTACTACTGGAATGGGATTGGTGTTGAGGACTGGATTGCTTCTGAGCGGTGGATCAAATTTAGGTTTCAGGCTAGGGATGGATACTGGGAGAATAGCATGTCCTGGGCTGATGATGAGAATGAAGCCAATGTTGAATCCTGGAGTGCAGCTAGGGGTGAGAATGAGGTTGGTATTCAATCCTGGGCTGGAGCTGGGGACCAGGCCAGTGGAGGGCTCTGGGCTGGGAGTCATGCCAGTGAACAGTCCTGGGCTGCAGGCCAGGCCAGTGGGGGTTACTGGGTAGATGCTGGGAACAAGGCTGTTGGAGGGTCCTGGACTGTGGCTGAGAACCAGGCCAGTGGGGCTTCTTGGGCTGGCACTGGCAACCAGGCTGTTGTGGTGCCCTGGACTGGAGCTCACGCCAGTGAGAGTTCCTGGGCTGGGGGCCAGGCCAGTGGGGTATCCTGGACTGGGGGAGAGACCATTGGAGTGTCCTGGACTGTGGTTGAGAATCAGGCCAATGGAGCATCCTGGGCTGGGGCTGAGGCACAGGCCAGTGGAAGGTCCCAGGATGTGGCTGGGATTCAGGCTAATGGAGGGTCCTGGGCTCAGGCTACAGCTGGGAATGTGGTTAACATTGGGTACTGGGCTGTGGCTGTGGACCAGGCTACTGGAGGGTCCTGGATTCTGACTAGTGATCTGTCTGGCGGTGCATCCTGGGTTGGGACTAGTGATTTGTCTGGTGGTGGATCCAAGCCTAGACTTGAGCATCAGACCAATGAAAATGTGTCCTGGGCTGGAGCTGGGCTGGGGCCTGAAAACCAGTCCAGTGGAAGGGCCTGGGCTGACACTGCAGACCAAGCCAGTGGAGGGTCTGGGCTAGGGCTTGTGGATGAGTCCAGTGGTGGGTCCTGGGTTACAGCTGGAGAACAGCCCAATAGAGAGTCTAGGCCAGGGCTTGCAGACCAGTCCAGTGTTGGGTCCTGGACTGGCACTGGGAACCAGGCCAGTGAAGGATTCTTGGTGGGGGCCGTGGATCAGGCCAGTGGGGGTTCTTGGACTGGGACTGGTGATCAGCCTGGTGGTGGGTCCAAGCCTGGATTTAAGGATCAGGTCAGTGAAGAAGAGTCTTTGGCTGGGGCTGGTAGCCAGGCTGGTGGAGGGACTAGGTCGGGGCCTGAGGACCAGTCCAGTGGAGGGTCTTGGGCTGACTCTGGGGACCAAGCCAGTGGAGGTTTCTTGGTTGGGGCTGTGGACCAGGCCAATGAAGGGTCCTGGGTTGGACCTGGGCATCAGGCTGGTGGTGAGACAAAGCCTAGATATGAGGATCAGGCCAAATCTGGAAGAGTGTCTTGGGCTGACAGTGGGGGCCAGGCTAGTGGAGGCCAGGCTAGTGGAGGGTCTACACTGGGGCCCAGGGACCAGTCCGTTGGAGATTCCTGGGCTGGCATTGGGGACCAGGCCAGTGGAGGATCCAGGCCAGTGCTCAAGGATCAGTTCACTGGATGGTTCTATGCTTACAGTGGGAGTCAGGCCAATACAGGAGGGTCCTGGGGTGGGACTAGTGGCCAGGCCATTGGAGGGCCTGGGCTTGGGCCCATGAACCAGTCCGGTGGTGGGTCCTGGGCTGATAATGGGAGTCAGGTCAGTGGAGGGTCTTGGGCTGGGGCTGGGGATCAGGCTGGTAGCTGTTCCAAACCTGGATTTGAGGATCAGGCCAGTGGAGGAGCGTTCTGGTCTGGTGCTCAGGACCATGCCATGGGAGGGTCTAGTCCAGGGCTTGCAGACCAGGCCAGTGGTGGGTCCTGGGTTGGTACTGGGGGTCAGGCCAGTGGAACGTCCTGGATTGTGGCTGGGAATCAAGCTGGTAGCTGTTTCAAACCTGGGTTTGAGGATCAGGCCAGTGGAGGAGGCTCCTGGGCTGGCACTGGGGATCAGCCTTGTGGAAAATCCTGGGCTGGGTCTAAGCCTGGGAATGAGGCCAGTAGAGGGTCTAGCTTAGGGCCTGAAGAGCAGGAAAGTGGAGGTTCCTGGGCTAGGCCTGGAGACCAGACCAGTAGAAGGTCTCAGGTGAGTGCTGGGACAGAGGCCAATGAAGGATCCTGGTTTGGGGCTGGGAGTGAGGCTAGTACAGGGTCTTGGTTCTGGAGAGGGGAAGAAGCTGGTATTGTGTCTAGCCCTGGAGATAAAAATGAGGCCAGTATTGAATCCAGCTCAGTGGTTAGGGAAGAGGCTATCATTAGTTCTAGATTTGGGGCTGAGAACAAAAACAGTATTGGGTCCTGGATCAGATCTGATGAGGCTGCCTGTATGGATTCCTGTGTGGGGGCTGAGGCTGGGGCTGGGGTTGGGGCTGAGGTCAGGCAGGAGTCTTGGCTCTGGGATGGAGATACAGCCACTACAGGGTCTAGGCTTGGGGTTGGGGAAGAGGCTGGCATGGGGTCCTGGACTTTGGCTGGGGATGTAGATGAGGATGAGCTAAGTGGAGCATCCAGCCCTGATATTGAGGAGATAAGTTTAAGGTCCTTGTTTTGGGCTGAGAGTGAGAACAGTAATGCATTCAGATCTAAGCGTGAGAAAGATGTCAATTTTGAGCGTAGGGCTGGAGATAAGGCCAGCACCAAGGATAAGCTTGAAGCTGCTGGTGGAGTCGATGTAAAGTCTTGTTTCTGGGATAGTAATGAAAACAGAAGTGAGGACAAATCTGCACCTAAGACTAAAGCCAAAAAGTCAGCTGAGTCAAGAGTCACATATCCATCTATGGTCCCTGGGGCAGGAATGGGGTCATGGGCGGGAGCCATGATCTGGACAGAAATGAAATTTCCATATCAAAATGAATCCTGCTTCCCACCTGAAGATGAGCTCAGAAAGCAGATCAGGTCTGGGGAGAAAACTCAGCCTTGGGCCTGCCGCTGTAGACGTGAAACTAATATGGATCCACGAGAGCTTGAAAAACTCATTTGCATGATTGAGATGACTGAAGATCCTTCTATTCATGAAATAGCCAATAATGCTCTGTATAACAGCCGTGATTACCCATTCTCCCATGAAGTCATTCGTAATGCAGGTAGAATCTCAATTATTGAAGGCTTGCTCAATAATCCCTACCCCAGTGTTAGGCAGAAGGCTTTAAATGCACTGAATAACATCTCGGTGGCTGCTGAAAATCACAGGAAGGTTAAAACATACTTAAACCAAGTATGTGAAGACACCATCACCTATCCCTTGAATTCAAATGTGCAGCTGGCTGGATTGAGATTGATAAAGCACCTGACTATTATTAGTGAATATCAGCATATGGTTACAAATTACATTTCAGAATTTCTTCGTTTGTTAACTGTGGGAAGTGGAGAAACTAAAGACCATATTTTGGGAATGCTTTTAAATTTCTCTAAAAATCCATCTATGACAAAAGACTTGCTCATTGCCAATGCACCAGCATCACTGATTAATATCTTTAGCAAGAAAGAGACAAAGGAAAATATTCTTAATGCTCTTTCACTATTTGAAAATATAAATTACCATTTTAAAAAAAGAGCAAAAGTATTTACCCAGGACAAGTTCAGTAAAAATTCCCTTTATTTCATATTCCAACGACCTAAAGCATGTGCCAAGAAACTTCGAGTCTTAGCAGCAGAATACAATGACCCTGAGGTGAAAGAAAGAGTTGAGCTATTATTAAGTAAACTCTGATTAGTTGTAATTTTCCAAACAAATTTGAGTAATATTTTGGTTTTGCAGCCTGGAAGTAATGCACATTGTAAATTGCATTATAATTTCTAAAGTGATGTTGCTTATGATGGTCGTTAGCTGGACCATTTTATGAACACCAAATGAATTCAATTTTGTACTGAAAATACATGTGTTGATTTTTACCTTGTCTGGATTGAGATATTTTTGGTATGCTTCATGAGCAGAAACTGAGCTGATTCTTCATAAGTAAGGTAATCTTTGGTCCTTTGTGTGGACTTATGCTTATACATTTGAGACTTTATTTTTATGTCATCAATAAAGTTGTGTGTTTTAAGCAGAAAAAAAAGACATGTCTTTGTCCTTGAATCTGTGATCTATTTGGAAAGGCAAGATGTATGGAAACAAAAAGATACTAACAAAACCCAAGAGCCTATGATCATAGCCAGCTGTTTCCTATTAGTGCTTAAAGGCAGAAGAAACTTCTGCATGCAACAGTGTTCAGGGAAAGTTTTGCAGAGGAGGGGGCACTTAAGTAAGCTGGGCATGAAAGACAGGATAAAAACAGGGCAGAAGGGCATTGGAGGAGGGAGGAGTGACGGGAAGAAAGGCATGGAGGTGGGAATTTTGCTCCACAGAGGAGACTGGCCTGCCTGGAGTACAAAGTGTGGGGAGGGTAGTGATGGAAAATACAGTCAGGCAGTTGGGTGAGTCCCATTCATGGAGGATCCCTGATTTCTAAACTGAGGTGTCTGTATATTCTACCCACTTCTGGGAGACACGAAAGCCTTTTGTGACCAGAGGAGTGACAAGATGAAAGGAACATTATGTGACTGACTTGCGTGCAGAATGGGTCAGAGTTGGAGTGGGGACAGGATTGGCCACTGGAGATTGGAACACCACTTAGGAAGTTACCACCATAGTTCAGGCATAGATGCTAAAGGCGTGAAATTTCACTGGTGACAATGGGAGTGGCAAGGGGAGGAAGGAAGTGAGAGTTGCTTTGAATGAAGAAGTGCTGGAACCTATCCTGGGGACATACAGAGAGGGACAATTTTATTGTAGGGTCCTGAGGGCATTTGATAGGAAAACATCCTCTTTCTTGTCCAACTCTGGTGTCTATGGGAGTGAATATTTTAGTAATTATTTTGGAATTATGAAAAAATATAATAGAAGAAATAATAATTTTTAGTGCTTCTATCAGATTTCTTTTACAAGATTGGTTGGGGCAGGGTCTTTATGGAACCATTGAGAGGGCTGTTGGCATCCATACTGGAGAAGATCCACCTCTCTTCCAACCCAGAGTATGGTGAGGGTGTGGGTGGAGGGACACCTTCAAACTGTACTGGTGGGAGCATACTTGGTACAAGACCCATTTGGATACATGTTTCAGAAGCTTTCAAGATGTGCATGCTCTTTGACCCAGAAATTCCTCTTGTAGAAATTTATCATTAGGAGATAATCAAATAATCAGCTTGTACAAGGCTGTGCATCTGCACCTTTTTGAAGAGTGAAAAATTGTGAATGACCCAAGTGTCTTGAAATAGGCACTTGGCTAAGAAATTAAGGTATGTCTACACATTGAGACATTATGCAGCTCTTGAAAATGTTGATGGGCAACTACAACTATAATAAACCAGGACTTTTTGCATAATTTACTAAAAGGAAACGGATGAATTCAGGCTAAGCGGGCCTGTTAATAGCATTTCAGGGCACTAGAGCAAAAGTATAAATGGAGGTTCACATATTTATGTCTGAATATTTGGAATATAAATAAAATTTTAAAATAAATATTACTTAAATAAAGCCATAAATATAAGTATAAATGTTTGAAATTTTAAATTTCATTAATCGTTTTGAAAGTAAAGCTGTTCTCAATTCTAGCATTTGATGGTCACCAACTTTCCAGTGGAAAAAATGATGTCATACTTGTGGTGAATTCTGCAATCTGCTGCCCTAATCCTCCTTCATGAATAAAGAGTTTATTATTTCAGTTGCTAGGAGTGCTGCCAGCAGACAGCCCTCAGCTGTCAGCCCTCATCGGGAATTGCCTCAGCTAGAAAGCCACCTCCCCCAAGGTCATAACTCCTTTCTGGGGTACTTCACATTCAATGACTGATCTACATGGCCTTCTTGCCCCAAATGGGACAGCTTAACTTCTCCCTCTGTCCAATCCTGCTTCCTTCTTTTCCTTTTCACAGGTTTTAATCCTAAGAGCATTCCCTAATAAAAGCCCTTCATGCTGAACCCTGTCTCTGAGTCTGCTCTCCAGGAAGCCATCCTACAACAGTTGGTACAAGAAGAGGTTCAGAAAAGCATACACTGTGATGAAATTTAGGAGATGGATCATCTGCTGCCCAGCTGCCAATGAGGACCCCATCATTTGTGGTAGGTGGAGTAGATAGACATGTGGAACAGGTAGCAGAGGAGTTAGAGCTTTCACTGGAGTTGAACTAGAATGGCATTCATGGAAGGGAATACATTAACTGGTGCCATGTGGTAGGCATTTGAGAAATATGTGAGGTATATTAAATATAAGGAAGTCCAGAAAATTGGGTGGCTATTGCTCAGCTTGATGGACCTCTAGGAAAAGATAATGAAAAGCTGAATTAAATTAGTCAACAATTTAAGCTCTGTGTGAAAGCCAGAGGGTTTCATTCACAGCATATAAAGAGGTCCTCATCTTTTTCAGGTAGAGAGGAGAGAAATCTGAGGACCAAGCCCAGGACTTATTGAAACAAGCTTCAAAGAAAGTTAAAATCTAAACCAAGACAAGTCTGCTATGCCAAGACCAGGGCCCTGGTTAGGAAGGAATGTGACCCTGACACATGGAATAGGGACATCTGGATTGATGTCCCTAAAAGTCTTATATCCTCAGATTTCCCTGAGCTCCTTGAGCGTTCAGAAGTGTCCCACTCCTTCCTATTAAGCGTTAGTGCTTCACCTTGCTTGAACATGCAGAGCCCTTTCCCTTGTAAGATAATGTGTGTTTCCCACAGAATCTGCCCCCACCTCCCATCCTGGCCACTGGGCCTATGTCTAGGGTTAAGTTACATAACTTCATTGGTGGTGTTCTGGGCCTAATAAGGAAGGAAAGGGAATATCTCAAGAAGGAGCTGCAGGACCTAGCCAGCATGTTCTAGCAGGTGCTGAGGGAGTAAGCATGGGACTGAATTCTGAGGGCCTTGATCAGGGGAGCTAGAATATAAAATTGAATAAGGGAGTATTAATTGATTAGAGAGTTCTCTACCAAGATACAGGATTTAACATCCTGGAAAAGATCCCAGGAGATCAATGTGAACTCACTATTAGAATGGCTCCTCAAAGAATAGAAAAAAACCAATGGCCCACATTGAGGTATAAAGGCCAGAGTTGCCACTGCAGGTGGTGGGAGAAGGGATTAAAGGCTCAGGGAAGTGGGAATAGAATAAATATATTATAAAGCCAGAAAGCCCTCCAGAGGACTATGTTATGGAGGAGGACCCAAAGGGCACACCATTTGCTAAAGCTATAAGGAATGCACTGGTTAAAGGGTTACCAGCATCACTGAGAAGTTCAGTGGTGGCTTGCCTCTGCAGACCAGGGCTCAGAATAGGGGAGGGTATTATAGGATGAAGATCACTGATAGAAATGGTGATGCCACTGAAACAATAGAGACAGGATAACTGTGCTCAATTGTCAGAAGTCAGGTAGGTGCAAATACCATAATGCACCACAGGGTCAGAGTAATAGGCCGGGAGGCCTGATCTGCAGAGAGCTTTGGAGAGGGTTAATAGAACACAGTGCTCCTCCTGGTAGATAGATGGTTAAGAGGTAGTTAATAGAATGTGGGTGGTCAATATAACACATTGTCCTAGGGAAAATAAGCGTCCAACAATTTGTATTCGATCTGTACAATCAAAAAAAAATCAAAGATACTCAGAAGTCTGAGGGAAGGTGCCTCAATAAGTCACACTCTCCTGCTCAGCTTTGGCCTTAAGTCAGTTTTTGATCCAGAGAGCACTGTTTGAAGGAGTGGGGTACCCAGGACTGATTCCTCCAGTCCTTCCATTTACGAAGGTAACTGTGTGCTGGGGAAAGAGGAATACCCAAACATTTTGAGGGCTGATGGACCCTGGTTGTGAGTTGCTATTGATACCCAGAGACCTAACGTATCATCTTGCCTCACCCCTGTTAGAATAGGGGCAGATGGAAACCAGAAATTATATAAGCTCCTAGTCTATGTTGGGTTTATAGTGGCTCCACTGGGTCTACAGACTCACTCAATGGTTATTTTTCTGGTGTTTGAATATAAAATTGGAATAGACATTATGATAGTTGGTACAAGCCCCATATTGGTTCCTTGGCATGTGGAGTCAGAGCTATTTGTAGATGAGGCCAAGTGGAAGCTTTGAAATTGCTGTTCTCTTCCTTGGCAAAGATGGTAAATGAAAACATATAGATAGCATCTTGGAGAGGATGGCTGAAGTTAGTGCCACCTAAAGACCTAAAGAATGCTGGGATGTGGTCCCCATCATATCTCCATTTAATGCATCAGTTTGGACCCCTGAAAAATGTGGACAGAGTCTGGTAGATGACAGTAGACTACTGTAAACTCGACCAAGTAGTGGCACAAGGGCAGTTGCCATGTCAGATACGATATCTTTGCTAGAACAGGATGACATGGCCTTAGGTACCTAGTACAGTAATCAGCTACTGATTTGGAAAATATTTTTTTTCCTATCCCTATCAGAATGGAACATCATAAAAGTTCACATTCACATAGAATGACAACAGTATACATTTATAGTTTTTCCTCAAGACTCTACTAACTCTCCTGTCCTCTGTCATGGTATAGTATGAAGAGATCTGGACCATCTGAATATGACACTAGTCCACTGTGTTGATGACATCATGCTAGTTGGACCAAATGGCTAAGAAGTGGGTAACACGTTGGAGGCCTTGGTAAGACATGTGTACTCCTGAGGATGGGAGATAAACCCTACAAAGATCCAGGGGCTGGCTGCATTAAGTACAGTTTTTAGGGGTTGAATGGTCTGGGGCATGCCAGGAGATTCCCTATAAAAGTACAGTACAAATTATTGCATTTTCCACCTTCCTCATGAAGAAGGAAGCTCAATGTCTTGTAGGCTTTATTGGGTTCTGGAAGCAGCACATTTCACATCTGGAATTACTGTTTTGACCCACATGTTGGGTAACACGAAAAGCTGCCAACTTTGAGTGGGGCCTAGAACAAAAGAAGGCCTTATAGCAGGTCTAGGCCATGGTTTCAAGCAGTCCTGCCACTTGGACCATGAAATCAGTAGACTCTAAGGTATTAGAGATATCTGTGTTGGTGGAAGATGCCATGTGGAGTTTTTGGTAAGCCCCAATGGGAAGGTCACAACTTAGACCAGAACTTAGATTCTGGAACAAAGTCATGCCACATGCAGTGGATAATTATATATCTTTTAAAAACAGCTCCTGATATGCTACTGTGTCCTGGTAGATATGGAATACATGGTCATAGGACATCAAATGACCATGCAACTGACCATACAACCAGAACTGCCCATTATGAACTGAGTTTTGTCAGATCCTCCAAGATATAAGTGTGGGCAGGCCCAGCAACAAGATGGAAGTTTTACACGTAGGATCAAGCACAAGCAGGACTGGAGGGTATAAGCACCTGCACAATCAGCTAGAGCAGATCCTCCATGATATCCACCACTGTTGCGCTAGCACCTTTCACACTCCTTACACCTGTGCCTCATGGGGGATCTTTTTTGACAAGCTGACTGAGAAGGAAAAACCCCAGCCTTATGTATAGATTGGTGGGCTTGGTATGTGGGTATCATCAAGGACAGCAACTCCAGCCTGAGAAACCCATGATGATCAGGAGTGAGGGTCTGGATCATACCACCAGGCAAACCACCAAGACCCTAAGAGTGATTGGGATCTGTAATTGATAGTGGAAGAGAGGGATGGTCATTTTCAGCTTTGAGACCAGCTGCAGTGTTGGGGGCTATAGTTTAAGTTTCCCCTAGGAAGAGAGGCCTACCAGACCCCTGGAAGAGCTGATCCTGGAACTTATATAAAGCAGATCTGAGAGGCACAAAGGGTGGACTGTGGTGGATACTGCAATGCCCTGCCCAGAGTTCCCTTTAGCAATAAAGGCCTTATTACTTCAGTTGTTAAGAATGTTGCCATCAGAGAGCCCTTGGATGCCAGCTGCATTCAGGCATCTCATCAGCTGAGAATTGTCTTGTTCAAGATCACACCCTATTCTCAGAGTGTCCCACATCCAATGGCTCACTGATGCTGTGTATAAAGGCCTGGTCCTCTTGCCCCTACTTGAGATAGCTTTGAAGTTTCATCCTAAGTTCAGAATTCCCTACAGTGTATGCTGAGGCATTCTACTGATAGTGCACTGACATTTGATTTCTTCCTCTTTTCATTCCTGTTTATTTTCTCCCTTTTCTTCCATAAATGTTTATCCCAGGAGCTCTCCCCAATAAACCTCCTATACTAATCTTTGTCTCATAATCTGTTTACTGGGGATCCAATCTGTGACAACGATTCATGCGTGTTTCTCTCTCTCCATACATCCCCAAA
This sequence comes from Pseudorca crassidens, assembly GCF_039906515.1. Taxonomy (NCBI): domain Eukaryota; kingdom Metazoa; phylum Chordata; class Mammalia; order Artiodactyla; family Delphinidae; genus Pseudorca; species Pseudorca crassidens. The sequence continues at coordinate 44,907,431 of NC_090317.1, read as the reverse complement.
TCAAGAGTCATATCTGTTGTTTAATATTGTGAAATATTCTTTAGCCTATATATGCAACTGTTGCAAATATTGCATTAATTTTTATTACTTTGGAACCACAAACCAGAAAATAAATATAAACAAGAAAATGGACACTACTGGGAAATTAAAGTTTGTTAAGCAAAAATCTATGGCATTCATGTATCTGAGAAGAAGGCTCTGACAAGGTAGCTTGTTTTTTTCTCTTCCCTGAGTGGTTCACTGCTAGAATCTTCCCTTTAGTCTGAAATAATGTCTATTTCTTATGTCAGCAGTGGCACAATCCACAAATCTTCATGGCATTTGGACACAGTTGCCTTTTGTTTAAAGGAGACAGGGAAACAGATGTGGAGAAGCATTTTCCTGGAGCCAGAACAGTGTTAGTCAAAGTACAGATGTTTAGGCCTATAAGTTGCACTGTACCAACAATGAGCACCAGATCCCATGTAACACAGGCACCCTTGTGTTCTTTAATAAGTGTGTGTGTGTGTGTGTGTGTGTGTGTGTGTGTGAGTGAGTGATATGCAGGACCCTTCAAAGCATGGGGTTTAGGGTGGCCCTCATCCCCAGTTCTAGGGGCAGCAATGAGGCTAAGATAGCAGTGGATAACATTCCTAGATGTTTTGGAAAGTTAAGTGGTCTTATAGCCAGTTCTGGGTCTGACTGTGGCACCGGGTCCCCAGATTCTTACTCTAGTGTTGTTGTTATAGCATACTCAGGGATAAGGGGTTGGTTTAAGGTTTTGGGTACAGTGGCCTTGCTGGGTCATGCACATATGAAGTATAATTTAACATCACTTTTTGAAGATGAAAATTCAGTCCTTCTTATAGGGGAAAAAGGCCTATTTCTGGGAAACACATGAACTAATTGGCCCTGAAGGCAGTGTGGTGTAGGAGAAAGAGTACGGTCTGGAGTATGGAATGAAGGAGGAAGGGTATTAACATTTCTCTTCTCTTTCTCTTTTTCAAACATGAAGGAGTAGAATTGGGAGAGGAAGGGAATGAATCTGGTTTGAATTCTTTGAATTTGAGGTCCTTTTGGGACTTTCAAGTGGAGATGCTCAGTTTTCATTTGAAAAGTATGGATATAGAGCACAGAAGAAAAGTCTGACTACCAATATGTATTGTAGATGATAACTGAAGCCAAGGAGTGAGTCAGGTAGCCCCAGCAAGGGGTACAGACTGAAAAACTGAGAGCAGAATGCTGAGGAAGCTCTATATGTGTGAGACTTTGGCAAGCAGGAATGCAGAACTGAAACCAAGTGTACAGCTTCCGATCTATATTACAATGCATACCTCTATACATTCTTTTTTTCCATTTTAAGAAAATTGTGGTAAAATACAGAAAACGTTTACCATCTTCACCAGTTTTAAGTGTACAGTTCATTGACATTTAGTACATTCACATTGTTGCATAACCATCACCACCATCCATCTCTAAAACTCTTTCCATCTTCCCAAACTGAAATTCTATACCCGTTAAACAATAACTCCCCATTAAGGTGGATGGACCTAGAGTCTGTCATACGGAATGAAGTTAAGTCAGAAAGAGAAGAACAAATACCGTGTGCTAACACATATGTATGGAATCTAAAAAACAAAAAAACAAAAAACAAAAAACAAATGATTCTGAAGAACCTAGGGGCAGGACAGGAATAAAGACGCAGACGTAGAGAATGGACTTGAGGACACGGGGAGGGGGAAGGGTGAGGTGGGATGGAGTTAGAGAGTAGCACTGACATATATACACTACCAAACGTAAAATAGATAGCTAGTGGGAAGCAGCTGCATTGCACAAGGAGATCAGCTCGGTGCTTTGTGACCACATAGAGGGGTGGGATAGGGAGGGTAGGAGGGAGACGCAAGAGGGAGGGGATATGGGGATATATGTATACATATAGCTGATTCACTTTGTTATACAGCAGAAACTAACACAACATTGTAAAGCAATTATACTCCAATAAAGATGTTTAAAAAAAATAACTCCCCATTATCCCATCCCCCTGGCAACCACCATTCTACTGTCTGTCTATGAATTTGATTACTTGAGGTACCTCATTTAAGTGGAGTCGTTCAGTATTTGCCCTTTTATGACTGGCTTCTTTCTTTCTTCTTTTTTTTTTGGCCACGCCACGCAGCATGTGGGATCTTAGTTCCCTAAGCAGGGATCAAACCCATGCCCCTTGCAGTCAAAGCACAGAGTCTTAACCACTGGCCTGCCAGGAATGTCCCTATGACTGGCTTATTTCATTGAGGATAATGTCTCTGTATTAGTCTGCTTGGGCTGCTGAAACAAAATACCACAGACTGGGTGGCTTGAAAAACAGAAATTTATTTTCTCACAGTTCTGGAGCCTGGGAAGTCCAAGATTAGGTGCTGGTAAACTTAGTTTCCGTGAGAGCTTTTCTCTTGGCTTGTAGACAGCCGCCTTCTCACTATGACCTCACATGGCCTTTTCTTGGTGCATGTGTGTGGAGAGAGAGTGAGTGAGCTTTCTGATATCTCTTTTTATAAGGACACTAATCCTATAGGATCAGGGATCCACCCTTATGGACTCATTTAACCTTAATTATTTCCTTAGAGGACCTATCTCTAAATACAGCCATACTGGGGGTAAGGCCTTCAACATATGAATTTGGGGGGGACACACATTCAGCCCATAACAGTCTTTAAGTTTTCTGTACACGTTTGGAGTCCTGGTTTTTTAAAATGTAATTTTTATAGTTATAGAGTACCATAAGGTTTATAACAGCAACAATAAAAATCTATCAGAACTTTGCTTCATCCTTCCCCATCCCACATTTCTCCTCCTCAGAGAGAATCACTTTCAAATCTTATAACTATTTCTTCTGGTATCACTACATATTTCTAAATAATCTGTTTATACTTTTATTTCTTGACTTTTAATTTTTACACATCAGCTATGATTTTCTGCAATGAAAAGATTATCTTTTTTTAATCCCTTGCAGCTCTGACAATCTTATTCCTTTTTTAAAAATTAATCAATTAATTTATGGCTGAGTTGGGTCTTGGTTGCTGCATGCGGGCTTTCTCTAGTTGCAGCGCTCGGGCTCTAGGCACATGGGTTTCAGTAGTTGCAGCACGCGGGTTCAATAGTGGTGGCACATGGGCTTAGCTGCTCTGCAGCATGTGGGATCTTCCTGGACCAGGGCTTGAACCTGTGTCCTCTGCATTGGCAAGTGGATTCTTTTTTTTTTTTTGCACTGGGTAGTTTTATTTTACAGAGGGGGTAAGGGTTAGGTGGTGTCAAGAAGAGTGACATGGAGCAAATAATTTTTATTATCATTTTTTTCTTTTACAAATACACTGAAGAATCATGCAATGCTGCCAGCATTGGATGCAATCCTGGGCCACAAGTCTGCACATTCCTTTGCAACTGGTCCTGTGATGGCAGAACTTTTCATCTCGCCTTTATTGTTTACTATGACCCCTGCGTTATCTTCAAAAATATCTTCAAAAAAATATCTTCACCATTTTTTCTCCAGTGTGACTTTCGTTGTCGGATTACCACTGCTGGATGTACCTTCTTTCTGAGCTCTGCTTTGCCTTTCTTGACTATGGCCATCACCATGTCACCCACACCAGCAGCAGGAAGTCTATTCAGTCGTCCCTTGATCCCCTTCACAGAGATGATATACAGATTTTTGGCTCCTGTGTTGTCAGCACAGTTGATCACGGCTCCAACCGGAAGACCCAAGGAAATCCGGAATCTCGCACCAGAGGACCCACCACGTCCTCGCTTCGACATCTTGAAATGCTGGAAAGGGACAAAAAGGAACGGCAGGTGGATTCTTAACCACTGCACCACCAGGGAAGCCCAAGATTCAGTTATCTTAAACCTCCCATCCCATATACACACTTCTCCCACAGTTTCCCACTATATTGTTATTACATCACTATATATATATATATATAGGCGGTACGCGGGCCTCTCATGGGTGCGGCCTCTCCCTCTGCGGAGCACAGGCTCCGGATGCGTAGGCCCAGTGGCCACAGGCCCAGCCGCTCCGCAGCACGTGGGATCCTCCCAGACCGGGGCACGAACCCGCGTCCCCTGCATCGGCAGGCGGACTCTCAACCACTGTGTCACCAGGGAAGCCCTACATCACTATATTTTACTAAATCAATATTCTATGTTTATTTTATGGCTACATAAATATTATTCACAGCTGAGCCATGAGAAAGAGTAGTTAAGAACATAAACTCTGCCAGTAGGTAACTTGGCTTCAAATCTTGGTTTTGTCACTTAATAGCTATGTGATCTTGGGCAAATCTCTTCTCTTCTTTCTACCTCACTTTCCCCATATTTAGAATGGGAATAAAAATACCTATTTTATTGAATTGCTGTGATGATTAAAAGATTAATACTCAGAGTAGTACTTGGCACATAGTAATTGGCATATATCATATATTATTGTTATGCCTTGTATAAATTTTTATTTTCCCTTCAATTATATCTGGTTTTGCTTCATGTAGTTTGGAGTTTTATCATTAGGTGCATGTATGTTTACAATTGTTAAATCTTCTTGATGGATTGACCCTCTCATCAATATAAATGGCCCTTCTTTGTTTCTAATAACAATGCTTGTCTTGAGGCCTAATTTTTCTGATATTAGTATAACCATTCCAGGTCCCTTTTGTTTACTGTTTGCATGGTACATCTTTTCTAACTTTTTATTTACAACCTATTTGTATCTGTGATTCTGAATATCTTTTGTAGACAGTATATTTTCATGGATCATATTTTTTAAATTGATTCTGCCAATCTCTGCCTTTAAATTGTTTTATCTATTTACATTTAATGCAATCACTGATAAAGTAGAGTTATTATCTGCCAGTTTGCTATTTGTTTTCTATATGTCTTATGTCTTTTTTGTTCCTCTATCCCTCCACTATTACCTTCTTTTATGTTAAATAGGTATTTACTAGTGTACCATTTTCATTCCCTTGTCATTTCTTTTACTGTATTTTAAAATGTATTTTCTTACTGGTTACCCTGGGGATTACAATTAATAGCTTGACTTATAAAAATCAAGTTCAGGTCAATACCAACTCAATTTCAAATCTTTGCTCCTAATGTCTCCATTCCCTCCCCACTCCTTTGCATTGTTATTATACAACTCACATATTTATACATTATATATATATCAACATAGATTTATTCATATTGCTTTATGAAGTAGTCTTTTAAATCAGATAGAAGAAAAAATAGTTACAACAAAATACATTTATACTGCCTTTCATGTTTACCTGTGTAGCTGTTGTATGTATTTTAATTTTTTGTTGAGAACTGGACATTTTAGGTAACATATTATTAGCAACTCTGGATACTGATCCTCCTCCCAATGGTTGTTGTTGTTTGCTGTCATTTGTTTATTGTTTGTTGAGTTGGTGGGACTAATTCTGTGGAGTTTATTTCCTCCCATAGTGTACACCTCTGTTTTCCCAGCTCAGATCTTTCCCCCTTATTTTTATCTTTTAGCTTGTCTACCTGGGTTTTGCCCCTGGGTTAGCATAAGTCACTTATTGGTCAAAGGTTGTGCTTAAGCCCAATTAGATATTTACCTTTTGCCATTGGATATATGTGTAGCTTGGAGGCTGCTCTTACATTTCAGTGAGTTTACATATTTTGCCCCTAACTCATTCAAACTGGGACTACTAGCTCAGAAGTTCCTTCTCTGATTGCTCCTGAAAAGGCATAGCCTTGGGCATTCACACATTGTTCCAGACTGCCAAGGATGACTGTGATTTTATTTTTAATCTTGGCTTTTTAGGATTCGTCCCTGGGTCAGAGTAACTTATGGTTCATTCAGTGCTTGGTCAGAGGTTGTGTTTAAGCTCCTTGAGCCAGTAAGGCTTTTGCCTGGTGTTTATGGGTTTGTGTGTGGCTTGGGGAATCCCCTTTCAATGGAAAGAAAAAACACACTATGTAAGAGCTGTGAGTTAAGTTTTATTCAGGGTTTTCCTGAGGACTGATCCCAGGAAACAGCCTCTCAGTAGCTCTGAGAGGACAACTCCGAAGAGGTAGGGGGAGAAATCAGTATATATATGATTTTGACTAGGGAATAAATGCAGTCAAGCATTCATCTCAGTAAAAGGTTACTGCTTGTCATGAGGAATAGGTATCTCAGTTAATGATTTTAGTGCTTTTTTATGTATGGGAAGATGTAAGAATCTGGGTTAATTGAACATTTTCCTGAGATATATCTATCTAAGGTGCTATCTAAGGGCCCTGTTTTTCCAAAGTACAAAGTGCCTCATCCTATTTTTCATCCTGAATTCTTTTTAGGCTGTACTGTTGGTCAGCAACTGCAGTGGTTTATGACTTAATCCTTGTAGAAACAAGTAATGAGCAACATTCTTTGTTTTACACCCTTCAAGCCTGTTCCATGCCTTTCCATGAAGCCTAGCATATGCACACAGTCTTCCTGACCCTTACAATTGTGTATGATCCCAGGAGGGCTCTTATTGGTTGTCTCTTTCCCTGGTTTTCTTCAATAAACTTGTGACTCTTCTGACATTTTTCTTGTGTTAGTGCTACCAGCCTCTTCTTAATTATCTTCCACCACGATCTCTGTTGTTTTTGACAATGCCTGTAGGCATGGAATTTTCTACTACCTTTTCAAAATTAAGTCAGTTCCCTCAGGCAGAGCTGCAGAGTTCTTCATCCTTATATCCCGCCTTTTCTCCTGGGAAGAGCCTCAATCACTGCACCAGAGCTGAAGGCAGGGACCTCATTTTACCTGAGTGACACTCCTGGTCTGTGAGATGGTGCTGGGAAGGGGTGACAGCTCCTGATCTTGGCTTTCCCCTCCTGGGATAGAAAAAATATTTGAGAAAATGATTGTTTAAAATTTTCCAGATTTGTTGAAAGTCGTAAATTTACAGATTCAAGAGACTTAATGAATCCCAAACAGGATAAATTCAAAGAAAACCATGCGTAGACACATCTTACCAAACTGCTGAAGACCAAAAGTAAAGAAAAATACCTTGAAAGTAGCTAGAAAAAAATAACACATTATCTGTAGGGGAACAACAATTTGAAAGATTGTGGTTTTCTTATCACAAACAATGAAGGCTAAAAGACATTGGAACAATATCTTTAGAGAGTTGAAAGAAAATAATTGCCAACACACAATTCCATATTCAGCAAAAATATCCTTCAGGAATGGAAATGAAAATAAAGATGTTATCAGATGAAGGAAAACCAAGAGAATTTTCTGCCAGCAGAAAATGCTTTACAAGAAATGTTAAAAGATGCTCTTCAGGCTAATGGGAAATGATACCAAAGGGAAATCTAGAATTCAGGAATGAAGGAGAAGCAATAGAAAGGTAAATATCTGGGTAAATATAGAAGACTGTCTCTTCTGTTCTTTAAAACAACAACAACAACAACAGCAACATTGTATTGGTTTCCTATTGATGCTGTAACAAATTACCGCAAACTCAATGGCGTAAAACAAGGCAAATTTATTATCTTATAGTTCTGGAGGTCAGAAGTCAAAAATGGGTTGACAGAGCTGTGTTCCTTCTGGATGCTGTAGTGGAGAATCTGTTTCCTTGTCTTTTCCAGCCTTTAGAGACTGCCTGCATTCGTTGGCCCATCACCCCACATCATTCTGACCTCTGATTCTATCACCACATCTTCTTTGACTCTTCTGCCTCTCTTTCCCTTTGTTAGATTAGCATCAATGTTATGGAGGTTATGCATGGGCTCAACAATATGGACTTCCACTCATCAAGGCTGATCTTTTACTAACACTGCTGAATACCCAACCTGACAACAAAATAAGATGAAGATGAATCATTCAATACAATAAGACATTATTTCCTGGGGTACTAGTCAGCCCCATGGTGGTAAGATTATTATATAGGACACCTTTTATCACAGTGAGAACAGAAATTTTTCTTCATGGAAATAACTACATATTCCAGACACACATTTGCTTTCTTTGCTTACAATGATTCTGTCAGTGCCACCGTCCGTGGACTTCCAGAATGTCTTAATTATCATCAGGGTATCCCATACAACATTGTCTCTGACCAGGGAACTCATTTAATGATAAATGAAGTACAATAATGGAATCATATCCAAATATTCACTAGTCTTTATCACTTACTCCATCATGCAGAAGCAGCTTGCCTGATAGGAAAGTAAATGACTTACTGAAGGCTTAGTTATGAGATCACCTGTTCCGGGTTGACAGTGCTGTGCTATAAGACTACAATAGTTGCTTCAAAAACAGTGACCAAAATATAGTGCTATTTCCCTCATAGTAAGAATACACAGGTCTGGGAATGAAGGTGGAGGAGGGAGTGATCCCTTTCACTATTATACCAATTAACCCAATAAAGACTTATTTTGTTTTGTCTCCACAACCTTGGGCTCAGCAGGTTTGGAGGTTCTATTTTTCCAAGGAATGAATGCTGCTATCAAGGAATAAAGCCATGGTTCCATTAAACTGAAAGCTGAAACTGCACCCTGGCCATTTTGGTCTCCTCATGCTATTGAATTGATAAGCAGAGACAGGGACTATTGTACTGTCTGGAGTAATTAAATCCTATCACCAAGGGGAAACAGGGTTGCTGCTATACAATGAGAACAAGGAGAGGTATGCTTGGAGCCCAGGGATAGTCACTGGGACACCACTTAATACTCGTTTGCCCAATAGTCCTGTTCAATGGGAAAGTGCAGATATCCCATAAAGACAGGACTGAAGGTTAGGATCACTACATCAGGGAAAGAACTCTGACCACCTAAAGGGAGTATGAAGTGAACAGTGGAAGAATGAAGTTATGATTATTGATTTTGGCCTCATGAACAGCTACAGAGGGGAAAGGTAGCAGCTAGATGTATCTTTGTAATTTACTATTTTCCCCTTCTTTTCTCTAATATATGAAAAATCCTGGAGATCGTTGTAATAAATTAGGTTTCAGGTGGAGAATATGAATTAGCATTACTCCATGACAGTACATTGGCTGAAGGGATTTTTGTCCCTGCCTCCCTGTTGGAGATGAGAGTTTCTTCATTGGAATAAAGGACAAGAATGGATGCTGAGTGATAAGAGTATAACCAAGTAGGACCCTATGGGGTCTTCCCAGGGCAGATATCCCCCATGTCCTCTGCCTGCCTCTTGTTTGTAGAAAACCTTTAGCCTCCTAGGCCTTCCCCAAGTTCCAAAGAATAAACTTAATCAGAAAAGTGAGAAAATGCAGAAACAAAGGAAAATGGTCAAGCAAGAAAAAATAATAGTAGTTTAGCCATTAAACAAAGTCAAGGACCTTTAGTTCTTTCTCAAGGGCTGTAGATAATATTCTGAGCCATATTCTTTGAGCTATTTTGCAGATACTGAACCCCCACCCCCAGGTGGAAGAAGTTAATTTTGACCACAAGTACATAGATCCCAGACCAGCTGATGATGTTGACTTCTGATTACCTCACCACCAACAAATCAGAAGAATGTCCATGAGCTGATCATACACCCCACAACCATCTCCCTGACCCTGTCTTAAAAAAACCTTTCCATAAAAGCCATTGGGGAATTTGGGGTCTTTTGAGCTTTAGCTGCCTGTACTGTTTGCTTTGTGTCCTGCAGTAATAAATGCTGCACTTTCCTTCACCACAACCCAGTGGCAGTAGATTGGCTTTACTGCATGAGGGCAAGCTGACACAAGTTTGATTTGGTAAAAATTTTGGAGACTCAGATGGGATGGCAGTCCCAAGTGGGCATCTCGCCCAGGGCACATTGGCCCCTGGCTAGTGGTGGTTCTTGGATCGGTGGTGGTTACTGGTAGTGATGGGCCAAGACTTCATCTCCTGCCATAAGGTACCTTCTTTATAGCTATAGCTCTCACTAGGCTCCATTTTTTTTAAAAAAGCTCTTGCCATTTTAGGCCCAGGGTAACAGCTTCCTGCTATTGCTAGTCTCTGGGTACCTCAAAATCCCTAATTTGGTCTCTTAACCTTGCATATATCTCTTTGAGTAGTCCCTACATTCGAGTTTCTTGAACCAGCTCAGTTGGATTCTTTTTCCTGTTGGGAATCTGTATGATAAAATGTGCTGATGTAAGGCCTAGATCTATTGCAGCTATTTTGGTTCCATCAGAGTGGCCAGCTCAAGAATGAAGCTTATATGTAAGGAAGGACATAGCAGAGAGACTATTAATCAAATTGTACTTGAGGGACTTCCCTGGAGGCGCAGTGGTTAAGAATCCACCTGCCAATGCGGGGGACATGGGTTCGTTCCCTGGTCTGGGAAGATCCCACATGCCGCAGAGCAACTAAGCCTGTGTGCCACAACTACTGAAGCCCACGCACCTAGAGCCCGTGCTCCACAACAAGAGAAGTCACTGCAATGAGAAGCCCACACACCACTACGAAGAGTATCCCGTGCTCGCTGCAACTAGAGAAAGCCCGTGTGCAGCAACGAAGACCCAACGCAGCCATAAATAAATAAATAAAAATTTAAAAAATTGTACTTGAAGCCATATATCTTCTAAATACAATTTATTGGAGTAAGAACAGGTAGACACTTCTTTAATATGATAAAAAATATACATAAGTTTCTAACAAGAAGTCCTTCATGCTTGAGGAATAAACACTAGAAGCATTCCCATAAAAATCAAGAAGACAAGGATGTTAGCTTTCACACAATTATTTAACATTTTTCTGGAAATACTAGTTAATACAATCATCCAAAAGAAAGAAATGTGATATTAATATTGGATAGGAGGTGAGATTATCATTACTGCAAATGAAACAAATCTGAGAAAATCAACCTTTTGAAACTTTAGGAACTCCATAAAGAGGCTGGTTATAAAATCAATATGCAAAAAACAATCACTTTCATATATAAAAATAATAAAAAATATAAGATGATTCCATTTCTAATAATCATGAGAAAAGGTAAGCTACTTAAGAAGAAACTTTAGGGCTTCCCTGGTGGCACAGTGGTTGAGAGTCCGCCTGCCGATGCAGGGGACACGGGTTCGTGTCCCAGTCTGGGAAGATCCCACATGCCGTGGAGTGGCTGGTCCCGTGAGCCATGGCCACTGAGCCTGCACGTCCGGAGCCTGTGCTCTGCAATGGGAGAGGCCACAACAGTGAGAGGCCCGCGTACGGCAAAAAGAAACTTTAAAAATACGCAAGATATATTCATTCATTCAACAAGTATTTATTGATAACCTACAGTGTGCCAAGCAATGTTCTAGGAGTTATCTATATATTTATAAATTTATTTATTTATTTATGGCTGCGTTGGGTCTTCGTTGCTGCACGCGGGCTTTCTCTAGTTGTGGCAAGCAGGGGCTACCCTTCGTTGCAGTGCGCGAGCTCCTCATTGCGGTGGCTTCTCTTGTTGTGGAGCATGGGCTCTAGGCATCTGGGCTTCAGTAGTTGTGGCACGTGGACCCAGTAGTTGTGGCTCACGGGTTCTAGAGCTCAGGCTCAGTAGCTGTGACACACAGGCTTAGTTGCTCTGCAGCATGTGGGATCTTCCCGGATCAGGGCTCAGACCTGTGTCCCCTGCATTGGCAGGCGGATTCTTAACCACTGCGCCACCAGGGAAGCCCAGTTATATTTTTTAACGTATAAATTCTGCTGGAAAAATAAATGAAGACAAATAACTAGAGAAACTGGGTTCTTGGGTAGAAAAATATTCTTTTTTCCCCAGCTTTACTAAGATATAATTGACATATAATATTGCGTAAGTTTAAGGGGTACAGTGTGCTGATTTGATACACGTATATATAGCAAAATGAGTATCACAATAAGGTTAGTTAACACATCTACCATAATTACCATTTTTTTATAATTTATGGTGAGAACATTTAAGATCTACTCTCTTAGCAACTTTCAAGTATACACTACAGTACTGTTAACTATAGTCACCATGCCCTTCATTAGATCCCCAGAACTTATTCATCTTATAACTGGAAGTTTGTACCCTTTGACCAACAGTTTCCCATTTCCCCTTCCCTGCAGCCCTTGGCACCCACCATTCTACTCTATGTTTTCATGGCTTTTTTAGATTCTACATATAGTTCCATCCATGTTGTCGCAAATGGCAGAATTCCCTTCTTTTCTATGGCTGAATAATATTCCACTATACATATAAAAAGTAAGCTTAAGAATAACAAAAAATTTGCAAGATATACTCATTCATTCAACAACTATTTATTGATAACCTACAGGGTACCATATGTACATGATGCTTGTTTTTAGTCCATTCATTCATTGATGGACACATTAGTTGTTTCCATGTCTCGGCTATTGTGATCAATGCTGCAATGAACATGGGGGTGCAGATATCTCTTCGAGAGTGATTTCATTTTCTTTGGATATGTACACAGAGTGAGATTGCTGGATCGTACAGTAGTTCTATTTTTATTTTTTTGTGGAAACTCCATGCTGTTTTCTGTAGTGGCTGCGCCAAGTTACATTCCCACCAACAGGGTTTCCTTTTCTCCACATCTGCACCAGCACTTGTTATCTCTTATCTTTTTGATAATAACCATTCTAACTGGTGTGAAGTGGTAACATATTCTTATAAAAATTCCAATTAGCTCTCAGTTAACCTTAGAATTAACTTCATCCAAATTGAAACAAAAACAGGATTTTAAAGGGAATTTAACAAAACAATTCATTTTATCTGTAAATAAACAAATGTGAGTGGACAGGCAAATTATGAAAAAGAAGAATAATTAGAGAGGCCTTATCCTCCAGATATTAAAACATATTATAAAGATACTGTAATTAAAACAGTTAGGGACATAAAAGAAAAAAATAACAGATTAAAGGAACATAGAGAATGAAAAAGTAGATCCAAATATATGTGGATATTTAGCTCATGATAAAGGTGGCATTTAAAATCAGGAGCTAGAAAGGTATTATTTGATAACGGGTATCAGGAAAATTTGCTAACTATTTGGAAAATATTAATTCCATATGCTTAATAAAGCTGGAAAAATATATTCATAATAACACTGAGATGTCATTTGCTTTTTTCACTGTGTTGACATTTATACAAATGGTGCAAAAGCAAGGGTGGATAAAATTTCTGGCTTACTGATAATAGAAGCAACGCAACAAAAAAAATTCTATATGGACCAAAATTTAAATATCAAAAAACACACATAAAATTAGAAAAACATACAGGCCATCCTAAGCAGGACACAAACCCCAAAAAATGTAAAGAAAGAATTGATACAGTTTGTATCATAAAGATTTTTAAAATTCTATATAGCCGAAGTCCAAAGAAAATTATAAACTGGGAAAATATTTATAATACTTATGACAATCTAAGAGCTCACTTCCTTAATTTACAGAAAGTTCTCATATATTAATAAGAAAAAGATGAAAAACCTAGTGGAAAAACTGGAAAGGCAGTTCATAGAAACAGGAATACAAATGGTTAAACCTATGGGAAGATGCTTAATCTCACTTATAATTTAAAAAATCAAAAAATTTTGGAGCACAACATGGAAAATATATATCAAAATTTAAGAGGTGAGAATTGGCAGCATGGATAAAATTTAAAATGAACTTCCACTTTGACCCAGTGATTTCACTTCTAGGAATTTATCCTAAGGAAATAATGCCACAATTGTCAAATATATATGTAAACAAAGGTCTGCACTGTAACATTTTGGTAATAGACAAAGTTTGGGAAGAGGATAAATATCAACCAGTAATAGATTGGTTGAATTTTGATAACTCCACACTAGAGAATATTATTGTAGCTGATAAAATGATGTACATGTTATATTAGGTGAAAAAGTAGTTTGCAGAATAGTTTGCATAGTATGATTCCAAGTTATTTTTAAAAGATATGCATGTACACACATTCACATATATCTACATAATTTTTTTGTTGATATATAGGAAACAACAAAAAAACCCTGAAAGAGTCAATTGAAAAGTTAGCAGCGGTTTTCACAGGATTTATCCTAGGATTGAGGTAGATGGTTCATCAAGGTGGAGAATTTGAGACATTTTTATTTTCTTCTTCTCTTCTCCTAGTTAGCACCTGCTTCCCTTAATCTCAGTTCAAAGTTTCACTCCTCTCCCCATCAAGGAAGCCTTCCCTGATCCCCAGACTCTGCCACTTCTTTTACTATATTAACAGTGTTCCTTTCCTTCAAAGTATTTTTCTCACTTTGTATGTATATGTGATTATTTCATTAAGGTCTTGCTTTCACTATGAGAGCAGAATTAGTGTCTGTTTTTGCTCATCAACATATTCACAATAAGCACAGCACTTGTGGCAATGCTCCCTCTTTCTCTCCCCCTCCCAATATTTTGATGTAGACAGTTACATTTTCTCAGTCTTACATAAAGGGTTATGAGAGTGCAGGTTTTAAACATCTCTCCCCATCACAAAAACACAGATGAAGAAAAGCACAGCAGAAACAAATAGCTAACATTACACTAAATGGTGAAATATTAGGGGCATTCTCATTTACTTCAAGAACAAGATAAGGAGGCTCTCAAATCACCATTATTATTCAACATAGTTCTGGAGGTTCTGGTTGATGTAGTACATCCAGAAAATGAAAGAATAAGAGATAATAATGATTGGAAAAGACAAAATTTTAAAAATCATCATTTTCAAATGATTATGTATGCATACCTAGAAAAACCAGTTATCAACTGAAAAACTACAGGCATACATCAGAGATATTGCGGGTTCAATTCCAGACTACCACAATAAAGCCAGTATCGCAATAAAGTGAGTCACACATTTTTTTGGCTTCCCAGTGCATATGAAAGTTTTGTTTACACTACACAGTGGTCTATTAAGTGTGCAAAACATTATGTCTTTAAAAATGTATATACGTTAATTTAAAAATATGTTACTGCTAAAAAATGCTAACCATCATTTGAGCCTTCAATGAGTTGTAATGTTTTTGCAATAGTAACATCAAAGATCACTGATCACAGATCAGTGTAACAGATATAATAATAATGAAAAGGTTTGAAATATTGCGAGAATTACCAAACTGTGACATAGAGACCTGAAGTGAGCACATGCTGTTGGAAAAATGGCACTGATAGACTTGCTTGACACAGGGTTGCCACAAACCTTCAATTAGTAAAAAAATCAATGTCTGTGAATCACAATAAAGCAAAGTGCAATAAAATTAGTTATGCCTCTATTAGAAATATTAAGAAAGGTCACTAAAAGTAAATATATCAGAATTATTTGCTTCGGCAATAACCTGGTAGAAAATATAATCATAAAAGGAATGTCATCCCCCAAAGCAACAAAACCATAAAACATCTAGGAATAAACTTAACAAATAATGAGTATGACCTATCTGAAGAAACATAAAATTTATTGAAGATCATAAAAGTTGACATGGATAGAAAGACACAATTTTTAAAGATACCAGTTCTCAAATTAAAGTGCAGATTCTTTGCACTTTATGTCACTCAGTGTGAGCCTTTTTGTTCTGTATATAGTTGTTCTGTATATTGTTGTTCAACACATATGCATACATAGACTCTGTATTTGCATGAAGAAAGGTGGAAATTGTTATCAGTGGTTGGTGGTGGAACAGGCATTGCAGGGAACTTTCACATTCTACTTTATACATTTCTGTGTTGTTTGCACATTTAAAAAAAAATAGTGTGTATAATGTGTGTGAGAGAGGGACAGAGATTGATTTCTACTAAGAGGATGTATCTTTTTTTTCAAAGTGAGTTATTTTTAGTTTTTTTTTAAGTCTTAGTTGCCTGTGAGAATGTGATGAGAGCTATGACCCCTCTTCCCACTAAGATGGACATATGCGTGCACATGACTTTGATACAATTTTAGGTAGAACAAAGAGGTGGCCAGTTGAGAATTCCTACTCTAGGTTAATCAGTATGGTTAGTGGGGAGAGTCCTTCAGGCCCAGGCATACATTTGGCTGAGGGAGCACCAAGGTGGGTGTGGGCTGCGGGCAATGACCCTGCAGCAGGGCTGGGTTCTCCCTGGGTGCCCTGAGGTAAGGAGGCCAGGGGTGGGAGGCCAGCAGGCTGCCCCTCTCAGGCCAGGTGGTAGCAGCACATGGCATCAGGAACAAGGTTAACTGGGCCACCATTAATCAGGGCAGAGCAGGACAGGCAGGCCTGGGTGCTTCCCCCAGCAATTGCTTTTCTAGGCTTCATGGAAACTTGCAGCTACAGGAGTAGGTGGGAACAGCAGTCTCTTCTCTGCATCCCTGAGTTACCTCTGTGGGAATATGAGGGAGGGAGGGAGGAAAGAAGTCAAAGGTGTTTACTCAGTTTTGTCACCTGAGTAAAGGTGGCATTTACCACTTTGGTCACCATGTATATTTTTAGAGTGTGCAAAAAGAGTCAGGTTCTATAACGCAGGGGATGAGAAGCTCTGGAATATAGGAGAGATGGGAGGGCATCACCTTCCACCCTTCCTTCTTGACAAGGCCGGGAAGATCGGATGATTTCTGCATCCCTCACACCCTCAGCTTCCTCAGCTTTAGTAGACTAAAAGCTAATCTGGAGCAGGTGTTCAGAACAGCCATCAAATCACAAGAGGTTCACACAGCAGTCAGCCAAGACTTTGCGACATTGAATGCATGTCTTTCTTTAATCAAACAATACAAGATTTTAATGTTTTTGTTTTATCAAATTGTAAGTTGATCCAAAATTAGAAAAAGTAATAGATCATTTATGTAAAATGGCAAAGATTAGACAACTAGTCATCTTTGTGGACTAATTCATAGACCATGTGAAAAATAACAGTTTTCCATTTTAAAACAGGTTACTACGTTTTGAAAGCTTCTTTTTGACTGTAACCAGTGGAAACATTTTCCTTGTGTTATAAATAAATATAGTAAAATTAGCGAGGCCTTTTGGGTTTTCCCCTCCGACTTAAATTCTTCTCCAATCAAACGAAGATAACATCATTTTATTTTCTCAATATAAGAGTAATGCATTACTGATTTTTAAAAAATGAACAGAAAAGTTTAAGAAAGTAAGACATTCCCACTACCCATATCCTTTTCTGAGATCTTGAATCCCATTTCATATAGGGGTGCAGGGGAAACGCTGAGCATTGAGGCTGCGTTGTGGGGGGGGGGCGTGAAGGGAGAGGTGGGTGGACAGGGAGTAGAGGAGAGAAAAATTATTCCTCAAAGAGGAAGAAAAGACCGATGGACATGGGAGCAGATGTAGTTTCTCTCTGCTAACCAAAGAAAGGCAAATGCCAACCACAAGATAAGCTACTTCTGGTTTCTGGGATTGGCAGAGGAAAATGAGTGGCAGGACCTGCTGTGAAGGGAAAGGAAACGGGTGGGCCGGCTCCTGCCGCACTGCTGGTGGGAGTGGTAATTGGGGTTCTGAGCTCACGAGTGACGTGGCTCTCACGTGAGCAGGAGCCGACGTGTGCAGACGTCCTTCTAATCCAGGTCTTTCGTTTGGTCCGGTTGCCATCTCCCTATTACCTCGAGGGCTGGCGGGCCTGTGGCCAGGAGAGGAGGAGGAGGAGGTAACTTCCCTGATCCCAGCCAGTCTATGTGTGGATGGGTGCTTGCCCGGGGGATTCCTGCGGTGCGGGTAGCGGAGGGTGGAGACTAAAGAAGGACGAGGCTCGCTTTCTCCACACCCTTGCACTATCCCCGGCCCTTTCAAGAACAAGAATGGTGGACCCTGGGGGCCAGATTACAGGGGAGACCCCAGACCAGGAGGGGGGAAACCTGAAACCTTTGGCATCCAGGGCCTTGAATCGGGAAGGCCCGATGTTAAGGTTCTTGTCCTGTGTGCTGGTCCATCTAGCAAGCCAGTATCTTGGGGCTAGGCGTCTGTCTTGTCATTCCCCGTGTCTTTCAGTAGGGCGCTGTACCACTCGGAGCAAAGGAATAAAGAATCTGCCCCGAACCTCTGCAAGTCAGTGTAAAGGTGGGATTGCCCCGCGGTCCCCAGAAGGGTGGGGATGGCTGGGGTCCTCCTCCTAACTCGGGCGCATTACTGACTCCGCAGTCACCTCCCTGCTCTTTTATATAGGAAATAGGAGATGACAGCGTGTACAGGAAACATAGTTGTCGTTGGGGCTATGACTGCGTCGTGCAGGGGAATCAAAGAGATCTTTGGGTTTTCTTTTGCTCCTCCGGTTTTTCTCACTCCCTCGCCCCGCCTCCCCTCTTTCCAGTTGTTCGAAAGGGGTGTGGTTTTTCCTGGGAAAATGGCCGACCGCTGGGGCAGGGGCTGGGGCTGGGGCTGGGACTGGGGGCGGGGGGAGGGGGTGGATGGACGCCCTTGCAGGAAGAGGGCTGCTGTTAGCGGAGTCCTGAGAAGTGGGGATAGGGTGAGAGACCAAAAGGTGAAATCCGTTTGACAACCAGGACCTTGGATTCGGAAAGGCTGGTATTGGGACTGTCTGAAGTGCTGTTCTGTCTGCCTAGCAGTCTGTCTCTGCCCCGTCGCCTGTCTGTGTCTTTGGATCTTGCGGCTGAAGGCCAATCCAACTCTAGGAGCAGGAAGAAGAGGAAAATTGTCCAGAAACAAGTATGTCAGAGTGAGAGTGGTGGCACTATTTAGGGATCCCTGGGCTGGAGAATGGTGAAGACTGCAAACTCCAGTGGGCCTGTGGACCTCCCCCACATACCCCTCCTCCTCTCCTCTCTGGACCATTTCGGAGCTTGCAAAAGAAAGTGCTCTGCACGGAAAGAAGTGGCTGGGAGGACGAAGGTGTCACGAGAGTCCTGGGGTGGGGGTGGGGAGGACCTTTCTCCAAATTACTCTTTGGTACCAGAGTTGTCAGTCCTTAGGTTAGGTGGAGGCGGAAACCGAGATGAGGGAGGAAGGAAATTGCTCCCGAGCCGTGGATATAATGGGTGGGGGTAGGAGTATCCTGGTACCTCTGGGTTGGTGGGGGTGGCGGAGGCAAGGGCGGAGTTCGAGACTTCTGTGCATTTTACGCCTGTCTGGCTTCTAGACACTCTCCCTCCACCACCATCCATTTTGTTACAGGGAAGGAGTTGTGGCACTCACCTTCGAAGGCAGTGACTTTCGGGGCTGGGGGCTGGGTGGAGGATTGGAGGAGATCGAAGGAAGGGGGGGCGGGGGCGGCTCATAATGAACTTCAAAGCCGCAGCTCAGTGAGGAGAGCGGGGGAACCGAACGTGGGAAATATTGGGCTCCGCGGGACTAGGGCCAGTGATTCCGCAGAGGAACGTGTGTCCTGTCCCGGATGAGGTTCATCTGTCTGTCCCAGGAGCTCTCAGCACCACTCCCCCCACCGCTTTGTATGCAGGTTTGCAGGACTCAGTGTACTTCCAGGCAAGAAATAGAAGGAAGAAACTGCCTGGACCCCTGAGGGTGTATGTGGGGCTGCCACTGCCCCCAGGACATCTGGAGGGACAGGGGAGGTAGGGAACTGATTAGCTATCTTAAATTTAACGTACTGGGGTGGGGTGGTTGAACATGAGGTTGGAGAATCTGGAGGTGGGGAAAATTTTCAAAATTACCTTCCTGATTTAAAAAAGGGATCAGTGATCTACCCTTGAGTCCCTGCCATGTCCCCATTTGTTTTGTCTCTTTGTAGGTCTGTAGTTCAGTCTGTCTGCATGCAAAGGCACAGAAGGAGGAGACTGAAGCCTCAAATATTTCTTTCATTCTTAGGTCCCCCAGTATCTGTAGCTGCAGCAGAGCCTGCTGGCTGTAGCTGAAGACTCCACAGCCCCCTCCCCCTGACCCCTGACTTGGGAGCACTCTTCTGGCCAGAGCAAACCCTCCAGACACTCGTGGCAGCATGGGCCGAACTCGGGAAGCTGGCTGCTTGGCCGCTGGTGTAGTGATCGGCGCTGGCGCCTGCTACTGCGTATACAGACTGACCTGGGGAAGAGATGAGAGCGAGAAAATCTGGGACGACCACGATGATGATGATGATGATGAGGAATCTAGCGATATTGCAGAGACTGGGAAAGGAGCTAAGGCTAATGCTGGGGCAGGGGCTGGAGCCAGACTTCAGGGTGACTCAAAGGCCAAGGCTGAGGTGTCCGTGGAACTCAGGAGTGGATCTAATGTAAAGGCAGAGGCCCACTTGAAGGCCCAGAGTGGAGGTGGCCTAGAGGCCAAGGCCAAGGCCCTTTTCAGCACCCTGAAGGAACAGGCAAGTGCAAAGGCGGGCAAAGGGGCCAGGTTGGGTACCATCTCCGGAACCAGGACCCTTACACCTGGTTTACCCTGCCCAGGAGTCAGGGGTGGAGGCTGCCACCCTGTGAGGAATGGAGCTAGGACTGGGGGCAGGACTAGTGGCAAGTCCAAGGGAAGGACCAGAGGTAAGAGCGCCAGGACTCCAGCTACATCATGGCCTGTTCGAAGGGGCAAGTTCAACTTTCCCTATAAAATTGATGATATTCTGGGTGCTACTGACCTTCAAAAGGTCCTTAACATCCTAGAAAGAACTAGTGATCCTTTTATTCAGGAAGTAGCCTTGGTCACTCTGGGTAACAATGCAGCATATTCATTTAACCAAAATGCCATTCGTGAATTGGGTGGTCTCCCAATTATTGCAAAACTGATAAAAACGAAAGATCCCATTATTAGGGAAAAGGCGTACAATGCCCTTAATAACTTGAGTGTGAACGCGGAAAATCAGGGCAAGATTAAGACATATATCAGTCAAGTGTGTGATGACACCATGATCTGTCGTTTGGACTCAGCTGTGCAGATGGCTGGTCTAAGGCTGTTAACCAACATGACTGTGACAAATCACTACCAACATTTGCTTTCCTATTCTTTTCCAGACTTTTTTGCTTTGTTATTCCTGGGAAATTACTTCACCAAGATTCAGATTATGAAACTAATCATAAACTTTACTGAAAATCCAGCCATGACAAGAGAGCTGGTCAGTTGTAAAGTACCATCAGAATTGATTTCCCTCTTTAATAAAGAATGGGACAGAGAGATTCTTCTTAATATCCTTACCCTATTTGAGAATATAAATGACAACATAAAAAATGAAGGGCTTGCCTCATCCAGGAAAGAATTCAGCAGAAGTTCACTTTTTTTCTTATTCAAAGAATCTGGAGTGTGTGTTAAGAAAATCAAAGCATTAGCAAATCACAGTGATCTGGTCGTGAAAGTAAAAGTCCTAAAAGTATTGACCAAACTTTAACTGGGGGTCTGTCCCAAACAATACTGAGGTAATTTTTTTAGTTTGCACTTGGGAACAATGCATTTTGTAAATTCTTTGCTTTTCACTGTGCTTATATGTCAAAGAGATCCTTTCAGCTGCTATTTTGGAATAATGAATATCACATATCAACAGTGATGCTGGTTGTGATGGTTGGTTTTAGGCTAGACCATTTTAAGGATGTCAGATGAATACTAGAGCTTGTACAAAGAAAGCATTTATTGATTCCATCTTGCTACCTAGATTGAGATATTTTTACTCTTTCCTCTACTTAAACTGACAGCGAACTAATCACGAATAAGCTATACTTTTGTATTGGTTTACATTTGTTAATCTTGTGTTTCATCAATAAAGTTGTGTGTTTTAACCAGCAAAAAAAAAATTATCATGTTCTTGAGTTTATGATATATTTGGAGAGGCAAGATGTATGGAAACAAAAAGATACTAACAAAACTGAGAACCTCTAATCATGGCCATCTGTTTCCTATTTCTGCAGGCAACAGTGCTCTCCTCCGGATACTTAAGTAGAACTGGGCATGAAGGATGGGATAAAAACAGGGCGGAAGGGCATTGGAGGAAGGAGGAGTGATGGGAAGAAAGGCATGGAGGTGGGAATTTTTCTCCACAGAAGAAGGAGGCTGTGCCTCCTCTGTGGAATAAAGTGTGGGGAGGGGAGTGATGGAAAATACAGTCTAGCAGTTGGATGAGTTCCATTCATGGAGGATCCCTGATTTCTAAACTGAGGTGTCTGTATATTATTCCACCAACCCCTGGGAGACACCAAACCCTTTTGTGACCAGAGGAGTGACAGGATGAAAGGAACATTATGTGACTGACTTGCGTGCAGAATGGGTCAGAGTTGGAGTGGGGACAGGAGTGGCCACTGGAGATTGGAACACCACTTAGGAAGTTACCACCATAGTTCAGGCATAGATGCTAAAGGCGTGAAATTTCACTGGTGGCAATAGGAGTGGCAATGGGAGGAAGGAAGTGAGAGTTGCTTTGAATGAAGAAGTGCTGGAACCTATCCTGGGGACATACAGAGAGGGACAATTTTATTGTAGGGTCCTGAGGGCATTTGATAGGAAAACATCCTCTTTCTTGTCCAACTCTGGTGTCTATGGGAGTGAATATGTTAGTGATTATTTTGAAATTATGAGAAAATATAAAAGAATAATTTTTAGTGCTTCTATCAGATTTCTTTTACAAGATTGGTTGGGGCAGGGTCTTTATGGAACCTCGAGAGGGCTGTTGGCATCCATACTGGAGAAGATCCACCTCTCTTCCAACCCAGAGTATGGTGAGGGTGTGGGTGGAGGGACACCTTCAAACTGTGCTGGTGGGAGCATACTTGGTACAAGATCCATTTGGATACATGTTTCAGAAGCTTTCAAGATGTGCATGTTCTTTGACCCAGTAATTCCACTTATACAAATTTGTCCTTAGGAGATATAATTGGTTTAGGAGAAATAACTGGCTTGTACAAGTTTGTGCATCTTTGCACTGTTTTGAAGAGTGGAAAACTGTGAATGACCCAAGTGTCTTGAAATAGGCACTTGGCTAAGAAATTAAGGTATTGAAACATTATTCAGCTCTTGAAAATGTTGATGGGCAACTACACTTATTTACATGGAGAAAATTCAGTATATATATATTTATTTATTTATTTTTTGTGTGGTACGCGGGCCTCTCACTGT
The DNA here is from genome assembly GCF_039906515.1 of Pseudorca crassidens. NCBI lineage: Eukaryota > Metazoa > Chordata > Mammalia > Artiodactyla > Delphinidae > Pseudorca > Pseudorca crassidens. The sequence continues at coordinate 44,884,557 of NC_090317.1, read as the reverse complement.
TGTGGCCTCTCACGTTGCAGAGCACAGGCTCCGCACGCGCAGGCTCAGCGGCCATGGCTCACGGGCCCAGCTGCTCTGCGGCATGTGGGATCTTCCCGGACCGGGGCACGAACCCGTGTCCCCTGCATCGGCAGGCGGACTCTCAACCACTGCACCACCAGGGAAGCCCTCAGCATATATTTTAAGTGGAAAAGCCAGTTACATGACCATATACATAGTGTATTCCATTTTTGAGAAATATAAAATATTTACATGCATTAAAACTTCTATAAGGCTATATACCAAAATAAGAAAAATGGCTATGAGTAATAAGACAGTGCATGAATTTAATATTTGAATCTTTTCCCTCATCTGTATTTTCTTATCTGTAATGTATATTGATGTTTTGTGTAATTGTTGGAAAATAAAAATGTTGGATACAGGCTCGGTTGGAAGTGACGGAGATGATAGAATGGGAGAATGGGTGGGGTTTATATGGATATGTTTCCCACATATTGAGTGGGAAAATATTTAGACCAAAAAGGAGGATGTGTTGAAATGATAGATGAGCTGTCAAGATGTAGATACTAAGAGTCCTTATATCATATGATTAAATGAGGTAATGTGGGTAAACTGCTAAAGTAGTGCTGGAACATAGGAGTTAATTGATAAAAGCGAACACCCTTAATTAGCTAAAAGACAGGGTGGATAATTTTTAATTTACCTTTTTTTCTAAGGTGTCCTTCTGCCATACGCTAGTGTTATTTTTCCCCAGCTTTATTGAGATATAATTGACATAACATTGTGTAAGTTTAAGGTGTATGACCTGTTGATTGATATATATATATATATATATATATTGCAAAATGACTACCACCATAGCATTAGCTACCACCTCCATCCTGTCACATAATCACTATTTCTTTTTTGGGGTGAGAATATTTAAAATCTACTCTCTTAGCAACATTCAAATATATAATACAGTATTACTAGCTATAATCACCATGTTGTACATTAGATCCTCAGAACTTGTTAATCTTATAACTGGAAATTTGTACCATTTGACCAATATCCCCCCATTTCCTCCACCCCCAGTCCCCAGTAACTACCACTCTACTCTCTGAGTTCGTCTTTTTTAGATTCCACATATAAGTGATATCATACAGTATTTATCATTCTCTGTCTGACTTATTTCACTTAGCATAATTGCCTACAAGTTTTTCCAAAGTTATTGAAAACAGCAAGATTTCCTTCTTCTCATGGCTGTGGTATACATACTACATCTTCTTTAACCATTCATCTGTTGATAGACACTTAGATTGTTTCCATATCTTAGCCATTGTGAAGAATGATGCAATGCTTATGGATGTGCAGATATCTTTTCCAGATTTTGTTTTTATTTCCTTTGGACATATATCCAGAAGTGGGATTGCTGGATCATATGATAGTTCTATTTTTCATTTTCTTTTAAGGAACCTCCATACTGTTTTCCATAGTGGCTGTACCAATTTGCATTTCCACCAACAGTGCACAAGGGCTCCCTTTCTCCATGCCCTCTCCAACACTTGTTATCTCTTGTCATTTTGATGATACCCATTATAACAGGTGTGAGGTGATATTTCATTGTGGTTTTGATTTCTATTTCCCTGATGATTAGTGGATGTTGAGCACCTTTTCGTGTACCTGTTGGCCCAGTGGATTTTAATAAATAAACTGATAAAATAATTCCTCTGAGGAATAGGGTCTTTGTTCCCTTCTAAGAACTGAATATGTTTCCTCAATTCCATCTCATCAATTTTTACAACATTCCTAATGCCTGGGTTTAGACATGAGACATGAAGCCTAAGTATTTCTCAAAGTAGGGTTGGTGGAATTCTGGGAGTACATGTACATGTTTCTGGGTTTAAGGCATTTCCTATACATGTTTTTTAAGCGTTCTATTTTCATTAAAGAAATTCATTATAAGTATATTCTGTATTTTCAAGTGTCACCTGGTGACTTGGGAGCCAAATTTTGTGTTTATGTTAAATACTGTCATGGCACTAAGTGTGAGCACCACTGTATTCATTGATCATAAGATAGATGTTTCCCTGCCACCCCCTGCTCCCCAGTTTTAGTATTTCTGAAGTTATGATAGATCTTATAGTTGGTGGCACCTTAGCATTGTGTCATAGTTTAAATAGAAGTATATTTTTTTCATTCTTAGTGGTATATAAAATAATGATGTATCTAAAAATCAAAGGCATCTTAGATCAATGAAATTGTTTCTCATCAATGAGACTACGTAAAGACATAATACATAGAAGATGCATTTGCTCCATAGTAAGTTAAGTATCACTTTGTACTGTAGAGGTTTGGCAGTAGTTTGAGTTACAAAACTGGCAGAGGGTTGAGGGGGAGTCATCAGACTCACCCTACTGAAGGAATGTTTAAATCAAGAGAATCTGTGTTCTTGCCATTGGTATCATATTTATGTTGCAGACTGATTTAGAGCCACCAAAGCAACATTATCAATCTCATGGAATTAATGTTAATTTAAATTTGTTTAGTTATGTAGCTTGACGTATTTTTAATTTGTGAGTTTTTTGCTTTGTACTTTGTATGAGAGTGAAGAGTGGCAGAATATGCTACCCCAAAATATGCCACTTTGGCATAAGGATTATTTTGAGCTAAAAGCACTTGAAAAATAGCAGGTACAAGAAGTGCGCTCTGAACTTCCCTTTTCTTCCTGAAGACAAGAGATAAAAGTCCAATGTGAACGATGCCCTTCCTATACCAGGAAGAAAGACATATTATTGTCTCCAGAGATGGGGAGTTGAGGCTGAGAGAATTCTGTAAAACAGTTCTTGTCAAAATAACTTTTATCTTCCTTTAGTCTCCGCATATTTTAGTTTCTTTTGCACAATTGCTTTTCTTCCTTCAATCCAATATATAAGCATTTAGGTTTTGCCACTTCTTTGGATCTCATTTCCTTATGAAGCCTCCCATATCATGCAAACCTTGTGTTAAATAAATGTGTATGCTTTTCTCTTGTTAATCTGTCTTTTGTCACAGAGTCCCAGCCCAGAACCCAAGATGGGTAGAGGAAAGATGTTTTTCTCTCCAAGAGCTATAAGTAAAGGCATTGATGCCTAATTTTAGGTTGTAAATAATTAAATAATAATAATAATTTCAGACAATATTAGAAGCCCTTGAGTTTTCTCCTTTTTAGAATAATATTACTCAAATTTGGTAAGCAAGATATGTATGTCAAAGACATGTATATTATAGAAGAAAAGAGGGGGGTGGTACCTAGCATTTGTCAAACATTGGCATTTTATATGTTTCCCTCCCACCCCCACCTTAGTCTCAATAATCATGTCAAGTAAATATTATTATATTTTTGCTGAAGAAGAAATGGGATTTGGATAAGTTGGATAAGATTCCCAAGATCACTCCATTAGTAAGAGGCAGAGCCAGTGGCCTTCCAAACCTGAGCAACTGGTTGCTTTAAAGTTGCCTAGTATGGAGCCAAACATCTGTATAATGCCTCCATAGATACCCAACACAAAACTCCCCTTGATGAAGACAGAGACGGAGATGAGATTCTGTATGTTGACTACGTAACTTTGTAGATACCCACACAGCAAGGTGTAGAAGAAAGAGTAAAGTCTTAGGGGTTGCCTATAGGCGAGACTTGGGTGAGAAACAGATACTCATATTTATCTTGCTGCTCCTATGTGTCAGGTAGGGTGAGCAGTTGGAGAATGGAGCAAACAATAACAACTTCTGTATTGATGTCTTGAACTTGGGGTGCTGAGTGACTTTTCTACATGCGGTGAAAAATGAGGTCAATTTGCATAATAAAAAGCCACCGTGCAGCAGGGGCACAGGTCTGACCAGTGTCCATCTGCTCCTGCAGGTCTCTTTTCTCATCCCTTCCCATTCTTCCCTCTCCCTCCCTCAGACTTGTCTTTTCCTTTCCTCCTTCTGAGAGACCATTGGCAGTAGTCTCTGTGCTTCTGTGTCTTTTGTGGATGACCATTTAATCCCCATGACACCAGGTCATGCACCGGTGGGCATTTGATACAGAATAATATTTGTCATTGCTGTGGTAATACGGTGACCTGGGTGTGGCTGGATGCCAAGATTTTTTGGACCTTTGTTGAACAGAGACTGAGAAGGCACCAGTCTTAACGTGGCACAGCCCTATGTGCACTGCATGCAATTTTGATGTCCCACACCTGGTATTGTTTGGCACAGAATCACCCAGACTTTGGTAAGTGCTGTGTGAGACAGATATGTGACTGCCTGGTCCAGGGAGGCCACAGGGCCGGCCCAGCCACACGCAGATGTCCTCATGCTTTCACATCGGAGGCTGCCACTCTCAAACATTTTGGGAAGGGCACAGTTCTGTGATTGTGGCAGCTCATCGGGGCAGGGAGGGGGCAGTGTCCTCTCTTTAGAGAGGATGACAACTTCTGGGTAACTGAGGAAATTAGAAACTCAGAGGATATTTTGCTATTTTGGTTTTTCTCTCATCTAATTGTTTTAGGAATTTAAGTGGGTCTATCCCAGTCAAATGTGTTCAAAGGGAATTTTACAAAGATGGAGTATAGTTCTCTTATAAATTGTCACCCAAAGCATAATATTTCAAGGCTCAGGAAACTGGTTTTCTATTTTTAAATTCATATTTTACTTGCCTTGTTTCAAAAGAGATTCTAAGTGTAGGTTTAGCAAATTGATGTGGTTCAGGCAAATTTTGTGTTTATGCCTCTGTTTGGTTAATTTCTCTGCTAAATTCCCTTGAGAATGTTTTTTTTGAAGAGTGATTATGACTATTTTCAATGCTATCTTTTTACATTCATTTTACATCACATCCCAGGTTGAACGTTTTATTCTGATTTCTCTGTTTAAACTGTGGCTCTTTCTTGCCTTTAAACCAGAACTATCGTGCTGCCATCTTGGGGTGCAGAAGACTAGGGTAATGACCCCTGGTTTGCTCTGCCCTGAGGTGTGGTGTCAAGCAGGTCAACACATATTTACTTTCAGAGATGTGTATCTCCATGCTTTCCCCTCTCCATTGGGTCCCTCTCAGGCCTTGTGTTAAGGGCTTGGGCAATGTTAGGTTTGGGGGTAAGCCTGAGTGGAGGGAGAAGGTAGGGGGTGGGAAAGAAGCCTTATTGGATGGGTAATTTTATCCTAACAGGTTCATGCCAATGGAATTCAATCCAGCACTGGCAGTGGGCTAAGTGTAACTTTTTGGCCCTGTTGACCATTTACATTTTAAAAAGTGAAAGAGTAAGTGTAATACAAGCATCTTTGTTTGGGCATTAGAGCCTTCTGTTTATTGAGCATTTTTCTAAGTTTGCACATGGACATAACATGTTGTTAAATGGGGTGGAATTTCTTTTTGAAAATAAAACAGAATGACAGTCTATGTTACTATAAGAAATGTAATTACGAAATAGATCAGATTCTTAGTATTGGCTGCTCAGAACATTCTGTCCTTAAGATCAATGTGCAGCAGAAACCAAATTATCATCAGAAGGTTGTTTATTTTGTGCTTAGGGAATCAGGGCAAGCTGACTTAGGTAGAAATTAGTGCTCTCAAAGTAGATGGATATCTAATTCATTTAGCGTCATTCATGGTTTTTTTCCCCTTTATAGTGATCACCTATAGGTGATCAAGTTTTTCATATTTTCCCTTTATGGCTTCTGGACTTTTGTTCATCCTGAGGAAAGTTTTCCTTACCTCTAAGTTATAAAAATAAACTCTATGATACATCTTAATACTTGGTAGTATAAATCCTCTTTATTGTTTTTTTTTGGAATTGTCTTCGATATTCTTGGCACTTTGTTTTTCCATATAGATTTAAAAAATAAGCTTGCCAATTTATGCACACACAGATACAGACACAGACAGACACATCACCTGTTTGGATTTTAATTGTGATTGCAATGAATCTATAGATCAATTTGGAAGGAATTAACATTTTTACAATATTGAGTTCTCCAATACATTAAGATGGTATATTTTGTCCTTTAATTATGTCTTCTTTAATTTCTTTCAATAATGTCTGAATTTTCATCTTCAGACTTGCACATATTTTGTTAGAATTATTTCTAGGACTTGGGGGTTTTTGTGACTTTGTTCTTAAAATTTCATTTCTAATTTCTTGCTGCTGTTATAGGAATAGAGCTGATTATTAATAATATATTGACAGGGCCTTCCCTGGTGTCGCAGTGGTTGAGAGTCTGCCTGCCGATGCAGGGGACGTGGGTTCGTGCCCCGGTCCGGGAGGATCCCGCGTGCCACGAAGCGGCTGGGCCCGTGAGCCATGGCCGCTGGGCCTGCGCGTCCGGAGCCTGTGCTTTGCGACGGGAGAGGCCACAGCGGTGAGAGGCCCGCGTACCGAAAAAAAAAAAAAAAAAAAAATATATATATATATATATATATATATAGAGAGAGAGAGAGAGAGAGAGAGAGACATTGTATTGTGCGATCTTGTTAAATCATTTATTAATTTTAATAGTTTATTTATAGATTCTTTTGGATTTTCTACATACACAATAATTTTGTATGCAAATTGTCTTTCTTCCTTTTCAATTCTTGTACTTTTTCTTTTTCTTCCCTTTTTGCAAAGTCTAGCATCCCCATCATGGTGATGAATAAAAGTGATGACAGTGGCCATCCTTTTCTTATTACATATCTCAGGTGGAATCTCCTGATATTTCAACATTAACTGTGATGTTTGTTCCTTTATTTTTGTAGATAGTTTTTAATCAAATTATGGAAGTTTCTTTTTATTTCTGGATAGATAAAAGTTTTTAAACATTTTTTTTATTGGGGACTGGCACAGTGGATATGACTCTGTGCTCCCAATGCAGGGGCCTCAGATTTGATCCCTGACCAGGGAACTAGATCCCACATGCATGCCACAACTAAGAGTTTGCGTGCCACAACTAAGGAGTCCTCCTGCCGCAACTAAGGAGCCAACCTACCATAACTAAGGAGCCCACCTGCCACAACTAAGGAGCCCACGTGCTGCAACTAAGGAGCCCGCCTTCTGCAACTAAGACCAGGTTCAACCAAATAAATAAATATTTTAAAAAATAAATTTTTTTTAATTGAAGTACAGTTAATTTACAATACTGTGTTAGTTTCAGGTGTACAGCAAAGTGATTTGGATATTATATTTTTTTCGAGTCTTTTCCATTATAGGTTATTACAAGATATTGAATATTGTTCCCTGTGCAACAGTAAATCCTTGTTGTTTACCTATTTTGTATATGGTAGTGTATATCTGTTAATCCTATATTCCTAATTTATCCCTCCCCCCTTCAACTTTGGTAACCATAAGCTTGTTTTCTATATCTGTGAGTCTGTTTCTGTTTTGTAAATAAGTTCATTTGTACTTTTTTTAAGATTCCACATATAAGTGATGTCATATAATATTTGTCTTTCTCTGTCTGACTTACTTCACTTAGCATAATACGCTCAAGGTCCATCCATGCTGTCACAATGGCAAGATTTTATTCTTTCTTATGGCTGAGTAGTATTTCATTGTGTGTATCCGAATCACTTTGCTGTATTCCTGAAACTAACACAATGGTATATATGTATACCCCAATTTCTTTATTCAGTCACCCATCAATGGACACTTAGGTTGCTTCCATATCTTGGTATATTATCCATATTATCTTGTAAATAATACCTGCAGTGAACATAAGGGTGCATATATCTTTTTGAATTAGTGTTTTTGTTTTCTTTGGAAAAATATCCAAAAGTGGAATTGCTGGATCATGGTAGTCCTACTTTTAAATTTGTGAGGAGTCTCCATACTGTTTTCCACAGTAGCTACACCAATCTACATTCCCACCAACAGTAAATGAAGGTTCCCTTTTCTCTACATCCTTACCAACACTTGTTATTTTTTTTTCTTTTTTTGTTTTGTTTTGGTGTTTTTTGATAATGGCTATTCCAACAGGTGTAAGGTGGTATCTCATTGTGATTTTAATTTGCATTTCCCTGATGATCAGTGATGTTGAGCATCACTTCAAGTGTCTGTCTGCTGTCTGTACGTCTTCTTTGGAAAAATGTCTTTTCAGGTTGTCTGCCCATCTTTTAATTGAGTTGTTTGTTTTATTGTTGTTGATTTGTATGAATTATCTGCATATTTGGATATTAACCCCTTATCGAATATATCATTTGCAAATATCTTCTCCCATTCAGTAGGCTGCCTTTTTCTTTTGTTGATATTTTCCTTCACTGTGCAAAGCTTTTTATTTTGAAGTAATCCCATTTGTCTATTTTTGTTTTTACCATCTTTGCCTGAGGAGACATATCAAAAAAAATATTGCTAAGACTGATTCAAAGAGCATACTGTCTATGTTTTCTTCTAGGAGTTTTATGGTTTTAGGTCTTATATTTAAATCTTTAATCCATTTTGAGTTTACTTTTGTATATGGTATGAGAAAGTAGTACAGTTAATTATTTTGCATGTAGTTGTACAGTATTCCCAACACAATTTATTGAAGAGACTGTCTTTTCCCCATTGTATATTTTTGCCCCTTTTGTCATAGATTAATTGACCTTGTAAGTGTAGATTTATTTCTGTGCTCTCTATTCTGTTCCATTGATCTATGTTTCTGTTTTTGTGCCAGTACTATACTGTTTTGAGTATTGTAGCTTTGTAGTATAATTTGAAATCAGGGAATGTGATATGTCCAGCTTTGTTCTTTTTTTCTCAAAGTTGTTTTGGCTATTTCAGGTCTTTTGTATTTCCATATAAATTTTAGAATTATTTGTTCTAGTTTTTTGAAAAATGCCATTGGTGTTTTGATAGGATTCCATTTGAATTTGTAGATTGGCCATTTTAACAATATTAATCCTTCCAATCCATGAGCATGGTATATCTTTCCCTTTGTTTGTGTTGTCTTCAATTTCTTTTATCAATGTTTTATAGTTTTCTTAGTACCAGTCTTTTACTTTCTTGCTTAGGTTTATTCCTAGGTTTTTTATTCTTTTCTTATGCAGTTGTAAATGTTTTCATAATTTTTATTTCTGATAGTTTGTTGATAGTGTATAGAAATTCTACAGATTTCTGTATATTAATTTTGTATCCTGAAACCTTACTGAATTTATTAGTTCTAATAGTTTTTTGGTGGCATCTTTAAGATTTTCTATAAATAGTATCATGTCATCTGCAAACAGTGACAGTTTTACTTCTTCCTTTCCAATTTGGATGCCTTTTATTTCTTTTTGTTGTCTGACTGCTGTGGCTAGGGCTTCCAATAGTATGTTGAATAAAAGTGGTGAGAGTGAGCATCCTTGTCTTGTTCCTGATACTAGAGGAAATGTCTGTGTCCTTCCCTGGGTTAGGGAAGTTTCCAGCTATTATTTCTTCAAATAAGTTCGCTGCTCCTTTCTCTGTCTCTTCTCCTGGGATCTCTATAATGCAAATGGTAGCTTAATGTCATTCCAGAGGTCTCCTAAACTATCCTCATTTTTTAAAATTCTTTTTTGTTTTTTCTGTTCAGCTTGTGTGATTTCCACTACACTGTCTTCCAGTTCACTGATCCATTCCTCTGTATCATCTAATCTACTGTTGATTCCTTCTAGTGTACTTTTTAAAAATTTTGGCCATGTTGGGTCTTCATTGCTATGCACAGGCTTTCTCTAGTTGCGGTGAGTAGGGGCTACTCTTTGTTGCAGTGTGTGCGCTTCTCGTTTGCGGTGGCTTCTCTTGTTGTGGAGCATAGGCTCTAGGGTGTGCAGGCTTCAGTAGTTGTGGTGCGTGGGCTCAGTAGTTGTGGTGCGTGGGCTCTAGAGCACAGGTTCAAGTAGTTGTGGCACACGGGCTTAGCTGCTCTGTGGCATGTGGGAGTTCTTTCTACTACAAGGACACTGATGCTAACGAGGAAACTCCCAAAACAGCTGCACGAGCTTTAAGAGCAGAATCTTTGTTTCCTATACCCCTCAGGCTCTTCTGTTTGCAAGCTCCACTGGCCTTCAAAGTCAGACATTCTGGAGGTTTGTCTCCCTGGTGCAGGACCCCCAGGCTGGGGAGCCCAATATGGGGCTCAGATCCTTTGCTCTTTGGGGAGAACCTCTGTGATTGTGTTTATCCTCCCACTTGTGGGTCACCTACCCAAGGATGTGAGTCTTGGATATATTGTGTGTCTGCCCCTCCTACCCATCTCATTGTGGTTCCTTCTTTATATCTTCAGTTGTGGAAGATGTTTTCTGCTAGTCTTCAGGTCATTCCCATAGATAGTTGCTCTGTAAATAGTTGTAATTTTGATGTTCCCATGAAAGGAGGTGAGTTCAGGGGCTTACTCCTCCACTATCTTGGCCACACCTCCCCTCTTTCTTATTTTCTAATACAGGTTTCCACTGCTGTCCAAAAGTAGAGTGTTCACAAGCCAAAATGGCTTAAAGTGAAGAAGCAATTACCTTAGGACAAATATTGTTAATGGATGCACAAAATAAACTGAGATAAAGCACAGATGCTCACAGACACAGTTCAAAGCTATGGCACCTTGATGCTGAGATGATGAGTGTAGTTCACAGGGAAGGAGCTTGGCAGTGAATGCTACTCTCACTCCTTGGGGTACATGCTGCTTCCATAATAGCTTGGCTTGCTGCAAAACAAATGCTGAATGCTATTTTCTCTTTTCATCTTTTTCCATAAAAGCAAAAATTGCCTTTGGATTTCTTTCAGTTTGTGAAAACAGGTACTAATGTAGGTCTTTTGTAAAAAAGCAAGTAGCATGAAGCAAACTTTCAAAAAGCAGGGGAAATTTGTGTATGCATTAATTTCCATAAATTTAGCACTGTTTTCACTGGATACCATAATTTTTGATAAGTTGTATCAATATTTTGATTTTCATTTATATCAAAATATTTAAAAATTTCTTTTGTGACTTCTTCTTTGACACATGTTTTAAGAGTGTGTTGTTTAATCTTCAAATATTTAGAGATTTTGCAGCTATCTTTCTGTTATTGATTTCTAGTTTAATTCCATGTGGTCTGAGAGAATACTTTGTATGCTTTCTACTCTTTTAAACTTGTTAAGTGTGTTTTATGGCCTAAAATGTGGTCTGTCTTGGTTAATATTTTATGTGAGCCTAAGAAGTATGTGTATTTTTTGCTGTTGTTGGATTAAATATTCTACCAATGTTAATTAGATCCGGTTGATTAATGGTGTTTTTTTTCTCCCTTTACATGAGACAGGAAGTCTAGATGGAGCTGGAACCAGCCAGTTGTCCTTCCCCCAGGTCAGATAAGGCCCTGGTAAAGTAGTTTCCCTTTCAGGATAGCCTTTGTTATGGAAAACATTTTGGATGTATTTCAAAATGGTTATTTTTCCCCTGGGCATAATTCAAAATGGTTATTTTCCCCTCCCCCTGACAGAAATATGAGGGAAATTTTCTCTGATCTTCATTGTGAGAACCTGTTGGCTTCCATCAGGGAAGAAAATAGTGAAAATGTGATGATCCCCTCGAAAGTGACCCTGCCCATAGATTTTTAACTCTTAAGCTAGTCTACATCCAGCCTCTAGCAATTCAAAATGACCATTGAAGGTATTCTGACCAGTTACTGCTTCAAGTAGTCTCATCTTAGCTGTGATTCTTCCTATATCTCCAGACTTTGGGGGTGTTGTTTTGCCCTGTGACCTCAATTCTCTGATCAATCTTAGAGAAGTTGTTGATTTTCTATTTGTTCAACATTGTTCTTATTGTAAGGAGGGCAATGAGGACTTTCAACTCTTCATATGTTGGAGCTGAAGCTGAAGGTCACTATTACATTTTTACTTTGAGAATTTCCATTTGATTCTTTTCCCCCCACATTTCAGTTATTGGGTGAAAACATCTATCTTGTTTTCTGTTTTCTTGAACATATCAATCACAATTCTTTTAAAGTTTATGTCTGATACCTCTAATAGCTTAATCTTCTATAGGTCCATTTCTATTGTTCATTTCTTTTCCTCCTTTAAAAAAATTCTGTTTGTCATATCTCTTGGTATGCTTTTGTTTGAGTGCTAAATATTATGAATGAAAAATTCTAGAAAATGTAGATGACTTTGTCTTGATTTGTAGAAGATTTGCTTTGGCTTTGGCAAAGCAGTATAAGAGTAAATTACCTTAAGCTAATCAAGAATTGAACTAATTTGAGTTTGGATTTCAATCTTTGTCAGACCTATTCTATTTCTAGTTCACCCTTATTCCTAGGGTGTAATCCTTCAGGGGTTCTAACTGACAGCCTAGGGAATTTATTAGTTCCCCCAATCTTGGAAATCTACAAACTCCAACTTTTATCTTCCCTGCACTATGAAGCTGCCAAAAGCTCAGTTTATCTTCCTAGCCTCTTAATCGCCTTTTTCTACTTGGTTTCTTTGCTTCTAGCTCTACACCCATTTAAGAATTGGTGAATGCCTCAAAGAGAAAATCAGTTTCATTTCTTTGTAATTTCCTTTCTCCAAGATCTTAGCCCATCAAATCCTGGATGTGTAGGTAGCCCTAAGTTCTAGATTTTGAATCCTTAACTCTGTGTAACTGCTGAAAGTTCTACTAAGGTTTTTTGACTCTTAGCAGCTTATTTTTCAGTCTCTCCACCCATGTTGATAATGAATTGACAAATGCTTCAAGAGGAAAATTGGTGTCAAATGTGTTTCACCTCTTTAAGTTTCCCTTCTCTCCACGATTTTGGTACTTCAAATCCTGGCTGCTTTCACAGCTCTCCAATGTCTTTTTTTTTTTTTGGTTGCGTTAGGTCTTCATTGCTGTGCACAGGCTTTCTCTAGTTGTGGTGAGCAGGGGCTATTCTTCGTTGTGGTATGTGGGCTCTAGGTGCGTGGGCTTCAGTGCTTCCAACACGTTGTCTCAGTAGTCGTGGCACGCGGGACCTGGAGCGGGTGGGCTTCAGTAGTTGTGGCTCACAGGCTCTAGAGCACGGGCTCGGTAGTTGTGGTGCACAGGCTTAGTTGCCCTGCGGCATGTGGGATCTTCCCGGACCAGGGATCAAACCCATGTCCCCTGCATTTGCAGGCAGATTCTTAACCGCTGCACCACCAGGGAAGTCCCTCTCCAATGTCTTTAAACAATTTAACTTGTTTAAATGTAATAACAATTGATTTTTCAGCTTTTCTTGTCCTTCTAAGTGAGAGGATTGGTCTTCTATTAGTAGGCTGTCATAGCCAGAAGCAAACTATCCTCTATAACTTTGAATGTAATATTTTTATTACCATCCCATGCAAAATATTTTCAAATTTTAATTCTGATTTCTTCTTTGACCCATGGGTTATTTAAAAATGTATTTCCTAATTCCAAAAAATATGCAGATTATTGGTTATATTTTTATGATTGATTTTTAGTTTATTGCACCATGGTTAGGGAACACACACCGTATGATTTCAATCTTTTGAAATTTGTTAAAACTTGCTTTATGTCCCAGTATATGATCAATTTTGATACAGACATACCTCAGATATATTGTGGGTTCAGTTCCAGATCACCACAACAAAGTGAATATCAAAATTAAGTGAATCACATGAATATTTTAGTTTCCCAGTGCCTATAAAAGTTATGCTTACAGTATCGTAGTCTATTAAGTGTGCAATAGAATTATGTCTAAAAAATAATGTACATACCTTAATTTAAAATACTTTATTGCTAAAAAATTCTGTCATCTGAGCTTTCAGCGAGTTGTACTCTTTTTGCAATAATAACATCAAAGATCACTGATCACAGATCACCATAACAAATATAATGATAATGAAAAACTTCGAAATATTGTGAGAATTACCAAAATGTGACACAGAGACATGTAGTGAGCAAATGCTATTGGAAAAATTGTACCGATAGACTTGACGCAGGGTTGCTACAAACCTTCAATTTGTAAAATATGTAGTATCTGCGAAGTGCAATAAAGGGAAGTACAATAAAATGAGGTATACCTTGTATATGTTCCATATGTTTTTTTTGAATGAAACTTTTGTGATTGTTGAGTGTAGTTTTATACCAATTAGGGATTGAACTAATTGAATCATATTTGCTAATCATGTTCAAATCTTCTATATTTCTGCTATTTTTATATGCTTATTCTGTCATCTACAAAAAAAGATATTTTAAAATCTCCCACTATGATTGGGCACCTCTATTATTTCTTATAGTTCTGTCCATTTTTTGCTTTATATACCACATCTTTTTTTTTCAGAGATGAAAGACAATTTATTACTCACATCAATAGCAGTAGCCAGAGTATCAGCATTTTTACACCAGTTCCTGGATCCCATTTCCCAGCTGGTGATATGAAGAGAGCCAGATGACACCAACACACACAATGAGATGTGTCACAGAAGAACTCTGAGCTTAAAGAATCTGAGTCTTTTATCCTTACTAGCAAATCTTACCTTTGCTCATGAGGGAGACACTATCTCTATCTTCCAAGGCTGTTTGCTATACAACCTTGAAAAGATAGTTCAGAACAATGGGCAGTGAGTGCCTTACTCAGAATATGTGCAGGCACATGACAAAGCCACAGAGAATTGTCTCCCAACAGAGTGCAGCTTGAGAAGGATTTATTGCACCTAGCCTCGATCAGATGACCAATTAATGATTTCTGACACTGACCCTGGAGAAAGTACTTGCAACATTTATGCCACATATTGCATATTTCATAATTAGTTACCGAAAAAGATATAAAACTATAAGAACTATAAGAGAGTTCAGTGGTAATATACAAAATAAGTATATATGAAATCATGATATGTACCACATCTTCTAATCCTAAATTTTATCCTACTTGAGATTTGAATGGCTTCTTGAATATGTAGCTTGACATTTTGGAAAGTTTCAGAAAATTGTCAACCATTATTTCCTCAGATATTACTTCTGCCTCATTCATTCTCTCCTCTATTCATTCTCTTCTCTTCCTGGATTTCAAGTATACATACGTTACTTGAAATCTTTCTGTATTCTCTGTCTCTTAGCTACTCAATGTTTTCATCCTTTTGTGACTCTGGCATTTTTTCTGGATAGTTTCTTCCAACCTACCTTCCTGTTCAATAATTTTCTTTTCACCTATATGTACTCTGCTGTTAAATCCTTCCATTCAGTTCTTAATTGAGATTATTCTATTTTTCAGGTCTAGAATTTGTTTTATACTTTTTAATAGTTTCCATTTATCTGCAGAAATTCTCTATATTGTCCTTTATCTCCTTAAGCATAGTAAGCATATTTATTTTAAATCTATGTCTGATATATCTGATAACTCTAATATCTGAAGCCCTGATGTGTCTTTTTCTATTGTGTGTCATTTCCGATGACTTTTGTTAATTTTGTCTTGTCTTCTTGTGTACTTGGTTGTTTTCTATTGTGTGCTAGATATAGTATTTTACGAAACTTCAGAAAAAATTTGAGGCCGATATTGTTTCTCTCTGAAGAAAATTTGTATTTGTCTCTGCAAGGCATCTAGAGGCATTAGCACTCTGGAATTACCTTAATCCAATTTCCAATGGTTGGGATTACTTAAAGTTAAACTGAAGTCCTTGTAAAAGCCTGTCTACATGACCTTTTTTTTTGTTTTAGATTCCATATATATGTGTTAGCTTATGGTATTTGTTTTTGTCTTTCTGACTTACTTCACTCTGTATGACAGACCCTATGGTCATGAAGAACCTAGGGGCAAGACGGGAATAAAGATGCAGACCTACTAGAGAATGGACTTGAGGACACGGGAAGGGGGAAGGGTAAGCTGGGACAAAGTGAGAGAGTGGCATGGACATATATACACTACCAAACATAAGGTAGATAGCTAGTGGGAAGCAGCCGCATAGCACAGGGAAATCAGCTCGGTGCTTTGTGACTACCTAGAGGGGTGGGATAGGGAGGGTGGGAGGGAGGAAGACGCAAGAGGGAAGAGATATGGGGATATATGTATATGTATAACTGATTCACTTTGTTAGAAAGCAGAAACTAACACACCATTGTAAAGCAATTATACTCTAATAAAGATGTTAAAAAATAAAAAAAGCCTGTCTACGTCTCCTTCACTCTGACTCTGAGGTGCAGCTCTTTCAGTATCACAATCCAAAGATTTTAGGGTTTACCAGGTATACCTCTTGGCAAGATTTGGATTCCAGTACCTGTCTCCCTAGTCCCCCAAGGCTACCCAAAATTCTACATAGCCTCCCAGTAGTTCCTTCAATAACTGCATATGTGCCATTGGGAAAAGTGGCCGTAATATTAAGCTCAACTTTTCCCACTCCTATTCTGAACCAGGTATTCTTCACCATTTTGTTAGCCCTCTAGTGCCTTCAGGGAAATGAAAATCTATGTTTTGTCCAGCTTCTCCAGATCAGCAGGAGGATTGGTTTCATTTACTCATCTTCCATTTCCCTAACTCGTTATTGAGAACTTTTGGTAAATTTTTGTAGAAGTATACCATATACACAGAATAGTGAACAAATCCTAAGTGTTCAGCTCAATAAATTTTCACAAAGTGAGTAAGGAACAAAACATGAACAGTACATTGGAAGCTTCCCCCACGTGCCCATCTAGTCAATAGTGCATCCCAAGGGTAACCACTATTCTGACTTCTAAAACCATGGATTAGTTTTATGTGTTTTTTTTAAACTTTCTGTAAAGGAAGTCACACAGTATGTATTCTTTTGTATCTTTTTTTATTTTAGCTAACATTGTGAGATTAATCCATACTGTTGCATATATAGTATTCATTGCCATTTATGAATATACTCCACATTTATGAATATACTGTATTTTATTTATCCATTCTACTGTTAATGGATATTTGAGTTGTTTCCAGTTGGGGATAATATGAACAGTGCTACTATGCATATTGTTATTCTTGTCTTTTGGTGAACATATGTATGCATTTGTGTTGTGCATAAGGTCACCAGTTGTGCATATTTTTAGTCTGAAGACAAAATTAAGATCTAGATTCTGGAGTGTGTGAACTCAGCAAGGTAAATGTTGCCTTGTTGGGGTCTGTCTGAGAAACCAGGTGGTCTTTACTAAGAGACAAGTCTGTTCATCTCCATGTCCCATTGACCTTAGCAGTTGGCACTATACCTAGAATGTATTATGCCTTAAATATATGTCTCAGAAATAATCAGTGGTGACATTTTGGCAAACATCACTCCTTATACATATAAAAGCATGTACAAATCTTTATAAAAAGCCAGTATTTCCAAGAAAATGAGCAGAGGCAATAAATATCTAAATTATCTCTTGCTCTATGTCTTATTTCATGCAATGTGCTTTCTCATGGGTCCAAGAAAGATAATGGATATTAGCGGCTGAGTGGAGGGGAAGTGAAGAGATGGGCTGTTGCCCTATATTCTAAGAGAAGATAAAGAAGTATAAACTGAAATAGTTGCTCCAGGAGAAGATAGGTTCCTTCCTTGGAAATTAGAGAAAGGCAAATTTCAACAAAATGGAAATGCCTTATCTTTTGGTCTCTAGGATTGGCAAAGAAAAAATGAGTGACAGGTCTGGTGTGCTGCGGGGGAAAGGAGAGGGGCGGGCATACTCTTGCATCACTACTGGTAGGAGAGAAACTTGGAGACCATGGCTCATTGGTGACGTATCTCAGTTGACCAAGAATTGTGGAGAGGTGGTCTTTTTGGTCCGGCCATCAGCTTCCTGTTGATATCAGGGAGATGTGTTTGTAGCCAAGTGAAGAAGGAAGTGACTTCTCTGATTGTGTTCAGGTTGGTGTGAGAGTGAGCATTGCCTGGGGAGTCTTGGGGTCGCGGTGGAGTTAGGTAGCAGAGACCTGAAGGGGCAGAGTCAGCTTTCCCCACACCCTCCGGCTATCCACCAGCTCATTTTAGTTCTCTAAATGGTGCATGAGGTCGGGGGGAGAGCTGATGCTGGGATCTGGGAGTGAGAGGTGGGGACCGTTTGACAGTCTTGAATCAGTAAAAGGTAGGAACTGTGGCCTAACACCCTGCACTAAATGTTCACAGACCTTTATCTGTTGGTTAGCTTGTCTGTCTGTAGGGGGCAGCACAACCCAAAGGAAAGGAAGAGGAAACCCATTACATACAGGATATTTAGTAGAAACTGAAGTGAGTTCTTTCAAGGAAACGTGGGGCCTGGGCCGGTCACAAGGTGGCGGTAGAGGCAGGCCCCAAACCAGAACCTGTTCTTTCACTATCCTGCCTTCAGAAAAGCATTACTTAACCCCAATCCTTTTAGGCTCTGGGGAAGCAGTGTTTATAGAGCAGAAATGACGGGTAGAACAGAAAAGTGGCCATTTGATGGAAGAAACCGAGGTCAAGAGAGTGACTGGGGCGCAGAGCAATGGAAAAGGTGGGCATTTGTGGGGGAAGGATGGGGTGATGAAAGGGTCTGGAGGGCAGGGTAGGGGCTGTGCCTAAGACCTAAATGGGAGACATTTGAAAGCCAGACTTCTCACTCTGGAGAGAGGACACATATGTGCCTGTACATCTACCAGTCTCCATTCTTTCTTCTGTGTCTACAAGTAGACATAAATCTAGGCAAAGGAAGAACGAAATTGCTCTACACATTGTTATCTCTTGGAGATAGGGATGGGGAGGGAGGTTGGAGTCAAAATGCAGGGTCTAGAGGCAACTCAGCTACCTCTCCTTGTCTTTGTTCTCCTCTCCTCTT